>NC_034010.1:28312786-28642598 GCF_000346465.2 Prunus persica
TGGTTATAGGCTTAACTTAACCCAAGCCTCAAGGACAGTACAAACAAATGTGTATCATAAGCACAAAGGGTCAAACTCAAAGGTGTCATTGATTTCAATAATTGATGACTGAGTACCATACCATTCGTCCTCCTCCTCCTCCTCCTCCTCCCTTCACAAGTAGTAATAATTATAACAATTTTTTTTAAATTTTCATAACCTATATACCTCTCTTGGATCAAACCACAATATTAACAAAATGTAGTACGTATAATATTCTTATCACAAAATATAAATATAAATATATGTACAGCTCCTGTGACAGAGAAATTCTTGTATAACATAACATATGCAGCCTTATATATATGTGTGTGTGTGTGGAGTTTCTATATATGTATATATGTTAAACCTTAAACCATCATGGATCAGAAGACTGTTTACACAATCCTAAACAGCGTTCTTCACTGTCACAGGGGGGGGGGGGGGGGGGGGTTAAATAGTCATGAACACTAATTTCCATAAGTTTGAAGCTATACATAATTATGAATACTGCAAAGATTGTCAGTATATTACATTTACATAGAAAACATCCCAATTTTTTTTTTTTTTACTTTTCTCACACACAGGGATATGAAGGTTGTTGGCCAGTCTTTACCTTTTTTTTATACGTACCATTGCTAAGTTTGGATTGTTTGTATACACAACAAGTACGCAGCAGAGCCTATATATATATTGTAAAACGACCCAAATTTCGTTTGAAATTAAAATCATGCACTGTGACTGTGTTGTTGCTATAGCCACTCAGCCACTCAGTCACTGAATGAACAGAGAAATCTCACCCGACATGGGAAGGGCAGTGGAGGACAATTGGACAGATGAAACCAAACCATATGGCAATGGCTGCCATCATGCCATGGATATGGACCCCAAAAACTGTGCATAGAGATCCCACTTGACTCAGATTTTTCGGTGACTGGCCAGAGCGTTTTCTGAGATGTATTTTGGGGACCACAAGCATGGCTTAAACCTAAAATGCTTCTATTCTTTCCTTGACATGACACCTGGCTTTTTTACGTACTGAAATTATTCAAGTTAATTTTATGTTGCAAGAGAAAAATAAAAATAAATCATATATATATATATATATATTGGTCTTACCCAATTATCAGAATTCTATAAAGATTTACAATGTTATCATCAAAGTTAAAAATGAAGTTAATTCAGGCGGGCCCTAAAATCGCAGGAAGTTATTTGAAGCATCGCTTCATTGTATTTGAGCTCTCTATATAAGTGCAGTGAATTTATATTGACTTTTTTTATAATATTCTTATGGTGTTTAACAAGATTAAAATTACACTAGTATCAATGATGTGTTTAAGAAATGGGTTTCGACCAATTTCAGGCTCACATGCTGATGGTAACATGATTAGCACAATGATATAGTATATTTACTAGGTAGTGGGAAAAGTAATTTTTTATTATAAAGATTATGGATATTACCTTATCCTATCTAAATTTTGTAAGAGTATCTGGTAAAGGGGTGAGGTCATCTGATTCAGATTTTGCGCAAAACTTGGTAGATTCCTCTCCTACATCATATTCCTGACGACTTACCTTTGCTCTAAATTCTAAATTGAATCAATCAGAGACACACAGAGACACAGAGAGAGAGAGAGAGAGAGAGAGAGAGAGAGAGAGAGAGAGAGAGAGAGAGCTATTTCAAATTCAAAGTGGTCCTCTTCCCGGGAATCCACAAATATAATAAAACAACTCAGTCCCTGCCTGTCACATTTAACTCAGAAAAAATAGGAAAAAACCAAATTCAGTGCCTAGCTAACTAGGTCATATGATTATCAACTATGTCTATACTCTTTAGTTAGACAGAGAGGAGCGACTGGTGAATGATGAAATGGTGATGGTGGGCTTAGCGTTGGACAGGGTAGCTGGAAAGAGTAGTGGGGACTTTTCTATAGGGTTGTTTGGACATATTCCATATAGACAGACAAAATAAAAAAAGAAGCTAATTATTGAAGATGGGAAAACAAGGAGAAACATACTGTGACGGAGACTTAGATAGAAAGAGGTCCCATTCCTTTTTTTATTTTTGTGCATGTCTAAATCATGTTGCAGCAGGCAACCATTATTAAGACAGCGAGAGAAAGATACCCAAATTTCCTCTACGAAATTCGACCCATGTAATGTAAGATATGAAATTAGGAAAAAGGAAAAAGGGAAAAAAAAACTCATCTAAGCCCCAAAAAATAGTTCTTATCAGTTGTGGTTTGGATGGATCTGTAAATATAAAACAAAGAAAATCAGTGCAGTGCAATTCCAATCATGCATGAAGCCCAATTTGAATGAATTTTAACAACTAGCTTTTGGGCCAGCCAAAGTTATAGAACCCAACCAATCCTCTTTCTTTTTAGGAGGTAGGTACAAAGCTAGGCAAATCATTGTCATGAAGTTGAATACAGTTATATATAATGTTACAACGTCAAATTTTGCAATATATACATACAGGGTGAAAAAAGGAGTCGGAGGAAATCAATTCCTTCCTGGATCTTTTATTGTTCGACCTTATTATTTGAGAGCACGTCCTACCAAAGATGCGTGATCCATATTACATTATTTTCTTGTTTATTTGTAATTTTGATGGCATTGTCTAGAGATGATTGACGAGCATTAATATTATTATTATTTTATCTGATGTTGACTTAAAAGACGATTGGGCGGCTGTGATCTCTCAACAGCGCGTTACCGGCGGTCCGATGAACAATTCAGTCTCCACCTCAGAACTCAGGCTACTTTGACTCCAGTAGCTCACAGCTCCTTTTTCTTCAACTGAAAGCTGCTGCTGCAGCAGCAGCTGCCTCGGCTGTGCACCAAACTATCATAATAATGCAGAAAAATATAAGACAAAAACCAGAAAACTCACAAGGGACCATGGTGGTGACGGTAGCAGTAATGTAAAACAACGGTTCAAATTTGAAGGCTCACCTCTTCACTTAACTTTGCATTCTCTTCTATGAGGAGCCTCTCCTGATTTCAGAGAGATAAAGATATTGGTGTTAATTAGAACCAGTGAACAAAGTACTTGAGCGCTATACGTACAAATTACTATTATTAGTCTGTTGCACTTGAAATAAATACCTTTGCCCTTAATTGTTCCATCTGCTCCGCAAATAAATGAGCCTGGAATGGAAATCACTTCCAAGTTAACTTAACCTCTCCTCTCCTATTGAACTGATAAAAATGGCAAGAAATAAGTGAACAGGTGAAATATATATACCTTTCTCTCTCTTATTTTGCGTACACTTCGCTCCAACTGGCCAGTGATCTCTTGGAGCTCCTCGACAGAGCAAGAGTCCAAGCCATGTCCCAAAAGCTTCCTGAGATATACAAAATTCAGGGTTTAGGAAGACCTGTCTAGTTAAATGTTAGATGCGTAAAAAAGTACAGGAGAAGAATCAAACTAAGCAATAAACCGTTGAGAAGCTTCTAGGTTCTCTATCTTCTTGGCCATAGCAGTCGATTCATGCTTCAATTGCTGCATGCAAATAGGTTTAACTTGTCAACTGTAAACAAATAAAATGTCATGAGCGACGTGCTTAACATGTGATATAGGACATGCCAAAAGTTAACCCAGTTCAACAACTTGAAGCCCCCCTTCTTCCCTCCTCGACTTCTCTTCTTTTACCCTATTTGATTTGATGATCATTTATGTACCAAGTGCCATTGTTGATAAATAAACATGAATCTTAATTACATGTAAGAAGACGGACGCGCAGGTGTAGCTGAACTTATGAAATCCAAGAAATTATATTTCACGAAGCAACAAGTCCATATTTGTACATAAACAAATGTGTCTGCATGTTTTTAACACTACATATGTCTGGACTAATAACTAGGTATCAGAACCAAGTAGGAAGTAGGAAGAAAAAGTAAGAATAACCCCAGAAATTCATTGGCATAGCCTCTTTCACGCTTACCTGTGACAATACATGATTCCCAGAGCCAAAATACTTGCAACTTGTTCAATTGTATGCCTAATTTTAACAGATTTTGACATTTAGCATCTTGTTCATTTACTCAACCGGAGCATCTTGTTCATATACTCCTCCGTTACTTTTGGGAAACACTACTTGGTCGCATTGAGTGGAATGCTCTAAGTTTCAGTCTTTAACTCATGTATATATCATATATTCTTCTTTTTACACCATGCTTTGACACACCATTTACAACCCTTTTCTCTATCTATCAAAGGATTCCAAATTAATTTTTGTGAATCTAAAAGGCCGACTAGGATCCCTTCATCATAAATAGGTGTAGAACTCAACTTTAGGTCTGTAATTATAAGCTTCTAGCCTGAAATAAATCATTTCCGCTAAAGGAGGTAATTGTCATGAAAAATAAGTTGTAAAGTTACATACTCGTTTCTATTTAATAATGTTTACTCATCTGAAAAAGCAAAAAAATGTAGAAGTTTTGTTTTTACCCTAATATCAATATGACTAAATTAGTCTTTACATCATACTTGTTTCTATCTAAGTTACTAAGGGTCCGTTTGGTGAGTTGTAGTTGGATAGGATTCGTAATCCTAGTCAAAATGTTTGGCAGCTTAAAAACAACATGGATTGTGTTATGTCTAAAGAGAATTGTAAAAACTGAATTTCTCATTATGCAATAATCATTACAAGGAGGCTTTTATATAGCCAATGAGTGAAGCTTACATTAATAACTAAAAGGATTCTCTTCTAACTAAACTAACAGCTTAATCCTAATCAGTTAAACAATCACATGTGTATTAACAATCAGACTGGTCATGTGTATGTTGATTGAGCCTATGATCCAAAGGTAACGATTGCTCTAGAGATGTAACAGTGGAGGGCTGTACGGCTTTAATGTCTAATCCTACTAGAGCCAAAAGGTTGAGATTAAGTTAGATTGGAATATGTCTAATACTAAGTCATGTAATAGCACATTTCAATTAATCCAACCTCTTAATCATGTGAAGTATCGAACACATCATTGGATTAGTGTTATCATTTCCAATCCAATGGAATCTAATTCTATCTCCTAATCCAATCCCAATCCCAATCATCAAACATGGTCAAAGATTATTCATCCATCTGTTTTATAACAACTTCTCAAAGATGGATTAATCCAAATTCCAAGATAGAGTTTCTAACCTCCACATATTCTTCCACTTCAATCTTGTTGGTTTGCCCAGCCTTTGCATGTTTGTGGTATCGTTTTATAGTATCTTGCATGCTGTATCAGAATACAAAAAAAGGTCAAAATCAATCAATGAACATTAATGAAATTAAATATAGTACTGTAATCACAAAATCCCTAACATGATATTTTCAAAAAATTCAGCCTTGTTTTTTTTTCACCATCAATGATGATGTTCTGTGATTATTCAGGTTTCCCATATAACAAGACGATTCATTGTGTTATGCTCAATGCCAGAAGATAGAGTGTATAAACTAATAGGCACATGTACTATGAGTCTATGATCTTAACAGTACTGGGGGCCGGAAAGAAAGAACTAATAAGAACAACAATTTTGTTTTGGACTGAGAATTAGCTAGCTAAGAAACCCCATTACACTTTATACATCAAAGAGAGATTAGATGTTGGGACTCAAGATTCCACATTGAAAAATTAACATATCCTAGAGTGGTTTAAGACCTCTTGGGCGCCCTTCCCTTACAAGCCGGTTTCTAAGGGCAAGTTCTACATATGTGCTCTTAACAATTGGTATCATAGTCTAGTTTAACCACCCAACATGGCCTAAATCCACGTGAGCTCTTAAACCACTCTAAGGATACACTATTTTCCAATGCCCGCCAAACAAAGAAAGATGATCATATCAAGTAGCTCAACAAGTATAACCAAATAGGAACTTAAAATTTTTATTCACCCCACATAGAACCTCAAGGAAGATTTGTATTGCAAATAGAAATGACTGAAATATACCCCCTCAATTTGAAGCTGCATATAAGAACGATTATACATAAAGATGTAAACATGCTCCCCAATTCAAAATATAGCTCATTCTGAAGAAATAAATATGGTTAAAACCATGACAACCATGTTCTTTACCCCAATGACCATGCTCATGATAGCGCAGTTTCCATCTTTGGGGACCTCTACGGTAGCTCCGTCCCTCTATAGATATGGTCCTTGCTGTGTGTGCAAGACTTGACTTCTTCACCATAGGGGCTTAAGATTTTTGGGTTGAATTCATCTTCTACTCCTTTATTTAACAAAACTTAAAATGCATATATTAAGTGATGAACTTGCACATGAATACCTACAAATCTAGAAGAAGTTTTAGAATTAGTTTTAGCTGTTTTGTCAGTTGTTATATCATGAACTACCAATGAGAGCTTTTTGCCGTGATAAATCCCCATATTGGGAAATTGAAAAAATAAAATACAATACATAAGTGAGTGGTTCTATACTAATAGCACCAAGCCCTAGTATGATAAAATGTCACACACATGTTGAGTTACACAAGTGATTAAGTTGAAGAAAATATCTGTGTTGGACCAATTAGTAGTGAATATTGATCCATTCCCTAATGTAAGCCTAGGTTCAATTGTTACAGTTCTTGATGTGGCAAAAGCAAATGAACATGGGTTGAAGTTTGAGGTTTGAGCATATAAGGGTTGCATGCACAGACAAGTAGTCCATGAAATGATGAAATATTGGATAAAATCATTAGTTAGTAGAATGAGAAGTTGAATTGCCAGAAGTTAAGCACAAAGGCATTAAAACAAAGAAGCACTAGTTTCAATATTTTATTTAGGCAGAAACGCTAAGTTGAAACTTGAAAAGCCCCATGAAATCTCATTCAATATTAATGCAAACATTAATAAAGCGTACATAAATTGTTAGAAAAGACATAATATTAATCCCCTACACTCAATTTGATTGGAATATAAACGAGCACTCAATTTGATTGGAATATAAACGAGCACTCAATTTGATTAGATTATAAACGAGCAGATGTGTAACTTGTAAGATGCGGATGGTACAAATAAAACATAAAATAGAAAGTCAAGTTTTGATTTAAGACCAGAGTGGATAGAAAGCTAGAAATCTATATTATATATATATATATGTATCATCGTACACACTGGCCTCAAAACCAGTACAACAACCCACACCTGCTCATCAACACCATAAAAAGTAAATGATGTTTCCATCTTTCAGAAACAAAGCATATAGACAGAAAAAAAAAAAAAATGGGGCTTCAAACATATATATATGAGGTATACATAAAAAAAATACAGAAACATACTCAGAGCTGGAGAACTCATATAGCCTGCCTTTCTGAGAGAAGATGATGACGGAAACTTGAGCATCGCAGAGAACTGAAAGCTCAAAGGCTTTCTTCAACAACCCATTTCGACGTTTGGAGAAGGTCACTTGCCGGCTTGTGGCATTTTCAATTCTTTTCATCTCAATCTTCCCTCTCACCATGTCCTAGCCTAGATCATCGCCATCATTAATTACAAGATCATCTTGAGATAATAATAATAATAATAATAATAATACCATCAAAATTGGTAAAGATGCGCTATACATATATATAGCTCAAGAAATAAGCTAGTAGAGAAGAGTTACACCTGGAAACCCCCTCGAAGATTTGAAGTGCTCGAACACTAGCTAGTAGAGAAAAATGTAGAAATTTGTGAAGGACCTTTGACAGCCGAGCAAACCCAGGAGAGGTTTAGTTTAGAAAATCCAAACAAAGTATCAGACTTTGGCTCTGAAGAAGCAATTAGCAGATGAAACCCCAGGAGGATTCATAAAAGAAAGCCCCCAAAAAAGATGTTAAATTAGGTTTCTAAAAATAGAACCCAGAGACGCCACCCATGGACATGAATTACCCAAAAAGAGCAACAAAGGACACAACACGAGGGTATAGGAGGATGATAGAATACAAATATGGAAAATAGATCAGAAACCCTAGAAATAGTCCAGAGTGCAGTGCAGAAGGGAAGAACTTTCTTTTTTTCTGATTGTGGATGTTCCAATTTCTTTATCCTCAGGCCACCCGACCCCTTTTTTCCATATTGATCGATAGCTCACTTCCATTATTCTCTATGCCTTCTTTTGTCTTTAAAATTCTACCCCACTAAAAAAAAAGGGATAAGAATTAGAGGAAAGAAACACAGTCAAAATATTAGATAAAACACTACTTAAATGCTCATGGCTTCTCTTTTTTGGCAAAATTAAGAAACAAAGAAAGAAGTAAAAGAGGGAATATATTTTTATTCATCTTTTTCGGAACCGCATTGGGAATTAAAAAATGGCTTTCGATTTTATTCATCTCTCATTGTCTTGAGATGCAGCAATGTCAAGATCATCGTACAATCACTTTGCGTGACGGGCTAATGAGAACGGGACAGCACATCGGCTTTTGTCAGCATCCCATCGTCATATTTCCCAATGGGAGACGACAGTGTCACGTGGCTAACCTTGAGTGGCGAGTCTAACTTTTTTCATTTTCTTATCATTTAAATTTGTTTAGTTTTTGGGTGCTTATTAGTTAATGAAGCAAGCAGGCTTATAAGGTTGGAAATAAAATAAGTGGGAAAGAGAGTATTAGCAACGAGAATAGGACGTGTTTCCATTCAAGGAAGGATTAGCATTGACTAATGATAATCAACCGAAAAAATACTGGCTGTGAAGCCTGGAATCTCCCCTCGTTGTCAAGCAAGGGCAAACACATCTCTTGCCTGAAAAAAGAAAACAGAATACTCATTCTAGTTAATTATCTTAATTTTATCATAGTTTCTTGTCATGCAGATTAGCTCTTTTTATTTGAGTATTGTTAAACGAAACCTAAAATTAATTGAGTACACTTTATGATCTAAATGTATCATATTATTTAAATCAAAATATAAAATTAACTAAGTACATAATATTTAATTATCGAAAATACCCCTTATACAAAATTTACCACCCAATAAAAAAATATTTCACTATTTGCCACCTAAATTTCAATTTTGGTGCTAATCTAACACCTCCATCAATTTCCGTTAAATTTTCTATTAAAGGTGGGTATGTTTTTATTATTAATTTTAATTCATCTAAAAATTTAAATTAATAAACAAATTCTTAAAATAATTCTTTTTAAATATAAAAATTAAAGATAGCCTGTCCGTGATCTCCCCCTCCTCCCACGGCAGCCCCTCCCTCCTTCCCCACACTTGCACTCTTCTTCTATGGCCTAATCCCACAAATTGGCTTGCCCATTTTTCATTACAGACATTCCTACAAGTCCATAACATAATTTAGTCTAGGAGCAAAGAGGAGATATATTAGTTTATGGAAAGTATGAAACTCCATAAACTTCAAAAGAAAAGAGGAACGACGGTGGTGCTTTCAGGAGGGAGGGAGACGAAGATGTAGGGGGAGAGAGAAAGGCAAAGAGAGATGGAGTGGGGGAGGGGAAGGGGAATTATGGTGGGGATGGAGGAGGAAGGGGCTACCGTGGGTGGAGTGGGGAGATTAGCCCATTTAACAAGCCCGCATAATTTTATTTTAGGATTTTTTTTAGTATTATTAAAAAATTTCGCTTACGTTTGATTATGGTTGAATATGATGAGTTTGTTATACTTATTAAAATTACATTTGTTTCACAATTCAATATATCCTTTTTTGTTATTTTATATAAGGGTAAATTAGTAATTCACTAAATAGTTTAGTAGTATGATGTACTCAGTTAATTTAGGGTTCGTTTAACAACACCCTTTTATTATGTACTAGCCTTTTCACACGTGAGAACAAATCTTATTCATTTTACTTTTCTATTGCCTTTTTAAAATTATATTTATATTTTACTAGACTATTGTGTTACATATTTGTCTTTTGAAAATGAAGTCGTTACGTTTGAAATTTTTTTGTGAGGGAGGAAATCTTGCTGTTTTGATATAGAACAAGGTGTGTATCATTAAGTTCCAAACCTTTAGTGTTTGATGATCAATTCCTAATCCTAATTTTGATTTTTTTTTTACACACAAAACCCTAACCGCTAATAGAGAGAAAGCTTCAGATCCGAGGGGTTTTCCTCTGGATTCCGTCGGATCTTCGATGTTCTTCGGCTTTTGGTGGACCTATGTTAATCTCCTCTTATTTTGGCATATCTATTGTATCAGATCTTGGTTGGCTTTGGTTATACCTCATCTTGCAATGTTGCTCTTGAGGTGTTGCAACTTGGTTATGGTAGATTCACTATTCATTGGTGCGGTGAGGCCCTGGAGTAACTATGTGGCGATCTTTATGTCATGTCTTAAATGACGATTAGTGGCGGTTAGTTTTCCTTTTACCGGCTTAGTTTTTTTATTTTAGTTTAGTCTATTTAGGATAGTCATGCCAGTTGGCGGCTAGTTTTTATTAGGAAATAATCAGTAAATGTTTTATACTATAGGATCACTATATTATTGCACAACTCTTAAAATATAAACAGTAGCAAAATTACGAAATATGTATAAATGTGCAAATATAAATTAAGTACAGAATACTGACTTTTATTGAAGATAGAGGCTTGCGTATTCGCAATATCCTAAAGATAGAATTTTGCCTCTTCTCAGTGCTTGAAGTTCAACATGCGTCTATCTCCCAGGATTCAACTATCTATAATTCAAGGGTCCAGCACCGGATCCTTGAATTCTGGCGAACGTTGGTGTGCTTCTTCTCTCCAATATAGTAGGTAACTTTATAATAGTATGAGATAGTTCAAGAAAAAAGATTATTTGTATTATGGCCTAGGACTTGTGGTTTTATAACAGAATTACACCCCTTCAAAATAGCAATTAGTATACAAAAAGATAAGTCTTTCTGGTTTGAATTTAACTTCTGCCAAAAGAAATCCGAAAAATAAAAAATAATTATTTTATTTTCGGGCTAGGTATATTTCTTTTATTTTTCAGAGACCCCAAGAGCCCCAAAGCCCCAGACCCAAGTCTTGATTATTTAAATATTAATATTAATCAAGCAAGCCAACCATGATAGTCTTCACTACCAAGCCCATCAGCCCACCAACCTTTATTTAATTGATGTTAAGGTTTCATGCTTATAAAGCATATGAAACCTTTTGTTTTTTCCAATGTGGGACATTTGCTTTCAAACTTCCAACAATTTTTGTCATTGATATCATTGGACTAGATTTGGAGAAATTATGGTGGTTGAAAGGGATTATAGAAGTTATTTTCAAGAGTGATTTATTCAAGTCGTTTTAGCTTTTTGGTTGGCTCATATCATTAAGGAAGTTTTACCCATGTATGTCATATGGTTATGGAGATTTGGGATATAGGTTTTGATGAATAAAAGAAAAAGGATATAGGAAGATTTCCTAGCTATCTAGTGGCAAAAGAAAAATAGAGAAACACTAGGCTGTGATCTGGGATTTGATGATTGTGGTGCTGATGGTGAACGATGCTAGGTTGCAATCAAGTCGCTTCAATTTATGGCATCTGAAATGCGCAAATAATCATTGTTTTTATTTTTTATTTATAATTTTTTTAAATATAAAATCCTTCTAATTATATTTGCTACCGGCAATGCAATATTTTACGGATTAATATTTACTTAGCTGGGCTGAAATATACTAACCTTGAAAATTATATCCCTTTGGCAAAAAATAAAAAATAAAAAATAAACTCCTGGGGTTTCTATGCTTTAGCTATAATTAATATTGTTTTATATTCTTCTGCAGTTAGTAAAGATCGTTCTCTTCGCTGTTCAGACCTAAGTTCGAAAAAAAAGTTTTATATTCTTCTAAAAAAATGTTTTATATTCAGTAAATCACTTAGATAAATATGGACAAAATTAAAGCGAAGGATCCAGATCCAGTTCCAGTTCCGTTGCATGGTGATGGTGTGTGGGTCGACAATGCATATATGCACGGTGGTGTAAAAAGAATAGGCAATGGACCAAATGGTTCATTGGACGGTAAAAGTAAGCTACAGGCTCAGCCCAATTACACCAAAGCCTTGACAGGCCACAACTCGAGAAAATGGGCCTCGACAAACCCATAAAACAGAGTAGGCGAGAAAAAACAGAAGGGCGAGCCATACTCGTATCGTATGGCTGAAACACGAACAAACAAGAGGAAAATGGGAGACAGAAGAGAAGCTGATTCCAGCAAAACAGCGTCAAAGTGGCCAACCATCAAAACAAAACCAAATCTTCAGATAACTTGTCTTAAAGATACTTATCTCTTTACTGTAAGAACTGTAAAAAGATTGCATCTTTTTGAAATTCAGTTTTTCTTCTGATATTTTGGCATATGGGTTCTTCTTAGATGGATACATTTTCTCTAACCATTGAACATTTACGCGTCTGCAAGATATTAATTGAGTCATGGTTGTTAATAGTTAGGCAATGTATTCAGGTGCAGAATTTCCTCACATCTGCAGAATCAAAGGCTTTCGTTAAAGCTGTAGAATCTGTTGGGTTTGTTCACCAGGGGAGTCTTGGCCCAACAAAAGGCGAAGCTTATAGAGACAATGATAGAATCTCTGTGAATGATCCTGTTCTTGCAGACACAATTTGGGAGTCTGGTCTTGACAAATTATTTTCTGATATCAAAATTCGAGGGAAGGCTGCTGTTGGCTTAAACCCAAATATCAGATTCTATAGGTTGGTAATCTCATTCTGTGAACACAATCGAACCAATTCAAAAGCTATTTCTAACTTTGGGCTGGTCCATTATCTGATTTCATTCATTAAGGGACGTGGATTTTACTTGTTCTTTGAGAAATTCTTCTCTGATTACAAACAAAAATAGAAAGGTTGAATTGGCTTGTGCACCTTGAAACTTAATTATTTTGGTTGCCATGTGTTTTCAGGTACAAGGTTGGGCAGCGCTTTGGAAGGCATATTGATGAAAGTAATGATCTTGGAGACGGAAAACGCACCCATTATACTTTGTTAATATACTTAAGTGGCGGTTTCAAACCAAAAGCTTCAAATGATAAGAGAAGTCCTAAGGATTCTTCCTCAGAGCCTCTGGTTGGAGGAGAAACTGTCTTCTACGGTTCGAGGAATACTGTTGTGGCAGAGGTGGGTTCTGTTTTTTGTTCATACCATATTGCTTTTATTCTCTATTATTCCCTATCATTTTTATCTTCAACTTTTTTCATGAATTAAAATCTTCTCTCTTTCTTGAATTAGTTTTATTGTAGCGTTTTATGGAATATGCAGCGCCCGTTAATCCTACTTAAAAATTCTGTAGGTGCCTCCCACTGAAGGAATGGCTCTTCTACACATTCATGGAGACAAATGTTTGTTGCATGAAGCCCGAAACGTTACTAAGGGTATCAAGTACGTTTTTCGTTCCGATGTAGTATTTGCTTGATGTGCTAAGTGCTTGATCGTTATCTGATATAAACATGTAAAAGCTGAAAGCCTTCTTAAGGTTTCTCCATAACTGAAAAATGTAGTAGCAGAAATGTGTATTCTCTTCACAAACACTGCTTCATTTTTTATCTGGAATTTCTTTGTTCTTAAGATATTACATGCTTCCAAAGAAATTCACTTGGAATACCAAGAAGCAAAGAAATTGAAAAAAAAATGTAAAAGATAGGATTATCTATCGGAATACCATTTGTCTTCTGGCTGATAAACCAGAAAGAGAAATAAATGTAGGTACATTCTTCACTATAGAAGAAAATGTTATTTCTGTTTTCTTACTACATTAAGAGATGATAGAACCAGAGTACCAGATCCTCCGCACCTCGTCTGGGCAATATAGGCTTATTTTTCTTTTCTTTGACAATTCTTATTTTAGTGAGGTTGGAAAGAACTTCTCTCGCCTGGTGATATATGTGTCTGATGGGTGGATAATCTCTGCGTGTGATATAGCGGATTGGTAAGGAATACAGATGGAAGCACATTGTAAATTACCAATGGGGATTTCACCACATGTTTTCCATTTTTCCATGTGATAGAACCCAATATGATTGGAACCTGAGTTATGTGTTGTCCATTGACATCCACACAGAACGAGTTCTTCTCTCCAATATCAGTGAATGAAAGTACAGATGGTTCCACATTAACCTTTATAGAATCAGGCATGACAATGCTGACATTGTAGGTTGAGTTGGGTTTACCAACATTTGTAACAGTCCTATGGAAATTGCCCTTGATCTCATGGCCATCTCCTACAGCTAGAGAGAAGGAGGGGTAGTTGAGGTCCCATGCTCTAGCAGGTTTGATGCCCCTGCAAACACTTTTGTCACGTGTAATTTTTCTTGCCGTGGTGGTGTTGTAGCTTTGTTTGCAAAGAAAGTCAACATAATCTTTCTCAGATGCATCAAAAACTAGCCCAGGATCAACTGCCTTGGTTGGGTTGAGGAGACCCGACCCGTAAGCAAATTCTCTTTCATTTTCGTGCTTTTTTGGGTCCACAACGTATGCTGTATTGGAAAAACATTAAGGTGTGTAAAGAATTTAGGAAATCAAAGAGTAGATTGTTTGACATACCTGTGGTCATAAGTGCAGATTTAATTGCTGTTGTAGACCAGCGTGGGTAAGCAGCCTTCACAATGGCTGCTGCTCCGGTTACGTGTGGGCAAGACATTGAGGTTCCATAGTCTACATAGTATTTGACACTCCTTGTGTCCTCACTGTAAACTGAAGCTCTTCCAACCGGTGACCAAGCCGCAAGGATATTTACACCCGGAGCAATCAGATCAGGCTATTAATTTGATTCCAGAGATCAAATTGTGAGAGTAGATATAAATTGAAAGTAGTTTATAGGGCAAAACAAAGCAATACTTTACCTTCAGAATATCAGGCACCATTAGGTTAGGTCCTCTGGATGAAAAAGAGGGTACATATGGTGCGTATAGATCCTTCCATGTTTCACTAACTAGAATAGTTGCCTCTCTGGATTCCTGAGGTTTTAGTGGTACAAAATAAGAACGAGTACCAAGTTATATATGTTTATAAAACTTTCCATAGGTCGGTTTGTTGGTTATTTACTTGGAAGTCTTAATGTAGTCCAGTACTTTGGGAATTTCTTCTGGACTGATGAGTGTTGTTGCAATGCGAAACGACAAGGCAGGATCGTCAACAGATTGAAAAGGCATTATAACTCCGACTCCATCTGTATGGAGAATGCCAGCACCGTTTGATCGGTAGTTACAGAGAACAATTTTCCCCTTTATTTTCTGTGAATCCAAATCTCCAGCATTGCAGTATTTTGATGTCTTGGAGTTTTAGTTTGAAGCATCTCCTCCTCAAATCAAGGGAAACATGTCTCCTTTAAGATCAAAGTTATTGATAGCACTCCCCTTTGTATCATCAAGAAATCAAGGGCTTGTTAGCTTGAGAAAAAAGTTTTAGAGATGAAAGTTTCTTGGACGACAAAAGTTAAAGAGTAGGGTAGGTAAGAATTGCTCACCATGAAGGTTTTTCCATTTCCAAGAGCCAATTGTGTCACAAACTTCCTGTCAATAGTGCTAGCCCCCACAGTAAGTAGTCACGGTGAGACATTACTGATAGAAGCACGCAGAGGTCCATAGTTCCCTGCAGCAGTTATGGTCAAAATCTCTTTCTTTAATGCATGAAAGGATCCAATTGCAACTGGGCCGTCAGTGAAGGTGTAAGCTGCAGACATCCCAAAAGAAGCTGATATGATATCAACTCCATCAGCAATTGCATCATCACAAGCAGCCAAGATATCTGCAATGCTACATCCCATTGCCCAGCAAACTTTGTACACAGCAATTCTTGCATTTGGAATTCCACCCCTTGCTTCCTTGAGCCAAACCAAAGACACTTGCTCCTGCCACTTCTCTACCTGCTGCAATGGAGGCTGTGTGAGTCCCATGTCCCTCAGAGGTATGATGTCCGTAGTATCGTAAAAGTTTTGGCTATTATAGTATCGTGCTCCGATGATTTTGCTGTCAAAATGTTGTACATTAGATTAGTTTCAAAGATAAGGACAATTAGTAAGAAGGACAAACTAGAAAAAGGGTTTGTTTCTCACTTGTTGCATGTGAAAGTTTAATTAGTATTGCACATTCCTTCCCAATTTTTTGGTGGAGGGCCAAATCCTTTGTTACTGAAACTCTCTGATTCTGGCCAACTTCCTGAAAATTAACTCTAAGCTTTGGAACACAAACACCGAAAAACTGAGCCTGAAAATGATTATTGGGTGTTAAAGAGTTTTGTTTGCTGTTGGTGATCATCACCTGAATCCATCATTCCAATGATTTCATCTCCCTCTTTTCTATGCTTGACATGGGACGGAGGTAATCCCAGGAAGTCCCATGATCTTCTTGTATGAAGCTGCAGCAGTGCGTTACTGAGGCAACGTCTTCCATCTCTGTAAATGAATGTGATTTTATCCAAACTCAAATAATATTCACAAGTAGTGACTCTTTTAATTGTTTATATTTACTTCACCTCCTAGTATTGTAGCTTCTTCATCTAAAAATTTAGCTACAAATCCATTAAAACTCCTGCTATAGCTGTATATCAGCGATTCCTTTGCAGCTAGAGTACTGCACGATGAAACAAGTACATTATAAGTCTTAATATATATAAATTATAGATAAATAAATAAGTGGTATTTTTTTATACGAAAAGATACTCCATTAAAAAAACCATGAAACAGTGCAGAGCATGTTAACATGTGGTTTGAATAACCTTTCAAGAGCAGTTTGTAGCATGGAACGATGGGCAGATTGTTGCTGTCTGAAGCCTCGTAAGCACTTGGGTTTTCTCCAATGTATACAACATAGACCTGCATTGATTTAGAATGGCAACCACTAAACAAAGGAACTGAAGAGAAGAAGATCATTTTTTATATATCCATTTCTTTCCTCAGAATCACAATTGATTATTAGGAGGAGAGCTGCAAATGAAAGGTAGAGAAAGGTGATAAGCATCTGTGGCTTGGCCATGCTTATAATAATAATTTGGGTTTTTCTGCCTCACTGAATTTCAAGTTTATTTATAGTTGGCAATTTTGAGATGAAGTATTAGACCGAAGGTTTCCTCAAATGGCTTTTTTCTGCAGCGTATGACTAATCACACATTGCCATTTTGTTGTTTTCGGTGAGTTGAGATCGTATGTATAATTATTTTAATTAGTTGGTATGTGTACGAACTATGTGAATTAAAGTGATCAAGCTCAGTGTTCGACCAAACAAAAATAAAAATAAAAATCTGTGATCGCTCAGGGGAACCTACATATCTTTTTTTTTTTTTTTTTTTTTTTAAATCATTAATTTTGCCTTTCATGAAAGGAAACACTTACAAAGTGAATTCGTGATTATTTCTTTAATAACAAAATTTGATATTTCAAAAAAAAAAAAAAAAAAGGCCTTTTAAAATGTGAAAACTTTGGATCTATAGATGAACAAATAGTTAATCAAACTTGATGGAATTTTAATTAATTAAAAATTAAAAGATCGTAATTTAGAGTAGTTTAGACTGTAGATTATATAAGAAAGAAACAAAGGACGTAGTACCAAATAGTCACCTTCTTTTTCTCTCTCACATTCAAAGACTTACCCATGTAGTATAAGGTAAATAAATAACATTCTTGAATAGAGTTTCATGTCACTAACCATTGTTGGGTTACTAAGCATTTTCCTTTTATTTTATTTTTAAAACAAGAAATCAAAGTTACATCATTGGTTATCAAATTGGGAACAATATAGTAAGAGAAAAATCTTTGGGTTATTACTCACTCTCTCTCTCTTTCTCTCTCGTTCTCTCTCTGTGATCAGTTCACCACTCGGCAATTCAGTCTCACTTCACCATCCTCAATCACGCCAGCATTTCCAAGTTTCACCATAGAAGCTGCAAACTCCTTAAAGAACAAACTTTGATCCTCAGCAAATGATTCAACAATCCATCTAGTCCTGTAATCACTAAACAACGCTTGATCCGATCCAAACACGCCCTTTCCTGCCACTACTTGCTTGTAATAATCATTATCAAACGTTGAGGAAGTTGAGTCCAACAACTCTCCGGCAGTGCGATCCCTGTTTGGTTTTGGGCATTTCTTTCTTAGCTTTTGAGCAAATTCATTGTTCATGCTTGGATCAACATCATGCAATGAAGTAAAATTTCGAAGCCGGGATTCAAAAGAAGAACAATGTGAGAACCCAAGAGTGTGGCCGCCAGATAGGGCAACCAATTCTTTAACACCCAAGCCCCTCCTAGCAAAGCTTTGGATCAATTGGGATACGTTGAAAGTTGGAGCTGGTAAGTTGATGGTCTCGTTAGCTCTCGAAACCCTGCCATCTTTCCTCCCTTTTAGCACATTCCAGTAAGGACCTCCGGACTATCAAGAAATAAACAATGTACATATTACTCTTGTATACATAAACATTTGTCAGGCAACATAAATTTAGTAACATAAACGTACGGGACGTACCATGGTAACTACGTCTCTTGCGGCAATGCCAATGATATCAGCACAAGAAACAGTGCGTGGACATGCCATTTCTAGCTTAGCTTTGGCATCGTCGATCACGTAGAATGATCGGACTGAGATATTGGGAGGACCATCTTTTTCTGCTTGGTTCCCTGGGGTTGAGTCTAGCAGCAACGATGCATCACATCCCTAAGTAACCAAAAAGCAAACACAAGCTAATTATACACCTAACCCTACATTAATATATATATATATATATATATATATATATATAGAGAGAGAGAGAGAGAGAGAGAGAGAGAGAGAGAGAGAGAGAGAGAGAGAGAGAGATTATACCCTTATGAAACAATCATGGAAAAACATCCTTAAGATACGAGCTGGGATTTTAGGGTCATGCATGAAAGCGTTATATACCGTCTGTAATATGATTTTCTCAGCTTGTGGACATGTTTGATGATAATAGTTGGAATTGAGCGATGCTTTTGATTGTGAAGCCATAGTTAACAAAAGACAGATTAATGTGTGGAACAAGATTGTTTTTGGTGCATACATTGCCATTTTGCTAGGGCAAAGATACAAAATTCCCAAAACCAAGAGATGTTAATTCGAGTGTGCTGAGAAATTCAATGGAACCAGTATATATAGTGATTTTAATAACAAGTATATACACATTTAAGGAATATTTTGTGTACATTATATATTGATCGTACTTTCAAGTTACTCAACGGAGGAACAACCTCAACCTGTATGTACTCCAAAATTGACCTAGAGCTTTTGGCCTGTGATCCACCTAATTATTAGGGCTACCTAAGCAATTTTTCTAGTAGGATCAACGTCTAGGACTCTAGTTGATTGATTCAAATTGAAGTATTCCAATTTATAAATATAAGAGCAGAAAGAAGCAAAACTCACATGTTACCATTAATGTTAAAGTGACTGTTGGCTTATATCTATCAAGTTTGGTTATGCTTATGCGTGGGGTTGGTGAGAGAGAGTACAACATTTTGGTACTGCAAATTACATTATATACTAGACTATTCTTTTTTTCTCTTTTTTCTTTCCTCATGGGAATTGGGAAGGTTCTTATTAATTTCTTGAGACTCACATAACTATATCCTAATTCAAATGCAAACAAGTTTAAAAAGAAAATAAGATATTGAAGACGGTGAAGTTGGACTTGAGATTCATTTTTTCATATCAAGGACAAAGCCCGTTTTAGGAGCCTCGAGACAAAAAAATATTGTTTGTATATATCATGACTTGTCAAATTCCATATCTACACCAAAAAATACCCTTTTCTCAAGCAAATTTCTTGTGTGTTAGTTGCTACATTAAAAATCAGGAAATTGAAAAGAAAATAAGGAAATGAAATTCTTGGAAAAACATCAACCAGTATGTGACCAAATCTGATATCATTCAAAGATACGACAATTGCTTACGAGCGTGTGTGTGACTAGTTGTCAATCGTTAATGTAAGTGGATTCCACCAAATTGGTTGCCCTCTCTAAAGAATCTTATGCGTGGTATGTGTGGGGCCCACAAGTGGATGAGGATGACTTTTGAGGGTTCTTGATGATGACTAGGTGGCATGACATGATTAGTAATATTCATCATCAAATGGACCGCGTTGCAGGCGATCACCTCTATGTAAGGCCCAATCCGGAGGTTCCGAACCCACAAAATCACACCGAGAGAGCAAATCACCAAGTTTTAAAAAACGTACCTTCTTAAACAAAATAGGACCCATCACGTGTCACCATCTCCATGGCCCAGGATGTGTGTGAAGAGTCTCGAACCGTTGATAGGACCCCCATCCGCTATAAATAAATAAATAAAGCGCTTGAGGGTCCCTCTTGGTGTTGGTAGGGCTCGCAAAGAGAAAAGAGGATAAGTGGGGCTCTTCTGATTCTCTAGGGTTTGTTTCTCTCTCCCCTTTCTCTGTTCCTTGATTTCATAATTGTTTTACATTACCAACAAATTTTGTTTTTGTTTTTTTGCTTTCTATTTGTTCAATTAGTCCCCTGCTCTAATCCTCCCCCTTAGTATGAACAGAGATTCAAAACCCAGTCAAAGTATCATGCCCTGTTCTTGCTCTGCTTCTGCAGCTAACCCAGATTTACTGATTTTAAATTCGTGAAATTTCCTCGTTCTTTTAGCTTGTTTTCGTGTGATTTTTTCTGGGTTTTCTTCTGCTTTCCAAAAATTTCTGAGTGTCTCTGCGACTCTTGAAATCCAACAGATTTTTTCTCTGAGACTTTCGTTGAAGATGGAACCGAATCAAAGGCAGAGCCTTGAAGAAAGCAACGAGCTTGAACAGCACAGCAATAGCAGTAGCAACGACAACACCACCTCAGCATCCGACCCATCAGTGGCGGACCCTCCGGAGAAAATATTTCCGTTGACGGCGCCGACGATGAAAGAAGAGCTAACGGACACAGTGCAAGAACTGGACGAAGGATCTCTGCCTATGGGTCTTATTCAGGTGCCGGTTCCTACGTCGTCGGAGAAACAAGTGGTGGCGGCAAAGAGGTCGTCGAAGGACCGCCACACGAAGGTGGAGGGCCGGGGCCGGAGGATCCGAATGCCCGCCACGTGTGCGGCCAGGATTTTTCAACTGACCCGAGAACTTGGCCACAAGTCCGACGGCGAAACCATAAGGTGGCTGCTCGAGCACGCCGAGCCTGCTATTATGCAAGCCACGGGCACAGGCACAGTACCCGCCATTGCCGTCTCCGTCGGTGGCACTCTAAAGATACCCACAACTTCACCGGCGAGACCCAACGGTGAGATTACTGAAATACCCAGAAAGCGACGGAAGAGAGGGTCGAACAGTGAGTTTGTTGATGTGCATGAGCAGAGCTCTGTGTCTAGTGGGTTGGCCCCAATGAGCTATGGCGGCGGTGGCGGTGGCAGTGGCGGTGGGGCACATGGGTTGGTGCCCATGTGGCAAGTTGGGGCAACTGGTGCGGCTGGGCCTTTCTTCATGTTCCCAAACAACGGGGCTATGAACACAAACCAGCCCCAGCTTTGGGCTGTTCCAGCTGCGGATGCTGCAACCCCGATTTTCAATTTCCAAGCAAGACCCATCTCCAATTTCTTGTCGGCTTTTCAACCAGGTGTTCACGTTGTTGGTGGGGATGTGCAGTTGCAGGCCTCTTCGGGTTCGATTTCGAGCGGTGCAACTTCGGGTTCTGGGGGGAGCTGTTCGTCTAGTTTGGGACCCAGTTTGGGCTCAGCCTCAGGAACCAGAGCTAATAAGAACACCATTTCTACTGGTAGTGGGACTGGTGCTAGTGCTGCTGCAGCTGGTGCTACAACAACTCAGATGTTGAGGGATTTTTCTTTGGAGATTTATGATAAGAGAGAGCTTCAGTTCATGGGTGCAAATTCACAAACACCATACTCTAAGCCTTAGATTGAGCTTTTTAGTCAACAAATTTCTAGGGTTAGGGTGTTTTTAGCGTTTTAGGCCTTTTTGTAATGCACAAAAAAAACTCATCCTGTTTGGTTTTGTTTCATCTGGGTTTTACTTATGCAAGTCCCCTTTTCTTTGCTTCTGTTTTGCTGCCAAGCAAGTTGCATTACTATTCAATTTTTTATTTAAACTCTAATCTTTCGTTTGCAAGCTCCTGGTCACGTGAAGTTGTGTTGCACGTGTGAGGTGAGACCCGTTTCGGGATATAGGGCAAAAAGGAAGCGAACAAGTCCACTTGAGGTTGGGTTGCGCAAGTGCAAGGTGGTGCTCTGGTGGGTTCCACAATAGTAGAGAAAGTTTTGGTGGGGCGTGGACCAAGCCGAGTGGCTCAGTGTGGGCCATGAAGTGCGATCATGTCCATGCGATAAAGGCACGTGTCCTTTGGTATGCGGGTCCAGCTGGTTCTATTTTTACGCTGACCCCTCGTGGTGGTCCCCGCCCATCCTTTTAGGTCATACTTTTTAGAATTCCAGGCTGGCCCTCGTTACACGCGTCTCATGTGTAGCTGCTCTTGTGATTGTAATTTTGTGGATATCCTAGCCCAATTTATTAGCCGTCTTAAAGGGCTCATAAACGTAATCCAGACCAATCCTAACACAAGACAGCATGGACCGTACTATGTCAAGCCCAGAACATTTTTCTTTGTGGGTTTACAAATAAGACCAAAACATGTGTGATGAAGCGTGTGTTCAGAAGTCCAAACAAAAATTAACGAAACCCGAGGATGTTCGATGTTGCTCGTGCTCAAATTCAAAGCAATGGAAGGGTCTCATCACAATTCTGGCGTTTGGAACTCACTCGAAACTCGAAACTACAATTGAATTGGATACTTCGGCAAAGTTTATGTTCCTCTGCAAATGCCCAGTTCACCTCTCTCTTCTTTTTTCTTCTTTTTTATCCTTTCCAGTTTTGAAGTCTCTCTCAAGTCGAAACTACAATTGAGTTGGATGCATCAATGAATGCGTTCTCTTTATGAGCACTCTTGTGGTTAACAATGGAATTCTCTATGTAATGCCTTTCAATTTGGGTCACAATAGTAAAGAAAGAGGTTATCTTTTCCTATCATTTGTATGGATGGGAGCTTTGGTAATGGGGAATTCAGAGTGCTGTTTCTCGAAATGGACATTGTGTAGCTGATATGATGAGTAGTACTATGCATTCTCTTAAATGGGTTCTCTTGGATTTGATTGATAGGTGCAGCGGCTTGAGATGTTTCAAGCAAATCCATGCACAAATAGTAACTTCTGGCCTAGCTTGCAATGACTTGGTTGCTAACAATGTTGTTGGTTTTCTCGTAAAAAATGTTAATTCTGTTGATTACGCTTGTGACTTTTTTAAACAAGTTGATTGGCGCGTCAGCTCTTTTCCATTTAACACGCTGATCTCTGGCTATGCCAATGGTGACAAGCCAGGGGCGGCGGTTTTGGTCTATAGAAGGATAGTGAGAGATGGGTTTGTGCCTGACATGTACACTGTTCCAGCGGTTTTGAAATCCTGTGTTAAGTTTTTGGGGAAGGGAGAGGGAAGACAGGTTCATGGGGTGGTTGTTAAGATGGGTTTTCAGTGTGATGTCTATGCTCAGAACTCGCTTGTGCATTTCTATAGCGTTTGTGGTGATTGTGGTGGTGCCACCCGAGTGTTTGATGAGATGCCTGTGAAAGATGTGGTCTCTTGGACTGGTCTGATATCTGGCCATGTTAAAGCAGGATTGTTTGACGAGGCTATATCTTTGTTTTTTAGGATGGATGTGAAGCCGAATGTGGCAACTTTTGTTAGTGTACTTGTGGCTTGTGGGCGAATGGGATATTTGAGGGTGGGGAAGGCGATTCACGGATTAATCTTCAAGCGTTCATTGGGTACAAATTTGGTGGTAGGCAATGCTATTGTGGATATGTATGTTAAGTGTGAGAGTTTATGTGATGCAAAGAAAATATTTGATGAGCTCCCTGAAAGGGACATTGTATCTTGGACTAGCATGATAAGTGGATTGGTGCAATGTAAACGTCCAAGGGAGTCACTGGAATTGTTCTGCAACATGCAAACCTTAGGCATCAAGCCTGATAAAATTATACTTGCTAGTGTGCTTTCAGCGTGTGCCAGTCTTGGGGCTCTTGATTATGGTAGATGGGTCCACGAGTATATTGATCGTAGAGGAATCAAATGGGATATCCATATTGGAACATCTCTGATTGATATGTATGCGAAGTGTGGTTGTATAAAGATGGCATTGCAGACTTTCAATGAATTGCCTTGTGGGAATGTCTCTACATGGAATGCGTTACTGGGTGGTTTAGCAATGCATGGAAATGGGCATGAGGCACTCCAAAATTTTGAAGAAATGACTAAGTCTGGCACCAGGCCAAATGCAGTGACATTTCTAGCTATTTTGACAGCTTGCTGCCATTCTGGTTTGGTTGATGAAGGCCGTGGGTACTTTTATCAGATGATAAGTCAACCTTACAATCTTTCTCCAAGGTTAGAACACTATGGATGCATGGTTGATCTGCTATGTAGGGCTGGACTCGTGGATGAAGCTCAGGAATTGATAAACACTATGCCCATGCAACCAGATGTGCTGATATGGGGAGCTCTTCTAAGTGCTTACAAGGCCAAAGGTGATGTTGAGCTCTCTCAAGAAATACTAGACCGTCTCCTGCAACTCAAGTTGCACGATAGTGGGGTTTATGTGCTCCTATCAAACATATATGCCACTAATGAAAGATGGGCTGATGTAACAAGGGTAAGGACGTTGATGAAGAAGAAAGGTATACAAAAGTCCCCCGGGTCTAGTGTTATAGAGGTGGATGGTAAGGCGCATGAATTTTTAGTTGGGGATACTAGCCACCCTCAACATGAGGATATCCATGTACTATTGAACATCCTTGCTAATCAAGTCTATCTTGAAGGGATATTCTCCATCCATTCCTGATAAGATAAGTATATACCTTCATGTTTTTCTCAGTTGAGGCCATTTCGTACTTTTTTGCATATTACTCTTTAAATCAGGACAAGTAACACTCCTGACATTATTAGTATCCTAATTTAAAGGCCCATGCATCATTTGTACAAGAAGTAGATTTGGATTTCCCCGCTATCTGAGCCTATGAAGATAATTTAATTCATTCCAACTCATAGCTGTAATAAACTTAAATTTGTGCAAGGATAAGATTTAGGTAACCAAATATAAGATTGCATAACAAGCTAATGAAATCTTTTGAAAGGTTCTGAAACTCTTATCTCTGAAAGAATGAATGAAACTGTACTACATTTTTGTTTTCCTCTTACAGTTTAAATTCCATATGTACAGAATCTTGTCTGTGAGGATGTTTAATTTTCCATACTTGGGGATCAATTAGATAATAAACAAATATATAAATATATGTTACTTAAACTTCAATGGTTTTCTGATTAAGAGCTGTATATCTCCATCTCTCCTTCTCCACAAAGTCTGCATCCAGGAACTGTGCAACAAAAGCCCAAAGCCTGTATGTGTCTTCAAAACTGGCTAGGAATCCAAGTGCAGCTGTAACCACGGATACTCCTAGATCAGATTTGGCCTTCAACTTGTTTGCATCCATTCCTTTCACTCCACCTTCTCTTCTCTCTAGGATTCTCCCTTTCTCTTCTGCATACTTATCCGAGAACCAGATATGATGTAAGAATCCATAGCTAAGAGAAATATTGTTTCTATCAGCAAGTTTCTGTACAAGAACAGGCTCAACCTTTTCTCCTTTCCAATCAAATACATTGAATGCCAGAGCTGGTCCCCTGTCAAATTTGATCTTTGGCCCATATATTTTGACCAAAGGAAATCCCTCTGTGTTAGGATGTTTAAGCTTTCTCAGTGAGCTCACCAGCCAATTGATGAGGTACCTTGCCCTGTTAGTGATCATCATTAGCCCCAGTGAATCCACTTGATCCAAGCCCCTGCATACAACCTCTAGGCTGTCCCCATTTCTGCTGCTTCTGGAATTTTTATCCTTTATTAAATTGGCATGTGTCTCTAATTCCCGTATCTCTGAAGTTTCTAGTCCTGTCCGGTTTGCACCTTCTTCTGCACTCTCATAGCCTTCTCGTTCCAATCTTCTTGTCTGTGTTGTGTGATTGGATATCAGACCAGAGAAAGAACTTGCTGTGCCCAATGCATCTAGTTGCAAGCCAAGTCTAGATATCTGTTCAAGCTCTGTGTCGGTACCAGAAGAATCCCCTGCTATCTGAAGCAATTTCTTTGCTGGGACAAGATTTACAATTCCTGTACTTGTAGAAGATTCTAGAGATGAAATAGCAGATTTCTTGACAAAGAGACATGCAAAGCCAGATGGGTTTTCCCCATAAATCTTGTAGAAAGAAGAAATGAGGAAATCTGGTTGAAAGAGAGAGAGGCCAAAGCTATCCATGTCCTTTGGCCCCAATGCACAAGCATCAACTAGGACATGCCACCCATTTTCCTGAGCCATGGTCATCCATACATAAGGATATCTGGAACCAGTTATCCTAGAATGCACTGGGAAGACAAAAAGACCCCTTTTCTTTTTCTTCTTCCTCTTACTCACAACCATCTTCCTCAACTTCGCCGACTGAATCCTCAGCCTCGGCCACGAAAACTCTGCTGACATGACTTTGGCTCCTCTCTTTTCTGAGTTATTAATCATTCCTTCCACTGCCTCACTCTCGTAGTCATAAACTGTCAGAAGCTTTCTACTAGTCTTGTACGGGTAAGATTCTGCCACAAGTTTAAAAGCTGATGTTCTGTTGGCTGTGAAAACCATGCTGTAATCATTTGCAGAAATATTAAGAAAATCCATGATTCTATTTCTCATTGCAGATTCCAGTTCTGATTCTTGGCCGCCATGAAGTAGCTGTGTCTTCAGATTCCCGGTCTTGTAGGATATACTAAAGAAGGGGAAATCTGAATTCAGTTGGGAAGAAGATTCCTGTTTGTGCAGCTGGGAAGAGGAGAAGAGGCCGATGCCAATATAATCAAGGCAGGTGTGGTTTGACTGTGAGAGATGGTAGTATTCTTGAGCTCTTATTTGGTCCACTAGGGCAGTCTCCTGGTATCGAGGATAAACTTTGATGAAGTCAGAGAAAGACTCTTGCAATGACGGGAGAGACTCATGGTTGGTGAACTGGGTGTTTGGGAAGATGGATGATGAAGTCGTGGCTGCAAAGTCACGGCGGCAAGCTGCTGAAGTGCTTCTGGACTTGGACATGGCATCGTGATGCGCCGACAACTTAAACAAGGGGGCGGGGCAGCAGCTGCTAAGGCAGACTTCTGAGACCTCTTTCAAACAAGGTGACTGCATCTCTCTGTTTTCTGTGGTATTTTTGTGGTTTTGGTTCAATCATGAAGCAATGGTTTATATTTATAATGACTCTTCTTCTTGTTAGAAACAAAGAAACTGCAGAAGTTTTACTTTGTCTTACATGTATGTTTTGGGCCTGGTTGGTTTATAGACATGGTATGATTAGTTTGAACTGGTCAGATCAGTCTAAAATACGATGCTTAACAAGGTGGCTTAGTTGACATTTTCTATCATTAATTGCATGCTTAACCACGCATTAAGCAGCAGCATGGTTTACTTTGCAAACTTGTCATGGGGGGGTCAATTGTTTTGGACCAGTCACTCAGTCAACAAGGTGTGAATTGAAGCACTAATTGCAGAGACTCTGAGAGGGAAAGTTCATGATGAACATGTGCATGCGGAGCAAGGACACTGGTAAGTAATTATGTAAAATGGATTGATTATAAGGAGCTCTCCAATTAAAATTAGAATTATGCAGTGTTTGTTTAACTTTAATGTAAAAACTAGAAGCACTAAAATTCTAATTGGTGTATGTCTTTTGTGAAAAGGAGAGGGTGGAAGAGAAAGCAACAGGCAAAAGTGGACGACAAAAAGCGCTTTTTGCATTGTGGCCGGCATTATTGGTGCTGGCCAACTTGCTTCAGGCTTAAGTTTTGAAGTTTTCTTTAAAGCCCCATTGATTGTGCCGCTATCGAAATTATGCATGCCAATTGTAATTGCCAATTTTATCTTTTTTTATTTTATTAAATGTACCAACTGTCTTTGCCTTCTTATTATTGTGTAAATCTGAGGCCAGAAATACATTAGCTCTCCATTATAATTTAGGCTAAATTTTGAATATAACAGTTTATTATGTGTAGGGTTTTATTTTTTTAAGGACTTTTTTTATGGAGAGAGACAATAATACCGAAACTTACACATACAACACACGAATGTTAAGACTCAAATCCATAACCTTGTCTGAATGAGAAATTATTTCAAATCATTACATTAATGAGTCTTTTGCATATGTCTTGGCATGGACTATGCTTAGGGACTGGTTTAGCTTGGCTTGGCTTGGTCTAAGTTGAATAACACTTATTCTGCGTTTGGTGTATGCTTGGACTAGGATTAGAATTTTTTTATTTTTTCAAAAATATCTATATATATGTATATATGTATTTTATAATATATATAACAGTCCCCTTCTATTGAGAGATCCCTCAAATAATTTTATTTGAGGGACGCCCTTTAGGGTACCCTACAATTTTTTTCCCAATGATCCAAACCATTTATTTTTTAGGTCTTCATTTATAGATCATCCTTACAAAAAATTAGACAAATCGGAAACCGTTTCGACATCCAATTGTGTCTTACAAAATCAATGAACACGGTACTTCAAGAAAATGCTAAAATTTCAATAACTTAATTGAGTGGTCAAATGATATCGGATTCAAGTGATTTTTTGTAGAGATGATCTTTGAATGAGTATCTATAAAATAGACGGTTTGGATTAGTGAAATACAATCCGGAGTGGGGCCTACAAAGGGTGTCCCTCAAATAAGCTTATTTGAGGGATCCCTCAATGGAAGCTCTCTGATATATATAATATATATGTGTGTATACATACATATAATATATATATGTATATAAGTATATTATAATAATATTATATATTTTAAATAATATAAATGTACATACATATATATAAGTGTATATAGGTGTATATATGTATATTATAATATACATGGGTATAATACATATACATATATTTATATACAATCTCCTTCTATTGAGGGATCCCTCAAATAATTTTATTTGAGGGACGCCTTTTAGGGTACCCTACAATTTTTTTCTCAATGATCCAAACCATCTATGTTTTAGGTCTTCATTCATAGATCATCCTTACAAAAAATTAGACAAATCGGAAACCATTTCGACATCTAATTGTGTCTTACAAAATCAATGAACACGGTGCTTCAAGAAAATGCTAAAATTTCAATAACTTAATTGAGTGGTCAAATGATATCGGATTCAAGTGAGTTTTTGTAGATATGATCTTTGAATGAGTATCTACAAAATAGAAGGTTTGGATTAGTGAAATACAATCCGGAGTGGGGCCTACAAGGGGTGTCCCTCAAATAAGCTTATTTGAGGGATCCCTCAATGTAAGCTCTCTGTATATATATACATGTATATGTATATATACATGTATATATGTACATTATAGTATATGTGTATGTAATAATAATAATAATAATATATGTTATTAGTATTACAATATAATATATGCATCTTATACATTGGTGAACATAGGACTAGTTAATTCTCCCTTTCTACATGGGCTTAGTAGTCTCTTCTTAATGAGATATTTTTGGTGGGCTCGGTATTAGCAATCTCATCTAAGACTAGAATTAAATGAAATAAACATGGTACTAAATTTAGTCCAAGCCAAAACTGTATACCAAACGACCCCGTAAGGTTTTAACTTTTAATGTTCAAGCAATACCAATAAATTAATAGTGTGACGAAGATGATGTAAATGTAAATTAGAAGATTCGATAAAACAAAAATTTGACATTGGGTTAAGAATGTCGGTGTCGGCAATCATCATAATTGTCTCAAGTTCTCAACCAAACAGTGGTTTAATCTTTATCTACAATTTTTAACGAGAGGTCCAAATTGAATGGAAACCTAAAGAATGATTATAAAACATCATTTTCAAGCCAAAATGATTAGAGGCATGATGACAGTGAACATTACTTGAACACTCTAATGTTTCATCCGCAGGTCGTTCTAGAAGAAACGACATCTACAGCTAACTTTTTTTTTTTCTTTTCTATAGAAACTTATTTAAAATTTAGAATATTTAAGATAACTGCTGAATAATTGTTGGGTTTTTAAATATAAATCATGTGCCAAAAAAAGTTGGAGCGTAGGAGCCATTCTTTATATCGTGAGGGAGAAAAGCTCAACTGAAAAAAGAGATAGCCAGTAGTTGGAGTGTCCTGGATGTTTTGGAATGAGGCAAAAAGCTATAGATAAAAAGATAAAATAAACAGGGAACAACAGTGGTGATCACACGCTTTACACTTCATTAAAATCTTTGATGGGAAAGAGTCGTACAAAGATTTTGTTATATCTCGCATATATTGACGGTAATGTACCCAAAAGAAAATGTCATATAATTGACTTCGGGCTGTCCAAGTTCAAAGATCACAATTTGAAAGCAGGAAATATGTGCTTGGAGTTTGAGGATTGAGAGAAGCATTGAATTGATCAACTAATTAAATCACTCATCGAGAAATTATTGAGCGATACAGTATTACTGCATCAGCCAGTGATATTTTCATCTAAAAGTTGTTGCATATATAAAATTTTGACAATTATCTCAGTCGTTGATCTTTTTTAGTGAAAAGAAAAATTATCATGAATTCTCTGGTAATTTCCAGTTGAAACTGCCTCAACTTGAAAAGTCTCCTAAGATAAACTAGCACCGATTTACCCCCTCTGATATTCCCAATGATATGTATGGCAAGTTAAAAATTTATGAATTCGATGGCAGCAGCAACATGTGTAGGTTGGGTTGCTGCCGTGCTACAAGTCTTCAACTTGTGGAAAGAGACAACTTATTATTATTGGGGGGCATTGTCTCACATCACATTCAAACTAATAGGCTTGTAATTTTCTGGGCTGCCTCGTGATTTATGGAGACAGGGACAAGTAGTCTACAAAATAAGAAGAGAGTGTGATCAACCTAAAATAAATAAAATGGACGAATGTGATTGCGTGTGAAATTAATTGCAAAGCAAAAACGACATGAATGAAAGGTATGGTTGCTTTGCTTACAATTGGGCCACAAAGCATATATGTATAGTCTTCTTATCAAAATATATATATATATATATATATATATGCGTAGTCTAATTTTTCATTGCTTCTATACATATAAAATTAAACAACATTTGTATATAAAAATGTTATGTATAATATACAAAGAAAATCTTAGTTCAAAGTTTCAAACTGATGAAGAATATGAACCTTAATTATGGTTTACCAGTCAATATTCACAATTTCTTAAATAAATGAAATAACGTTCACACTATTGGAATTATATCAGTCAGTATTAGGTTCAGGTTGCAGTTGAGATGTGGTTGTCTCTTCGCTAGACTATGGCTCCATTTGGGATTATTTTTTTTGGCTAAAAATCTGCTTCATTTTAAAGTTAAGCAGTTTAAGGTGTTTGGTAAAAATAAAATATCTCGATTATTTTAAATGCAATGGCCTTTTGACAGCAGCTTTTAAAAGCAGGTTATGAGTTGCTCTTCAAAGCTGCTTTTAAAAGAAGTAGAGATGAACATTTAATGAATTTTTTTAATTCCCAAAATATCATCATTAATTTTTAAAAATGACACCACCTCCACCTCCACCACCACATCCTCCTCCTCCTCCTCCTCCACCACCACCACCACAACCTCCTCCTCCTCCTCTGCCACCACCACCTTCACCTCTATCTCTTTCACCACCTCCTCCACCACCACCATTACCACTATATGCGCATAACGCTTTCAACATCATGTCTATTTTAATCCTTATTCACAGTTACAATAATTTTATATTCAAATTTACCAAACAGTTTTGAAACTACTTTTTATATTAACAGTACTTTAAAAATATTGTTTACCAAACATGGAGTTACTTTACTTTACAACTAATTATTTTCAAAGCTCATCATAAACAACTTTTTTTTAAAATGATAGCAATCCCAAAGTGGCCATATCTATCTAATTCTGATATCTAACACGAGTTTGGGTTCTTGATACCTCTGCCTGCCTTCAAAATTAAAATTCATTCATGAATCTTTGCAATCCAAGCCCATTTGGAAGTTAAAGTTTTATGGTGAAAAGAAAACCCACTTGTAATTTATGGACCTGGGTTGTTATGAAAACCCATCATCTTTTATCCCTTTGATCTTGACAAGGTCAAGGCCCATAAAACAACCCCATATGTGGTTTTAAAAGGACCCCATCAATGAAAGGAGATGCTACAGTACGGGGATTTAGTTGAATGAGGGCTTCAATCCAATCATTCAATTACTAAAAAAAGTATTAAGTTCAATATTTTCTCCCTCTTATTGGATAATGGGATTGAACCCTTTCCACAACTCCTTATTATAGTATTTCTGATGAATAAATGATGAAGGAAAAAGATTTTCAAATATGACATTTCGAGAAACAAGAGCCCTAAAAACACTTTCCAGACCAGGAATGAGGGATATCTGACTATGATCACAATTATGTATCCCAAACCAAATTGTATTTTGCTTCTTTGCTTTATCCAAAAAGAAGCAAAAAGAAGTCCATTACTTTGAAAAAGTGGCTTCATTGGTCGGCTAGACTTCCCTTCGGTGTCAAAAATAGCTGTAGAAAAGAAACCTCTACTGGTCTTTTATACAGAATTGTTTTATTTTGATATGCACTGTATAAGCACATAGCAAGAACATCCTCTCAGACAAAGCTATATCTGGCCACAATTGACAAAAGGGAGAAGGGAAACTAGTAATTGCTTGTATATATGGCTTCCACCTTCCATTCCATCTATATAAATCACACTATTTCCCAGCATTGTGCAAAGTCACTTTGCCTACTTGCTTAGTCATAAAGCAAAACAACTTTGTACAACAAAAATAACTTCAGTATTATAGCTCTACCTCTACCATTATTTTCAAATATGACAAAACCTACGTATATCCTTGGCTGGCCTAGCCTAATATTATACCTTGCCGTATATGTTTTGCATGACAGGGCTCTACTGCATGATCAGATAGGCTGCAAATTTCATTAAGCCAAAGCAATCGTAGGGCAACTCTTCTTTGGCAGGTCAATGAAAGTGATTGTACATTTGTAGCTGCATCAGTCACCAGTGCCTGCCAAGAAAGAGGAGCCCTATGACTGCTTTGCTTATTTGACAAGTATACTTCTTCTAGTATGTATAGCTGCTTCTGCTTGTGTTTCAATGATGGCCCGGCACAAGTTATATAAGGGCTCAAAGACTCCAAGAGATGGAATAAACCAGTAAGCACAAATGGCATATCCTGAGGATTATGCTGTGAACATCCATCAAAGGCTGCTCTTCAGGGATTTTGTTGGGGCCAGGGCTCATTCTGCTGCTAGATTTTTCTCCTCCTTATCCGAGCCTAGAAAGCGCTCTTTCCTAGCATATGAGATTCTTCCACTCTCTGTGTCCATGTAAATGTGCAATGAAGTTGAAAGCAGGAAAAAAGTAGATGGAAGGAGATGCCTCCCCATATAAGGGACTGAGAAAGAAGGGCTAACAGCATATCCTAATCTTATTCGTCTTCTTTTCTTTTTTGCCTACGTCTGTATACTAGTAATTTCTGTCTTGAATACAAAAGAGTCTCACTTTTATAGTGAGCCATCATTATAGGATCTGCAAATTAGTTTGACTTTAGTTAATCTGCTGCACTTTCAGTCCTTCTGTGCGTATCTCTTTCTAACCATGCCATGATTGTGCACAATGCCTCATTCGTTTATTTGGTAATCATTTTTCAAATATTTCTTTATCGAACGATGTACCCAAAAAAAATCATCACAAGTAAAAAAAAAAAATAAAGCCTAGCTGAAGGACTTCATGAAGTTAGAGAAGCCCATGTGATAAAAAGTTCTAAAAGTGCTTGCAGTTGTGTTGTGTCATCCTCACCTCCTTACTAATTTCCTTCCTAATTACGCTCTTAACAAATAAACAAAAACTAACTAATTATTTTTTAAAGCTAATTCAGTTTTAATAGTAAGGCATATATTTAATCACAGGAAGGCTAATCTAGTCAAGCAGAGTGCAGACAGTTTTGCTTGAACCAGGTAACCATACCTGATCTGATCAATTGACATCAACTATATAGATTTTAAAATTTTAGGTTCCAATATCTACAATATTAACCAAATGTCTCAGAGACATATATTCCAATAATCACTAATTGACTTCATGTTTGGGAAACATAAGTGACCAGATCAATTTTTCTTTTTTGATCCATGGACTATTCTGTCATGCAGAATCCTTTGCCCCATGTACCTGCACCACATGCACAACAAACAAAACCAAAATGAAGGTTTAATCAGCAATTAGTATAAGCTTTTCGAGAATATTATGTATATATGATATGTTTTCCAAGTATACTTGCCTTCCAAGCATCATGACAGTAGCTTGGGGATTAGCACCCGGGGTGTGATAAAACGTTGAACCATCAATAACCCTCAGAGAATCAATACCAAGAACTCTATATCCTTTATCAACAACCCTCCCAACTTGACACCCTCCATGATAGTGCCATATGGTCATCACAGTGTCTATGCAAAATTGTTCCAGCGAAAACGTGGCATTCGCGTGCTTTCGCCTCCTGTTCACCGGCAGAGTCAACATCAGGTCAATGAGAGCTTCCACTGGCATGTTTTTATAACGGAACTTTGAGTAGGCTTTTGAGTCCACAACATCTATAATGGTCCTCATGCCCTCAATGCACTTCCTTAGGTCCTCTGGTTCTTTGAAGTAGTTAAATGTGACAAAGGGATTGTCATCAGGGTTTGTGTTCCTCAAAGCAAGATGACCTGTGGAGAGTGGACCCATGATTTTTTCAAGTATGACTCCGGCTCTGATTGTTCTGTTCGCAATTCCATGTACCATCTCAGCAGCTCTGGCTATGGCTTCTGGTAAAACTCTGAAGGGCGGGTGCTCAGTCTGCAAGTGTAAAAATCAAACCCTCATTGATTAATTAGTTCCCTTTTTGCATATCTGTGCACATCAAATAACCCACATGGTTAATTAGGTCTCAATTAAAACTATGAAATTCATGTGGCCTGACCACATAGTTAACAACTAATACATGTGTGATGTGCCAAAAATGCATATGGTGGCAGAGAATGAGAGAAGTGAGAAATAGGAACCTGGCTCAAGAAGCGCTTGAAGTTATTGGAAAGCCTATGAGCCAAAGAAATAGAAAGGCTCAGTCCGCTAGCTCCTTCAATGTAGCTATTGAACTTTGTGATGCCCACAACTTGAACCAGGGAGACCTCAACTGGGATTGGTGAGGGAATGAGCAGAACATTCATCGGATTATCAGCCATCCCCTGGCCCACCATGGGGTGGTCCACCACCACCTTGATACCGTGGGCCCGGAGTTGGTAAGCGGGCCCCACGCCACTCAGCATCAACAGCTGTGGGCTCCCAATAGCACCAGCTGATAAGATTATCTCATTCTTATTGGAGTTCCTCTTTAGGTATGCTTGGTGCCTAACCTCATATGCATCTTTATATATCACACCATAAGCTTGTGGACTTGCTCTTCCTGCATCAAAAATAGATGCACATATATAACAAGTCACACCATAATTAAGCTCATAAATATTAAACCCAACAAAAATTCAAAACCAATGGTAGCTAGCAACTAAACATATATCTGCTTTCTTCTCAATTAAAAATGTGATTTTTCTAGAGTACAAATTCGCTTACCAGGAATATATCTAAACAAGATTTTCTGCACAGTTGCATGCAAATAGACAGTGATCTTTCTTGGGTCTGCATACTGAAGCAAATCTGCAGCAGTGTGTCTATGACCCTCTGCATCAAAAATAGTCCCTCCAACTTTAGTCCCATACAAATGATCATAGGTAAACTCATTGTTGGGCAACACTCCCACTTCAAGCAAACCATCTCTCAAGGCATTCTCCCACTGCAGAATCTCTGGTTTGAAGGCCACCACTTTCTCAACCCATTCATAAGACTGGTTGACCAAATTATGGTTCCAACCAACCTCCTTGACGTAACGTGTGCTGGCACGGGTGTAGAACCCGGCGTTCACTGCTGAGCCACCTCCTAGCACGCGTGCCCGGATGTTGTGAACTCCGTCCTCGGAGGTGAATTGCTGGGCTGGGGACGTGGGAGAGGTGTCCAAAAGAGTGGGGCCAAAGTTGGCAATGTTGGTTATGTTTGGATTGCCATAAGGCGAGCCGCCTCGTTCAAGGACTAAAATGGTTGCACCATGAGACAGAGTTGCGGCCAATGGACAACCGGCGGTGCCACCACCAATGATTATGTAGTCATAGTAAACCACTGCCGGAGCTGATGTTGCTTCTTTGACAAATGTGTAGTCTGGAGCTGCATAAATGAATCAAACTGGTGATAATTAATTAACAGTCTCTAATTAAACATTTGATCTGCACAACACAAATATGATCCTGTTTACCTTTATCTGAATAAGAAATGGGAAGAAAGAAGAGAAACCCAGAAAGAAAAGCTCCAAAGAATGTGATCATGCATGATCCCAAACCCATTGTGTGTGTTTCCAATTAAACCACCTTCCCCAAAGACAATAAAATTTATTTTTGCAATGTATTTGTGATCTGGGGTCTTGTTTGAATTAATTATCCAAAACCACACCAGCTACTCTCCTTTAAATAACCCTAAACCCTAAGGCCTAGTGGCCTAACGTTCTTTGTGCACACAAAAGACCTAATTAAAGAGGTCATGCATTTATAGTTCAACAACATTAATTTTTTCACCTACTCATGCAAAGATACAACGGCCCTTCATGAAGTTTGATAATACGAACACCCCATTTCCAGTAGTGCTCACTAACTTGGGATTAGCTAGCTAATCGTATCTAATTAGTATAATCAATATCATTGTTTTTTTTGAGGAATTTACAAAGGCAACAAGTAAAGTTGACATGATATTAAATTATTAATGGTATGGTTTAGCTTCTATTCCATACATCTTGATGAAGTCTTATTCAACAGTTAAATTTTTGGTGCCGGCCCAGTGCCTATTTTTGCATGCCTTGACATTCAAATGTTTACTGCTAGCTACTAGTGGCAATTGCAGATAAATTTTTTCAAGTTGCTCAACTGCCCAAACAAGTATTGGTTGAATCCAATTAATTCAAAGAAACATAAATGGAGGTCTTTTTGCATGCTCAATTGCCTGGCTTGCCTTGATTCTAATGGAGGTCTTTCCACTTCTGGGGAAAACAGAAAAGAAGCCTTCCTTTTCCAGCTCAATTGCGTGCTCGATTGCCCGGCTCGAAAATTTTGTTGGATAATTGAATGATTTGAGAATTAATCAACATTATGACACTCAACAGTAACATATAGGCACATTCATTACATGACTTGAGGACGCAAATCAAAATGATCCAATAACATTGATATTCAAAATTCATGATTAGGTTGCTTATGATCTAGTGTCAAATGATACTATTCTTTTGGTTCGGAAGGATGCATAAGTATTAAGTTAGTTAGCATCTCATCTCACGAACCTAGTTAATATAATATTACTTCTCTCCTTAATTAGGTTAGGTGACATTTGCATCTGGTCGTTGAGTGGAACATCCAAGGCTTTCCTTTCCTATATGAGACAATTCAACTCTTGTAAGTTGTATCTATCAGTATTAGCTATTAGGAGGACAGTGAAGAAAATGGCACATCGGAGAACCCTCGCCGAACATGTCTTGTTTCAGCGATAAGCGCCTAAGATCTTGAGTTCCCGTTCTCATCTCTCTGCAAAATACATACAATTTAGGAAATTCTTGCAAAAAATCTACATGGGAATTCTGAATTTCCACAACAATCATACCTTTGGTGCGAATAAACTATCAGATAGAGAATAGAGAGCAAAATCTTCAAAACAAAAACAAAACATGAATCTTGGGCGGGAATCACAGACAACGATTCCAACACTATTTAAAACTCCCACAAATTATTTCAGTTGTTCTCAAATGATCCATAACTCTAATTAACAAGCACAAAATAACATACATATGGGAATCACAGACAACGATTGCGAAAAATCGGCCGCCGAGCGCCTAGGCACCGCCTAGCCCCATTTTTCAATCACTGTTTAGAACTCCCACAAACTATTTCAGCTGTTCTCAAATGATCCATAACTCTAATTAACACGCACAAAATGATATATATGCATAGTTCGAGTATGAAATTACCAAAATGGCATCGATGTCATCCTCAGGTGAGAGCTTCTAGTCTCTCTGTGAGCTCTCTTTTCCTCAGATTTCGCTGCTTTCTCTTTGCCTTTTCCTGGCTTTTTCGTCTTCTTCCCCATGTCTGGATACACAGCCAAAGAGGCTCAAGGCAGACTCGGCGCGAGGAAGAAGAGAGAGCTATCTAGACGACGCTAATAATGACTGTGTTGCTTTCAGCATCGACGTCGTTTATTTGGGGTAGTAAATCCGCTGGCAGTTGGGTCACGAATGCACGTTGTCGTTTTTTAAAGCTGAAGCCGGACAAGAGGCCCAACGTTTAAAATATGTCGGACAGGATTTATCCAGCCAAAAATAGATACGGGTCTAACCCCATGTCCGAGTTTGTGGTGTATGCCTTGTTTATTTGACTAATGGGCTAGACCAATTTTTCCTTCTTTTTTTTTTTTTTTTGGGGGTCAATGGCCAATTTATCCTTCTATGGTTGTATAATTTTGTTGATTATATATGACACATTTTCCCACTACAAAAAGATTTCGAAACGAAAAAATTATTGTGTGACGGCTTTACTAATATGTGGTGTGTCGATATAATCTTATCAAAGGCTAAAGATGGAGAGAGCCCTATTGATGGCAAAGCTTGTCTAGAAGCACATCAAAGTTAGCTAATCGGCGGACGTTGCGATAACGCCGGTGGCAGGAGGTGCTAGGTTTGGTTTCATTTTTTTGTTTTGTTAATTTTATTGTAAGGGTATATTTTAGACTTTTAGCATGTTAAAATAAAACAAAACTTATGGCAATAGCTTCTAGTTTTCCAATCATATAATGGAAGAAGAGATTGTAATACTTAGTACGCTTGACTTGTCCTATTGAAACTTTTTCCATCATGCTTTTCTTGTAGAGTGGCACTTCCTTTAAATAATGAACATTTTCTCTTTTTTCTCTTTCTCCGCGTCACTTTTCTCTCATTCCGTTTTTTTTTTTATTTTTTCCAAATCATCTTCTTCATGATTCTCTCTTTTTTCTTTGATGCATATCTCTCTTGTAGAATTTGGGTTTGTTCTGATAAATTGAATTTATGGCTTGTCGAATTAGGATTTCTTAATTGAATTGGGGCTTGTGAAATTAGAGTTTTGAATTGTGAATTAGGTTTCTCAATGTTGGAAAAATTATCTGATATGTTCTTTTAAGCCCAAAAAAAATGGTTTTTTCTTCTTTTTTTTGTCAGAATGGTTTATTGGGATTCAAATGAATGTATGCTTCTTATTTTTTTAAGCCCAAAAGTGATTTTCCTTTTTTTTCTAAAAAAAAAAATTACATATTTGGTGTTTAGTGTATGTGCAGAGTGGGCCACAATTTAGAATTTGGGCTTGGGCTTTAGAAAACTCTTATTGACTTCGTTCACTCATGTCGTTGAGTTTAATGTGTAAGTTTATCCCAGCCAGTTATCAAATCCTGAATCCGCCTCTAATCCCTATCCAAGTTATAGGTTGCTGATAGCTTTCTCTCTATGTGTTCCCATTAAATATTTATATTTATTTTTGCTTGCTTGCTTGGTTGAGCCAGTCAACTTTATCCCTAGTGTACGTGGAAGTTTGAAGCACATAGCACGTCGTTGGTTTTTGTTTGGATTCAGCTATCAAACATGTAACATGTTCATGGGAGACTTTAGAAAATGACAAAGGAGGGAGAAATTTTTTAAAAGAAGTTAAAATAGACAAAATTGCTTTTATTTATTTTTGAATTTCTTAATAAATTCTTTACATTTGCATGTCTTTGATTTGAAAGTTGAGAGGTTTTTTTGTCTTTTTCGAAAAAACTTTGGCTTTTTCTAAAAGTAAAAGTTTTTTTGTGACTAAAACCTAAATTTACTTTTAGATTATTATGCGTGTAAATATAAGTTTCACAAAAAGATTGTCAACCACGCTAATAAATTATAAATGTTGAGGTGTCCATTCTTATGAACCAATTTGAACGTTTTCCTGGATAATCATCCATCGTATTGATTCATAATTACGTAATTAAAAGAGATTTGAAAGAAACATTTTACATAATGAAAATATAGTCCAATCAATTTTGATGAACATGTCAAGTCATGGTTATTAGGCGATATGGTCGGCTGAGTCGATGGCTGCTTAACTTTAAAAACAAAAAGCATACGGCAAACGTGTAATTACAAACAACGTAAAACGAAAATTTGTAATAGTATTAGAAGCGAATTATTATTTTCAATTTCTTGAAAGAGGTTGAATTCTTTCTTGGTTTAGAGACAAAGTTGGTGGCTGCTCTGAGCCCAGTGTCGTCTTCCCAACTGCATCTGCATGCCATACCCTTTTCGTTGCTACTTACTTTACTTACCTAATTTAAAACTGTTTTTTTAGTTGTGTACATTATTTTCTTATTCACAAATTTGGTTCTTTCTTCTCTCCGAAAGATGACTCAAAAACCTGTCCCCAGGCACAGAGAGCCAAAGACAAAGGAATTAACAGGAAGGAAACAAAAAGTCGTTAATTAATGCAAATTTCCATATCCAATTAAATTCAAGTTTTGACATGAGATTTCCTTATCAATGAATCTCCTGTGAGTAAAGCCATGGAAAAGCCAAAATATATGTGAAGCATGGATGAGGATAAGAATAAAAGCAAATACAAAGAGCTTTAATTTTCTGTCGATTTCATTCATTTCATACAGATGATATAAATATATTACACATGCCAGCTGGGCTCATAGAGTCATAGGGGACCTGTTCATTTGAAAAATTAAGAAGAAGAAGAAGAAGAAGAAGAAAAAAACTGGCAGTAAATTTGACTTTCTATCAATGAAATGAAATTCATGATTGATCTCTGTATGTGTTACAACTTACAAGTTGCTAGCTACTGCTATAGAAGAAGAGAATATATATTTAAATATATAGTCTCTCAAAATATATACTAGTGCCTGAGGAAATTGATCAAGGTCTGGAAGGAGTGATCTTGATGACGAGGCCAGGGAAAACATCATCCGGGTCATGGATATGCGGGTTGCGCTCCACGATAAAGGGGTCGCTGCACTTGTCACTGATGGTGTGGAGGGTCTCGCCTTCTCCGACCACATAAATTTCATCACAGGGCCGGTTGATCACAAAGTGTTTAGCCCCTCGAACCGGGTCGTTGTCCGGCATAGAATCGTTCTCTCTGATGGAAGCAAACAAGATCAAGGCCAATAGGATTGTGGCGCAGTACCAAGAGGCTGCATCAGCCATAGGCTTTGATGCCATAAAATGAAAAAAAAAAGAGAGCTGATGAGGTTATGGGGTTTTGTTGATGAAACATAAAGAAGGCTGGGTCTTTGTATATATAGGTACATGTGTGCAGCAAAGATATGTTAGCATTTATGTGAAGAAAGAAAGAGAGGTTTTTGGTTGTTTGCGTGGGGAGGGGAGTTGGGTTCAACGTGGACTTGGCTTATAGAGAGACTGCTACTATATTGAATTACTGAAAAGGACAGGTTTAGTTTCTAAGGTTTTATTATGAATTTTATAGTTTAATTTCATGCATGGTGTTTCTTTTTTAATGGTAGAAAGAAGCTCTGTTTTAGTTTTTACGACAATCAATCAGTATATATTTTTCAATTCTGGCAGGTGGGAGTTGTCTATTAGTCAGAGAGGCTGCAACTTAGGTGTTGAACATGAACAACTTTTATATTCTGCTACAGTGCGACTGCTACTAGAAGATATATATATATACTCAGATACCAAAACTTTATATTAATATAGAATTTGTGTATGTTCTAGGGGAATATCAATTTGGACATGAAGGTAATTATTAGAAATATTATGCTGGTCATGGGTTTTGATAACTGAAAAGAACCAAAAAGATCAAGAAGAGAAAGATAGGTAGTGGCGGAAAATGTGGGGTGGCAAATTGTGTGCTGGGGAAAGTGGCAAATTGCGTGAGGAATTAGAGGCGGGCCTTCCTCCCCCACTCACCGCCTAGAACAAGGTAAAAAACCCTGTAACTATCATGTAAAGACTAACGCAAGCAACTAAAGAAGTTCAAAAGTTGTGCTTGCTGCCATTGCCTAGAGTCTTTGACGTATTCTTTTGCCAAATGGGTCTTGAGAACTTTTTGGACTTTTGCCTTATGGCGTGCTCCAAATGCTTGGCTTTATGAACCAGCTGACCAAGTCATCAGCCAACCATATACATTGGCAATATAGACGGACCAAATTATTAGCTCTTTTTTTATTTTCTTTTGTTTTTGGTGTAGGGGTGGACCAAACCATCGTTCCCAATTTCCCAACGCACAACCAAGAGATGAGAGGTTGACATATTGGAGGGTTTGGAACTTTATTGGGGATGCTATAGCCACACAAGTCGGGAATTTTCATCGGAATGCATTTAATCAGTCGGCGGAGAGTGTCCAGGTCGGTGAACAGTTGAGATGTATGATTGAAAGAAGATAGTCACAGCCAATGGGAGTAGTGGCTTCCCCCTCCCTCATGGCACCCCAGTTCGAACCCACCCCAATTAAAAAAAAAAGAAAAAAAGAAAAGAAGATAAGTCACGAAAATAATATAATTATTATTATACAAGTAGCCTATTAAATCAATAATTCATTTTTGTCTAAGGCGCATTAATATTCTCAATAATGCCTTGCTTTGGATGTTAGCTTATGTGATATTGTATCCTTTATTTTCATGTATTTGCTAATCTAAACATATAATCCTTATTAGCAATGGTCCCACACTCCATGCTTTCAATGTACTGTTTGGCATATGATTGTTGTCATATAAGTATAACATCCAAAGATTGATGTATATAATATACTGTTTGGCATATGATTGTTGTCATATGGGTACAATTTTAGACAGATGCTTGCCTCTACCATAACTACTCAGCTAGGCGGCTTGTAAGTTGTAGACTTGTAGTGTAATATGTTCATGAATGGTTTAAATTTGTTTGGTTGCAGTGGCACTGGCAATGCCTAATTGCCCATCCTGTTTCAATTTGATCAATTTTTGTTCAATATTGCTAAAACATTAGTTTGGTTTTCAAGTTTTCTCTTTTCTTCATCTGGCATCTTACCAATAAATGTTCAATCCAGGGCCATCTTTAGGGTTCGGTTACCTTATGTGTATGCATATAAATATGAACTAATTTCATAGAAAAATAGTATACTCTATATGCAAAATATGACAGTTTTTACAAAGAGAAACATCTGATTAGCGACGGACATGAGTAAAGCTTCTCCAATGATAGCAAAAATCCTATATAAAGGCAAGTCAGACTAAAAACTACCAACTACATAACTACCAAATGTTAATTTATGATATCTTCTGTGCAGATAAGATTCATAATAAGGTGCTTCTAACTATGCCATTAATTAGCCAAAACCCTATAATTGGCGTCACCATCCACCATTTTTCAGAGAAAACATCTCCAACATGGTCAACCAATTGAATTGAATTAAGTGATGGGAAACACAATTACGATTCATTTATTTTAATTGGTGGACAAAGTCGTAAAGTCAATTATCTTGAAACATATTTCAACCACATTTGAGCACTAAACCCTTTGGAAGTGACATCACGGTAATAGACTTATCACTCCTATCCTATTCTCCACGACAGTGTCACAGCATTAGCGCATAATCACCACCATCCCTCTGTGCTGTCTGTGGAAGACCTAAAAGAAGGAAAGAAATTGTGAAAGCACAAGCCACAATGCCTTCCTTCCATGAATAAACATTTGTACGTGCTTCCTGGAAGATGGAACTTTGGATTAAGTTGGTGGCATGGCAGCAGAGAGGCCCATCCCATCAAGCAAGTCTATGCCAAGCTTGGACCCAAACCAAAACTCGGGTTTTAGCCCTGGGACAAGCAAAGGGATCCGATTGACCCAAAAGAAAAGGCCCATATTGAAACGCTCAACCCAGCACAACGCAAACAAAAAGGCACAAGCAAGGCCAGTGGCGGGAAAGTCGATGGGCACGTATGCATTTTGATCTTTCACCTATGGTGACCTGAGAACTTCACTTTCTGCCCCAAATCCAAGTCAAAATTTAACCAAAACCGACGCCGCTCGTCATGAAACTCGCAAGACCCATTAGGCGCCACTTCAGCACCTACACAGCCAGCCAAAAATCAGAGCGTGTGGCCAACAACAGACCAATCTCCTTGACTCAAATCAAAGAGCTTCACGCACACCTTATCAGAACCCAGCTCGACAAGGACCCGTCTTCGGTCTCAGAGGTTGTTAGATATTACGCACTATCTCCTCTGTTTTTGGAGAAAGCCCTTTTAGTCTTCAATCAAATTGAGCAACCCACATTGTTGATTTGGAACCATATGATCCGTGGACTATCACAGAGTGGCCAATTCAGTGAAGCAATTCACGTGTATAATCGTATGTACCGCCAAGGATTGGCTGGGAATCATTTGACCTTTATATTCATTTTCAAGGCTTGTGCTCGAGCTCCTGATATTGTACATGGCCAAACGGTCCATACCCATGCACTGAAACTTGGCTTTGAACCGTATCTTTTTGTTTCGAATGCCTTAATTCACATGTATTCATCTTGTGGTTATTTGGGTTTTGCTCAGAAAATGTTTGATGGAATGCGGGAAAGAGATTTGGTCTCTTGGAATTCTTTGATATGTGGATATAGTCAGTGCAACAGGTTTGAGAATGTTTTGGGTCTTTTTAAGGCAATGCAGGCAGCGAATGTGAGGGCTGATGCGGTCACAATGATGAAAGTTATTTTGGCGTGTAATTACTTGGGTGAATGGGAAATTGCAGACTCTATGGTTAACTATGTTGAAGAAAATCATGTTGACATTGATGTTTACTTGGGAAACACTATGATAGATATGTATGGACGTCGTGGTTTGGCGAATTTGGCTCGGGAAGTATTTGATCGGATGCATGAAAGAAACATAGTTTCATGGAATTCCATGATCAAGGGATATGCAAAAGCGGGAAACTTTGTCAATGCAAGAAAGCTTTTCAATGAGATGCCGAAGAGAAATGTGGTCTCTTGGACTTCCATGATCACTGGTTACTCTCAAGCTAACCAACATGCTGAGGCGGTGAGCCTTTTTGAAGAAATGATGGGAGCTAATGTGAGAGCAGATGAAATAACGGTGGCTAGTGTGCTTTCTGCTTGTGCGCATGTGGGTTCGCTTGATGTGGGAGAGGCTGTCCACCGCTACACAAGGAAGAATGGTGTGAAAGCAGATATCTATGTGGGAAATGCTTTGATAGATATGTATTGCAAATGTGGGGTGGCTGAGAAGGCATTGGAGGTGTTTCAGTGGATGGAAGAGAAAGACTCTGTGTCATGGACTTCGGTAATTTCAGGCCTTGCTGTGAATGGTTTTGCAGATTCTGCACTTGAAATCTTCTCGCGGATGTTGAGAGAAGGTATTCGACCAACTCATGGAATGTTCGTCGGGATTTTATTAGCTTGCGCTCATGCTGGATTGGTAGAAAAAGGATTGGAATATTTTGAAAGCATGGAAAAGATTCATGGACTAATGCCAGAAATGAAACACTATGGATGTGTTGTGGATCTGTTGAGCCGCTCTGGAGAGGTAGACAAGGCCTATGAGTTCATACAAAATATGCCTATTGTTCCCGACGTTGTAGTGTGGAGGATATTGCTGAGTGCTTGTAAGGTTCATGGAAATGTGGCCCTAGCTGAAGTTGTCACAAACAAGCTTCTTGAATTGGATCCTTCTAACAGTGGGAATTATGTTCTCTCATCGAATACTTATGCAGCTTCAGATAGATGGGAAGATGTTATAAGAATGAGAGAACTGATGGATGAGAGCAATGTGCAGAAGCCATTTGGCCGTAGTTCCATTGAAATAAATGGCAAATTGTCAAATAACTCTCAGGAGCCAGGACTCACTTGTAAGAAGAATCGATGAATATATCTCAAATTGATCTTAGCAGACCAATTCTTTTACTGCATGGGCTTACAAAATTGAACGGATATGAACAGTAAGAATTGCTTATCTGACCCAGCTGGTCCTGGAACAGAGAGGACAAGTTGTGATGCATTGGAAGCTATCATCATCTCAGATGAAAAATGGGCTGCTTCTAGAATTGGGGTAAACTTTAAAACCTTCTGATGAGATATAAGCTTTGCTGATGTACAGATCACCATTATATACCGCTGTAACCTAGTAAAATACACTGAAAAGATTCACGACAAGAGGAGATTCGAATTTGGGATATTTTTAATTCTGAAAAAAGGAAAAAGCATCACGAAAGAAGAGTTAGTCGATTGTACACAAAATAATATTTGTTCATAATTCTCTCAATTTGAGAGGCATTAAAAAATAATACAATTATCTTAAATTGTCATTATATGTCTCTGTTTAGCAATTGAAAAGTATGTAAAGCTTACGGTAAGAATAGCATATTCCACTACCTGAATGAATCTCATCATTGTCATTTGAGCAAAAACAAAAAGAATCTCATCATTGTATGGGCTAATATTTTGGCTTAAATTTTCCCAACAACGCCTTTCATGAACACAAATAGATGTTGGCAAAAATCATTAAGAAAACACTTTTTTCACGAGAATAATGTTTCTTTAACAAAAGGGACAGTTGTTGCCTACGCGAATCTGAGTGTACCTGACGTGGAAATTAGTCAGCGATTTGTGGCGTGCCAGAATAAAGGTTGGCAACAGAGAGCCCATCTAATTTCTAAAGCTGACAACATGGAGCCCATCTCGTCTAATTCATATTTGATTTTGAGTTCAAATCCGGATGTGTATATATATATATATATATATATATATGATAAGTTTTTACTAAATTAACCCTATACCATAACTACATTATATCAAATGTCTGATTTATCACTCAATTACTTAACTATATCTAAATCGGATCAAATGTCTGATTTATCTATGAGTAACATAACTATATATATATATATAAAAGATCAAATCAATTATCTCATTTATCACTTACCTAAAAATGTATCAGATCAAAGTCTGATTTTATCACTCACCTAAAATTAGTACCTAATTATGTCTCCCGATATGATCTCAAATAGCAAAACAGGTAAATAATCTACTTGGATCCACAAACATAAGTGTCAGGTAAACTATCCTTTTCTGTTTTTCTTTTTTCTGTTTTTTTTGTCAAAGTTAACTAGCACAAGATATTGTAGGAATTTGAACCCATGACCACTTTAAAGTATATCAAAAGCTTGGGTCAATCCAACTAACACCTTAGGTAAATTATCTTCAAAACTATTATATGGTCTAGTCAAAAGTAAATTAACTTAACTAATGTAGTCCATTTATGCAAACTAGACAAGGCATATAAGTTACTACAAAATAAAATATGCTTGTGAGGTTCATGTTGCTCTGGTGAGAAACACTTATGCCAAACAGGTGTTTTGTAATTCCCGATCACGGGATGCCAAGAGAAAAAATTATCACACATGACATACCGTGAGTAGCTGAGAATAGCATACACAAGTTTTTCTGATAGCTGAGATTGTAACAAGCAATAGCTTCTGGAGTTGGATCCATCAAATACTTAGGCAGGTCAGATGAAATGATGGGATGCAATGATGTTTATAAAAATGAGAGCAGAGCAACGTGCAGAAACCATTTGGTCGTACTTCCATTGAAATATAATAAGTGGCAGATTATCAAATAACTCTCAATTGCAAGAAGAAATGATGAATCTATCTAAAATTGACCTCACCAGACCAGACCAGACCGGAACAGAACAGAAGAGAACATACCAGGCCAGAACAGACCAGCACAAATGTTTCAGTGCATGTGCACAGTGCATGGCCATATAATAAAATCGAATGTGGAGAGATATATGAGCGGTAGCAGGAAGTGCTTATCTGAACCTCAACATCATCAGCTGGTCTTTCAACAGAAGAGAGGTCTTTCAACTGAGGTGCATCTAAAATGTTGCCATCAAAGCTTCTGCATTTTCAGAATCCCCCGAGTGGACAAGTTGTGATGATTTCAGCTCAGATGAAAAGGGGCAGGTTCTACAGTTTTGGGAAGCTGCTGATGGAGATGCAAGTCAGCTTGGTGACTATTCTATGGCTTATATAAGCGAGTAAAATAGACCGAGCGAATAAATAAATAAAAATCAACCCAAAAAAGTCATCGAAAAAAAAAACTAACAATAACGGCATAACCCATATCTTATCTTAAAGATAGTCAGCATAGTTGATTTTTGTGTTTTCAGTTGAATTTTCAGTTTGATTTTTGTGCTTAATTTGACAAATTTGCTCAATATAAACACAATAAAGAAATGTGAATTAGACCAATTAATCGGGATAGCTGATGAGGATAGCGACTCCAACCCAAATTGAACTCCCCGATCCTGTTAGAGTAAATTTTAGTATAATGATGATGAAAGTAGCATTTCCCCTTCCACTTGAAGAGTCTCATAATTCTTGGTTAACTCTTCTCGTAAACAGTTTTCACTCAAAGACAAGACAAGATAGATATTTGTGGGAAAAGTATGAGTTGATGAGAAATGTCCCAAAATTTAATCACAGAGACTGGTCCCAGGAGAATATACTTGTTTTATTTTATCTAAGAGACAGTTGTCTCCTACGCGAAGCTGACTGTATATGTCGTGGCGTCCAATTATTATCCTCTATATTGGGATCCAATTATAAATCCGTACCACGAATCTCTCTCCTCCGTCCCTCATTTTTCACACAAACATACAATACAAGTGCACTTTATAAACTTTAAACCTAGCCAGCCAACGTCCCAAATTCATCCCACCATTCGTCTGACGTGGAAATTAGTCAGTGCCAGATACCAAGGGCTGGCAACAGAGAACCCGTCTAACTTCTAAGGCTGGCAACAGAGAGAGCCCATCTAAATGACATTTCAGCTTTATTTTATTACATGATTAGGGGGTAATTATATTACTCATTAAATTCTTCTTCTTCTCTTTTTAGAAACATTAATTTTATGGATTTGATAAATCACTCACGTGATACGGTTATGTCATTGATTCACAAAAAGGTTTGATTGGATAATCACTATATCTGAATTATTTTATTTAGTAAATAGTTAATGGAGAAAATTAACAACTAACCTTCTCTTTTATACATTCCTGCTCTACCTTCTGATTCTCACCTTCTAACTTGGTGCACTTATCCAATTAAATTATCTATCTTTTAGGCTATCCATCCAACGTCATCTCTAAAGAAAAACCAACCAAATAAGGGAATATTTAGTCATTTAATTTTCATGAAATAAATAATTTTATAAAAAAAAAAATCAATGTTTTTTATTAAACCCTAACTTAACGGGAAGGATTTTATGTTAAAGATTAATTACGAATAAATAATAAATAAATAAATTCAGTGTTCTGATTAAACCCTAACCACGGGAATGATTTTATCTATCTATATATATAAAGCAAAAGGCAGAGAATGGTGAAACATTCAAAATACCAGAAAATATCCTTAGTTAATGCAAACATTAAAAACTAAACTTATTAATTAAATGAGGATAATATGGTAAATTCACACTTTTTATAAAAAAAATTAAAATTAAATAAAAAATAATGGATCCTATTTTTATGGAACACTTTTTAAGTCTAAAATTTTAAATTTTTTTTAAAAAATGCCTCTCGCAAGCGCGGAAGCACATGCAGAGAGGCTAGTGTTAAGAACTGGATAAAGACTTTATTATTATTTCGTTGAGAAGATAAAGACTTGTAATCTCAACTAATGAATCCCATGTAAGGTACATATTTAAAAAAATAACAATTCAATGCAGTAACATATAATTCCTTAACTAGTCTTTAACACAAATATCCCAACTCTAGCATAAGATATTGTTTATAAATGGCAAAACAATGGCAACTTAGTTGACATTTTGTACTACTCACTGTTTTGATTGTATGTAACATTGAAAGATAAAACCAAAAAGAATAAAGTAAAAGAAGAAGATACATAAAGAACGTAGCTGGTGTTCCTCATATTTAAATTTGATAATCAAATAACATGCGTTCTCCTTTATTTGATAATCAAATAGATAACATTCCCAATATTTGATATTCAACTATATTCAACTTTAGATGAATAAGATAATTAGATTGTGATTACGATCTAAAATAAGAAATTAGGTAATAATCTCAACTTGCTCTAAACCCATTATTCTAGTACTTATTAGTCAGCATTAAATGTGGACCATAGACAGGATAATGCGGACGGTCTGTCTACGTGAATCTGACTGTGCATGTCGTGGCATCCATTCACCAATTCATAATGGCCGTTGACGGTTCCCAATTTTTAGGCATACTTTTATTCGGATACTTCCAAAGTCCCGAAATTCTATCCCGAAATTTGTGTAATGTAGAAAAATTTGTTACTGGTGTTTGAGGCGTGAGAAATTAAGCTAAGAATATACCCAGCCATTGCAAGCCAAACCTAAACACCCAAAGAAAACAGAAAAAACAAAGCAAAAGAGGAAAAAAAGAAAAAGGAAAAAAAAGAAGAAGATATCCAAAAGTGTGATTGTAACAGATGGGTGAGTATAAGCAGGGCAGGCAACACCGTGCATGAGATGAGAACAAATCACCCACGTACAAAATTCCAAATTGGATAAATACTTCATTTCTGGATTTTTCCTGGATATAAAATAAATAAATAAATAAATTTTTTATAAAAAAATGTGCACAGATATCATATTTCGCTGTGACCGCAACCAACTTGACCAAATCATAGTATTTTTCTCCATCGACATCTCTTGTTCCTCTCCACACCCTTTTCCAAAAACTAATATAAATACCACATCGTAGACACACTCTGCTCATTCAGAAAGTACTCATCGTTTGTCTTTCTTACCTTCAGGCCTTCACACACCCGTTCTCTCTCTCTCTTTGTTTTTCAAGTTCTTCTCTTTCCTTCAAGTTCTTCTCTTTCTTTCAATTTCTTGCCTTTCAAACGCCCAGATTCCCTCGTTTCTCTTCTCTTTTCTTTCAACCACAAAACAGAGCAAGTAAAAAATGGGCAAGGGAGGGATGTCTTCTCAGGGAGGGGCTCTAGAAGCCCATGTTGAACAAGAAAACATGGCTGCTTGGCTGGTGGGTGTGAACACCCTCAGGATTCAACCTTTCAAGCTCCCTACTGTTGGTATGATTTTGATCTCTGTTTATGTTATCAAAACCTTATACATGTATGACATTCTTTCACTGCTTCTGTCAAATTGTTCTCAATGATGCTCCTGCCTGACATTCTGTTTCCTTTTTTCTTGGGATTTCTTAATTTTTAGGTCCCAATGATGTCAGAGTCAAGATAAAGGCTGTTGGGATATGCGGAAGTGATGTCCACTACCTTAAGGTTCGCCTCCCTCTCCTGTCTTTTTTCCCCCTGGTTCTGAATCTGATGCATATTCATTGTTCCGTTTTGGTTTGGTTTTGAAAACCCGTATGGTTTTAGAACCAAAATTTGGTTTTATCCAACAGATCAGTACTTAATTCTCCTGTTTTAATTCTTTTCTTTTTTTGGCCATTTTTCAGACCATGAAATGTGCAGACTTTGTTGTTCAAGAGCCAATGGTAATTGGGCATGAATGTGCTGGGATCGTTGACGAAGTTGGTAGCTTGGTGAAGAATCTGGTGCCCGGAGATCGCGTGGCTCTAGAGCCCGGCATCAGCTGCTGGAGATGTGAGCAGTGCAAGGGCGGGCGATACAATCTCTGCCCTGACATGAAGTTCTTCGCCACCCCACCAGTCCACGGCTCATTGGCAAATCAGGTAACAAAAACCCACCCATAAAGTTTTCATCTTTCTATGATCTCTGTACCAAACTGGAGCCAGTTATTGATGGGCATTTTTTCTTTTTCGGTTTTGGGTTCAGATTGTGCACCCTGCAGATCTGTGCTTCAAGCTCCCGGAGAATGTGAGTTTGGAAGAAGGCGCCATGTGCGAGCCTCTGAGTGTTGGTGTTCATGCCTGTCGGCGAGCCAACATCGGCCCAGAAACAAATGTCCTGGTGATCGGAGCAGGGCCAATCGGGCTTGTGTCGGTGCTCTCTGCTCGTGCTTTTGGGGCGGCCAGAATTGTCATTGTGGATGTGGATGATGAGCGCTTATCCATTGCAAAGTCTCTCGGCGCCGACGACGCCGTCAAAGTCTCCACAAACCCTCAGGTTTCTATCTTTGCCACGGTCATAGTTGATTTTAAAATTCTTAGATTTGATTTTGAAAACCATTTTTTTAATTCTTAATTTAAATTTATCTCAACAGGATTTAGAAGATGAAGTTTCTAAGATAAGTAAGGCCATGAAAGGTGGAGTAGATGTGAGCTTTGACTGCGTGGGTTTTAATAAAACTATGTCAACGGCCCTCAGCGCCACCCGTCCGGGCGGCAAAGTTTGCCTCGTGGGCATGGGTCACGGCGTCATGACTGTCCCCCTCACACCTGCCGCTGCCAGGTAATTAATTAATAGTAAATCACTTGTTTAATCCCCACTAATAAGGACAAGTAAACTAGTTTATTAGGCCTAGTGGATGGTGAGGGTGTTTGATAAATGTCTTTTCTCTTGACACAGGGAAGTTGATGTGGTTGGAATATTCCGGTACAAGAACACATGGCCGCTGTGCCTCGAGTTTTTGAGAACCGGTAAGATCGATGTGAAGCCCCTCATAACGCACCGTTTCGGATTCTCCCAGAAGGAGATTGAAGAAGCCTTCGAAACCAGCGCGCGTGGCGGAAATGCCATAAAAGTCATGTTTAATTTGTAAAGTTGAGAGAGCTACTACAAGTTTTTACCTTATCCAATTTCTTATTAGAAAGGTCGGCGAGAACATTATCCGTTAACAAGGCATTGTTGAATAAGTGCCATTGTATGAATTAAACAATAATAAATATTAATAGTATTTTTTTAGTTCTTATTTGTAACTCGTATGGACTTGTGGTTGTGTTGGTTGACTTTGGATGCGTGGCTAATCTTTTTCTTGGGCATACACGGAGAAGAAAGGAAATTTCTTCTAGTTATAGTTGAATGTCGTGATCATTAACTACCCATTATCCTTTTAATTAGGGTAACATAAACACTCATCTAGCCCAATATCCATGGATGAGTGTGATCCAATCCACTTAATAAAATATCAGAAATTGCAACAACTTAAGTCAAACTCTACCCATTTGCCTCCTAAATACCTACATACCGTCCAAGGTGAGCAAAATTCTCACAAATTACATTTGTCATCAACTCTCTATACGAAATGACGTATTGATACATGCCATGCCAGAGTCAGGTTCAAAGTAAATTTTTTTAAATTACTACCGAATGGAAGATTGAATTCAAATGTAAAAGGACGGTTGGATATAATATACCTACGGAGAAAAAAAGAAAAATATTTCGGGTAGTCAATAGTTGCATCTCGTCATCATCAACTACCCAATAAATTTGGACATTACTTTTCTCACCACTCTTAATTAGGGATGGCCCATTGATGAGTGTGATTTAATCCACTTAATAAATATCAGAAATCGTAACAATTTGAGTCAAACTCTATACATGTTAGTCTTATTTCTTAAAAGTAGGTTAGGTTTAGAGTCCTCCTTTTAAACAATATGATATTTTAAACTATTTAGGAGGGGACAACATTAAGGTGCAAGATGCGAACACACCGACTAAATCAATTGATATATCCTTTTCTTTTATTTATTTTATAGAAAGGATAAGAATATAGTTATAATAGACTTTTATAACGGGTCAATAAATACACAACAAGCTCATCACAAATATATATTATTATCGTTATCCAACCAACGATAGAGAAAGACCAAAGGCTAGTTAGTGACATGAGGCATTACAAAGTGGATTCAAATTTTTTTGGTTACAAAGTGGATTCAAATTTAAATGAGGAAGGAGGGATACATTATTTGGTAAAGAAAGCATGGCGAAGAGAGTTGGTACCACCATACAAAAATGAGTCATGCTCCCACGTGGACTTGGATTCTACAATTTTTATTTATTTATGAAGACTTGGATTTTACTTGATACTTGAAGAAATAGCAAGAAAAGAAAAAACCCTAATGCTTGGGGTCCCCCTATCCTATAAATTTTTGGGCTCAAACTCTTACCTACTCACTGAATGCAACCTTCCCTCACCTACTCGTTAGAGCTGACTTTTGTTAGGTATTAAGGATGCCATTGGCTGAGGTTGACTCAGATTCTGGGGTGGGCACCGTGTGGGTGGGAATTATGCAACAATATTAACATGGAGTTAGGCACGTGTGTACAAGTGCAACAGGACAACTTGGCCCATGATTTCTCCCTTGTCAAGGTAAGAAGGCTGCACCAGCACATGCACATGCACATGAACATGAGGTTGCCGACCTTTGTTTTTAACCTATGGCCCACAAACAAAAAACAAATGAAAGGAAATAAATGTATAGTCCTCTGCGTTTACAGAATATACGAATATGCTTTTAGAAGTAACAGTACACAAAATATATACCATTACCCAAAAATAAAAATTACATTATCTTTTAGAGCCCACAAACTCATCGAAGTAAAATGGACTTGTCAATGTGCTAACTTTTATTTATTTTTTCTTAAAAGACGACCAGAGAAAAATTTGTCCTGCGTTTACACTCCAAAGTCTAAAACATTAACGCATACAGATGATCCATAAAGCTCGCTCTCTAGGGAGATTTGTCCCGCAGTCGGTCGCAACTTTGCATGGGCCAAGATGCTTTCTTTACGTCCATGGCACACAGTAAAGGGCGGACTGCGAGCAGTGCTGCTGCTGATGCGACTAACTCCTACCTCTATAAATCCAAAAGCTCTCCAACCCATCATATCAGTCTGACCCCAAAAAAGAAAATAAAAAAGAAGCATAATCTCTTCCTCGGACCTACACTTACAAATGAACCCCAGAAAAATGAAAATCAAAAAAGAAAAAAAAAATTAATAATACATTGTGGCCTGTATAAATAATCTCCCTCCTTAGGCGGTTGGAGCCGGGTCAGCCACCCATTTCCATACTTTCACTTGACCGGTTCCATCACCCGTGAAAAACAAGCCACCAGGGCCTACCTGGATTGATCTTATCTCCTCTTTTGAAAAAATTTTACCCCTCTCGGAAAACCTAGACCATATAATAGAACCAAAGAAAACAATTAGAGCAAAGTAAGATGCTTGAAAAATATGTTACCTAAAAAAGAAAAGTAAAAGAACTAGGGCAGAGAGGGGGTGTTGAAATCTCACGCTGGCAAATCATAGACGCGGACAGTGTTGTCATTGCAAGCGCACAGCAAGACGGGCTTGGCTTCTGAATCATGCATCCCGCACAGTGTAATCAAACCCTACAGCAAGGTCATAAGCATTAAAGACTTGACATTTCACGTCGGGAATCGAAATTCATAGATAACCTATAATGATAACGGGTCCAGGAAACTGAAAATTAAGTACTAGGTGAAAGACTTTATAGTGGGGAATAGAACTTATGATAACAGGTCCAGGAAACTGAAAATTAAGCACTAGGTGAAAGACTTTATAGTGGGGAATAAAACTTATGACTACGGCTTTCAAATCAAACTACCTGCATAACACGCTAACAAAGATGACTACATAATTCTAACTAAACATAATTTGCTACACAAACAGAACTTGCATTAGAGCTTCTAAATGGTAGGCCATGGAGTTTCAGCCTTCAATATTCCTCCGGGAAAACTTAAAAATGCCTATCTTGTTCTTAATCAATGCAGGAATAGCAATATAACTGAATAATGAAGACATGTATTGAAACATAAACAACATACATGTTCTTCCTTGTGAGTGTATGTTACTTCCAAGTTTCCACTTTGAGTAGCAACCCAGACCTGCACAAACCAAACAATTGGAACTAAATAAGTTTACAGTCCAAGCGCAATACACAGTTACACATACACACCCACAAAAATCCTTATAAATCATAGAAGTGAGACAAACCTTTAATTGTTGATCCAAAGAACATGATAAAAGAAACTGATCCCAGCAAAGAACAGACATCACAACTGAAGTATGCTCTGTTAGTGTTTGTATACACTGCAATGTTTCCAGGCTCCAAACCTAAAAGAATACCACATGAGCATGAGCATGACATGACTGAACTACACTTGTGGAGCAATTAATGGTCTTCACGAGTGTTCCACCAGCAAGCGTTTATGCTTATTGCAGAATACGTATGATACTAAATCCAACTTACCCTTATAGAATGGTCCATTGAACCAGAGTAAAGCCTATTTGCTCCAACTACTAATGAAACAACTGCAAGAGTGTGACCTTTCAACGATGCAGCTGGTTCGAAGCAATTAGTAACGGCATTAAATTTCCATGCCAATATAGAACCATCCTGCATCAAAAGAAAATTTTGGCTAAATATTAAAAAAAAAATGCTGATTCCATACATGCATGCACAAAGGAAAATGGAGAGGGAGCAATGGAGGAAGTAGTAGATGCAAGCGCCTTCCACAATGGGATGCAATCTGCTTTTTTCAAGATTTAAATATGATTATAAAAATAATAAAAAACCAGCGTGCTCCCTCAATATGGTCTATAATTGGATGGTTCACACAACGATGCTGCTGTGAGCACAGAAATACTCACAGCTGAAAGCCCCTAACAAGGAGAGGAACCAAACATAAAATTAAACCATAAAAGTGGTCAAGGAATTACCTGCGTACCAGCAAAGAGCAAATCATTACCCACAACCAGGGCATAAACTTGTCCTACAGGCCCACTAAGACTCAGTTCAGAGTTAGTTTGGGTGTTCCATGCCTACAAAACCATATCCACAACCGAACGAGGCAAAATATCATTATAGTCTGCTGCTATAAGCTTAATTTTTAGGAGATTCGTCCTGCCTACCTTTACAACATCTGGTATACCAACAAATACCCAAGGACCTTCACTGATCATACAACCTACTTCACCGCCAAGATTAATTACTCCCAGGCACTGCAAAATGAACAAATACAAGCACATGAATTATTTTCCTACCCCTCTGGATTGACAATGAGACATGTGAAAAAATATTATCCAACTATCTAAACTGAGCACAAGGAACTGGTGATTAAGAAAACAAAATAATTGAGACATGAGAAAAAAATCTCTAGAAAGCTCTCCAGTTCTCCCCATAAAATCTCTCAAGACCCTTCTATGCATCCTATAATACAAGCCATGTTTCCCTTCTACAGTTTTTATCATTGCCACTCATAAGTCCCCACACTTTACTCGCTGAAGTAATCTCTCCAATAATTTGACTACAATTTGAAAAGGACTGTGGTCAGCTGCATTTTAGTGTTGTTGATTACTTTCTACTTTCTTTACAGAGATATTACCTGGCATTACAATTTTCACATTCCTATCAGGGGATGACATCCTTAAAATCATTATTGGTAGGAAATTCCCGTGTCCAGTGCTTACAAATCAACTAAACTAAGCCCTCATCTAAAGTTTATAAATGGGATACGCTACAGGAGTTCTTTTGCCCATTCCAATTAAAGATTGAACTTTCGGCTACCAAATAGAAAGGGAACAGAACTATATCTTACTTAACTATAAATTCTTAGGAACCAAACATAGAATTGAAAATTGGTGTTGCCCAAAAGTGAATGACTACCTGACCAGATTGGCAATCCCAAACCCTCACAGTCTGATCCTTACTCCCAGTATAAAGCTTATCAGAGCCAGACGGCAATGCAATCCCACTAACGACCTGTTCACGAAAAACACAAGAAACCACATCAGTTGACAAAACATAAAGACCAATAAAAGGCCAAAAGTACACAAGAGTAACCCCATAAAATCAATGACAACCCGATATATATAATCTAATCACCTTCTGATGCCCATCAAGCTGTGTCAATAAGCTGAAGCTATCCCCCATACTCCAACAATGCAAGAACTTACACTTATCCCCATAGCTACAATTCCCCTGAACCCAATAATTACAGACTTTCTCCATCTTCCTAACAAAGACCCTAGTCCCTCCAGTGCGGCCCCACGTCGAAGAAGCCCCGCCATTGAAGTTATTTGGACCCCGGTTCCGAGCCGATGGACCGTCGGTGGTAGCAGCAAAGGCGTGATGGCGCTTAGACGACGCCGTTCCGTTGAGACCTTGTTGTGACGGTGGTGGCGGTAGCTCTCTGTGGAGGAAAGGGCAAGGGTGGCGATTGCACTTGCCTGCCCTCCAATGGAAGCATACCTTCTGGTTCTTGGATGGGTCGGATTGGGGGCCGCCTAATCTGTGGAAGACCCGTTTGTTGCCCCCTCCATCTACATCCATTAGCTACGAATTTGAATCTCCCTGTAGCTAGACTTGAACTCAAAGCTTCGATTTTCCCCTTTTTGTGTGTGTGTTGTTTAAAGATTTTCAATATTGATTGGATGGATTGGTCGATTGGAATCTGATAATGGAGTTGGAGAGAATCGGAAACCCAAAATCCCTCTCTCTCTCTCTCTCTCTCTGGGTGAGGGATTGGGAGATTTGAATTTCACAAACCCTAATTTAATTATCGTAATTTGGAGGAGGGGTTTTGATTTGCGAGACTCTCTTCTGTCTCTCAGTCTCTTTCCCTCTCGGTAGGGAGGGAGGCGATGTACAAAACTGGAATTGCGTCATGTGTACGAGAACGTCGAATTACTTAAATGCCCTGTCATAATAGGGTTTTCTTCGTCTTTTTAGACACCCGAGCAATTTTGAGGCTATCATCCTCATCCTCTAAGAAATTTGCAAAAAAAATAAAAAAGAAAGGTATCAGGCCCTTATGCCAAAAGAATTAGTAAAAATATAAAAATGACTTGGGCATCACGTTTCATACTTTCTGTTTTCTTCGTTATTGTTATTTATGTTCCAAATCTTATATATGGCAAATTAGATAAGTAAACTAACTAAAAAATGTGAATTCATAAACGCATGTATTTGCCATATTGTTTCCAAACAATCCACATCAAATCACTCATGAATATTTAGGACCTTTGCCCTCTCCCTCTACCAACTCATGAATTCTTTAATTTAAACTTTGAATATGTCGATTATACTTAATTTATAGTGTTTTTTTTTATATATACAAACGATAGTCTATTTAATTTAATTTAAACTACGATGATGATAATTTTAACTTGAGTGCACAGTAAAAAGAACATCCGATCTAACTAACTTGGTTAAGCCCATATTGATAAAGTATCACACTATTTGAAATACGTGGTCACATGTGATACTATATAGTAAAATAAACATTAATATTGTTAGTATATTCTTTAGAACTAGTCCATATAATATTATACATCAAAATCTTATGGCCCTGCAAAAGCTGCATGCCTCTCAAACTCCCACCTTTGGAAAGCCATGCAATTTTGGTCTCAAAAGTTCACCTCATCAAAGGCCAAAGGGGTCATATTCCTAAGATGAAGACAAATGAAGGTAGATTTCGTTTACATTTGGCGGATAAGAAAAGAAAAAATTGACTGTCTCAACTTCCAAAGCCCAAGTAGTTTAATATATACACCATATCATTTGGGTTTTTACCAAATTAAGGAAAAGTCCATAAAAACTTATATAATGCATTTTCATCATTTGACAATTCTATCTCTCTTAACAAGTTGTCGTTTTCAGCTTCTAGAAGAGAAACATTTCTACATCTGTGTTCCCAACAACCTCTTTTATTTTTCTCTCATCGATAATAACAGAAAACAGAAACAAGAAGAAAAAAGAAGAAGAAGAAGAAGGTTTCGTAGTTGATGACGTCCATACAAGAATATAATGAAGTGGGCATGAAGTCAAAACTTGCATGCACGTTGTTTCTTGTTGCCAGGACAATTTCTCACCAACTGTTTAGTTTTTGGGAGATTTTGAAAAAGGTCAAAGGAGATAAATTTTTTTTTAAAGAAACTAAAATAGACAAAATTGTCCTTATTTATTTTTGAATTTTCTAAAAAATTCTTTACATTTGCATATTTTTGATTTGAAAGTTGAAAAGTTTTTTTTGTTTTTTTTAAAAAAAAGCCAAAGCTTTGGTTTTTTTCAAAAATAAAATTTTTTTTATGACTAAAACCTAAATTTATTTTAGTTTTTAGTTGTTCTTCTCGACATTAAAATCTGCCATTAAAATGGTTTGGTTATGAGTTAACCTCATGTCAAAACTTAGTTTTATTTTTACTTTGTATTTTCCTCAGTATAGTTGGATTGAAGTGCGTATATGTTCAAATTGTCCCAAGTTTCTCAGAAAGGAAAGTTAGTTTTGTTTCCTCTTTTGATGAGGGAAAGAAAAAAGGAAAGTGGTTAGGAAAAGCGAGTACGCGGTATTTTAATTAAGCCAGCGAGTAGAGAGACCCGTATTTGGAAAAAAATTATATAAAAGAAGAAGGAAAAAAAAAGAAGAAGAAGGCAAATTGCCAATATTGATGAGACAGTAGAGTAGAAGTAAATAAACAAGGGGAAGAGCCAAACATCAGAAGCAATAAGAGTTTAAAGCACACTCGGAGGAAGCCAAAGCCAAGGAGAAAGAGCTCAGCCCACAGGACAGGACAGTTCTGTCTTGCGGAGCTCAACTCAACCACTGCTCCAACGGACTCCTTCGTCTTTGCCTTTTCTTTTTGGTTCTCTCTCTTTAAACAGGTACGTTTCCATCTCTCGCTCTCTCTCTCTCTCTGTGTCTCTCTGTATCTGTTTGAGTGTGTGTGAAGTTGGGGTTGTGGGTTCGCTTGTAACTACTTAAAAATATGGATCTGGGTCGATTTGTTTTCAACTGAAATTGGAGGGCTTGAGTTGAATTTGGGTTTTGTTCGTGAAAGTTGGGGACTTTTTAGGGTGATGGGTTTGGGTGCTTCTGCTTTTGCGAGGTGGATAAGGAAAATTGCGCTTGTTTGCAGATGACTAGAGCTTGTTACTGGAGATTCTTAATTGATCTGTTCGTAAGCGTGGCGAAACTTTTTTTGTTTTTGTTTCTATTTTTGGGTGGTGTGTTAAAAGTGGGAGATTTGTGTCTAAATTGAATTTGCATTCTGCTTTGTGCTTGATTTTGAAAGTTGACAAGTCCAAAACGAAAGAAAATGTTAGTAGAAAGCAAAGAGATAGTTTTTCCTCTAAATAGAATTTGCTCCAATGGGTATTGTTTATAATTGCTTTTAGTTTTGAATTTATTGCGTGAGACTGAATTTTGTTAATTCTTACAGTTTGATTTCCACCCAGATCCACGTGATCCAGTCACGTTGAAAAGGAGTTCCCCGTCGAAAGTTTGAGCTTTTGTTGTTCTGATGGTTTAAGTTCTAGAAGCATCATTGGCAACCTTAATTACTACTTTGGAAGAAGCTTCTCTTCTGATTCTGAATCCAGGGAATACCTGTGCAAGCAAAAGAATCGAGATATTGACTTCAAACTTCAAAATTTTCTTCTGTTGGAATAAAAGGTTTTGAAATAAGCCACACAAAGCCGTGAAAATAGAAACTTGTGGACCAAGCTTGTGAATAATATTCTGGGTGGTTGGGGGAGCAGAATACTGGTATGGCTGTTGCCAAGAGCAACAGCAGCAGTGCACCATCAACATGCCCATGCAATTGTTACGAAGTCCAAAGCTTGACTTCCTCCGTTTTGGATGCAAACCAGACAGCAAATCTAAAAGATCGGTACATTCTTGGAGAGCAATTAGGTTGGGGGCAGTTTGGTGTTATTAGGGCGTGCACAGATAAGTTGACCGGAGAGGTGTTGGCATGCAAATCAATTGCTAAAGATCGATTAGTGACCTCAGATGATGTGCGAAGCATCAAGCTTGAGATTGAAATTATGACCAGGTTATCTGGACACCCAAATGTTGTAGATCTCAAGGCGGTGTATGAGGAGGAAGAGTATGTTCATTTGGTGATGGAGCTTTGTGCAGGAGGGGAGCTTTTCCACCAGTTAGAGAAGCATGGAAGATTCTCTGAGTCTGATGCCAGGGTTCTCTTTAGGCATCTGATTCAGGTAGTTTTATATTGTCATGAAAATGGGGTTGTTCATAGAGATTTGAAGCCAGAGAACATCCTATTGGCCACAAAAGCCTCCTCATCTCCAATTAAATTGGCAGATTTTGGTCTTGCAACGTACATCAAGCCTGGTACTTCCATACTTCTTTACTTTTTGATGATTTGCTTTTTTTGTTTTGTATTTAAATTTTCTGCAAACTTTGTGTTCAGTCAGATGTTTGACAATATTTTGGTTGAAGCAGGGGAAAGTTTGCATGGGTTAGTAGGCAGTCCATTTTATATAGCTCCTGAGGTACTTGCAGGGAGCTATAACCAGGCTGCGGATGTTTGGAGTGCAGGGGTTATTCTTTACATTCTTCTAAGTGGAATGCCACCATTTTGGGGAAAGACAAAATCACGGATATTTGATGCTGTTAGGACAGCTGATCTGAGGTTCCCATCTGATCGCTGGGATCGTATTACTGAATCAGCTAAGGATCTGATTAGAGGAATGCTCTCTACAGATGCTTCACGAAGGCTCACTGCTCAGCAGGTTTTAGGTAGGTCAAATGCGACCATGTGCACGCACACAAAGTTTACTGAAATGCTATAACTGTCAAATCCGGACGTCCCATTTTTGTATTCTGGTTGGCATATTTGGAATGTGGAAGGTAATAATTGGATGATTGTTAATATATTATCAAATTCTCTAAGATGATCTTTATTAGAAGAACCAAAGGAATTATCCATTTATATTGACTGTAACATTAACAAAGATGGTTGGTAGAGGGTTTGGAACTTTGGAGAAGGCCTACTCTTAGGTTAATGCTTATATAAAGATACATGTCATCTTTTTGTGGTCATTCATGAATACATGCAAAAATATAGTGGTTATAAATTGATACAAGATTGGAGTAAAATAGACCTTTGATCCTTGCTATTTATCTACACACTGTAGTTCTTCTGAGAAAGCAACATAGTATTATTATGGACAGATTTTGCATCAATGACTTTTCTTAACTCTGTACTCTGTGGTTTACTGGCGAAGTAATGCAGTTTATCTGTGCACTTGACTAATCTAGTAGGCTTCAAGTCCAAGAGATGCAACCCTTATGTTTCTTGTTTCTTCTTTCAACTCATTATATAATTACTCTGTTTTTTTTAAATAAAAAACTCATTATCTAATTACTCCGTGGTCTTTGTGAACTTTCCTTTTGTAGATCATCCTTGGATGAGTAGTCAACTGAGTCAGTGTGAAAGTGTAGGCTGTGACAATGGTAGCTCATTCTCTACCTCATTTATGTCCAGGAGTCGGGACATCAGCTTTGGGACTGGATCACCTAGTATATGTGATGCCCAGTCACCTGCATTTACTTGCAGGTCATCTTTTTCTTCTTTCATGGCGGAACCATTTACTCCATGCATAGCATCCAGTGGGTTTTCATTCTGCGGCAATGGTGATTCTAATGGTTTGGAATTCTCCTCGCCTGTTCCCTCAATGCCAAGCTTTGCATTCTTCAGCCCTGGCTCTTTGGTTGAGGAAAGTAGTTGTGCGTTAGAGTTCTCAGCCAGCATTTCCAGAGTAGACGCAATTCATGGAGGTATTTTGGGTTACTTTTTCTTGCTCCCTGCACCAGTATCATAGAAATCCCATCTCAATCGTATCAATGTATTGTGATGCAGAGACAAATGCAGGGAAGCTGCTCTTATTGCCAAATTCCCTTTCATTTGGACTTGAAGCTAGAGAAATGGTTAACAAACCAGTGGAAGCTAAAAGGACAGGTGGAACAATTGGATCCAGGACATCAGCTATTCACAGCAAGAGGAACCGTACAATCGGACTTGGTGAGCGTGAACAACTAGATTTCATGGTGACCGAATCAATCATTCGTTGGTCGTCATGCACACATCTTCCTACTTCTCTTAGATCTTCTCTTGTCTGTTAATTGTGTGGACCTGAAACAGTAAAAGATAAGGTGGAGGGGGTCGTGATGAAATATTATGGTTTGCAGAAATCAAGGTGCTCATGTGAAGTTTTTGATCCTCTATATTGTATCAAGTCCACATGCCTCCATTCAGCTGATTCCTAATGCGTAGTGCCAATTTTCATGTTACTTTCAAGTAGCTGGGGGTATGATGATAGGTGTCTTCCTGATACAGAGAGTGAATTTTGGATTTTACTGGTAGGTAGGAAGAGTAACAGATAAGGTGGAGGCTTCTGGTGAAGTATTAATATTATGGTGTGCAGAAATTAAGAGGCTCGTGTGAAGTTTATGAGCTAATGTGTTGGATCATCATGCTGATTCCTGATGTTTAGTGCCACTTTTCATATTGGTTGCAAGTAGGTGGTATGATGAGATTGATGTTTCCTGAGATGGTGAGTTGATTTTGTTTTTCAGCGGTAGGTAGGAAGAGTGCTGAGTTGTGGCTAATGAGCTTGGCCCTTTTGTATAAAGTAATTGTTTACAGAATGCTTTCCGAGTCGTATGATATATATCTATTGGGGGTTTTCTGTTCTTTTCTTCTTTCTTCCTATATATCAGTTTCATCTGTGAATAGTAAATTATTGATCCCAATAGTTGTAGGTTTCTGTTTTTTTTTTTCCTCTCTTGGCTTTGAATAACAATTTTCATGTTTGGGTTATTATTCTTCTGGATAAATTAAAGCCAAGTGATTTGGAGTGTGAATGCTAGAATGAATGGGTCTGGGTCTGGCAAATTAAAGGGCTTTCAAGAAGATATCTGCATTATCACCTGTCTGTTAGAGTGGAACACAACACTCATTTCACTAATTAAGCAAAGAAACACCATCTCATATTATTTATGCCCTTCTACCCCTACTTTAGGAGACAGCAATCTACCATTATCATCTATTGGCTTGCCCCATAGAAAAGATGATTATTTTATCATAACCAAAAACTATTAAAATTAATTATCAATAAAAGCTTGATTTGACTTTTAATCTTTTTTTATCTCGAATAAACTTGAAGTTATTTGCATAACGTAAGTATTATAAGTTGACCAAGGCCATGAGCATCCATCCATTACCAAATTTGATTTTTTTTTATTCTTTCTTTTCTTTGGGCGGTCAGTCACCCAAATTGGGGTTGTGTTTCTAGAACAAATCTCCAACAGATGACGCTTGTCCATGCATGTGTCAATTGCACAACCAGTCATCATAAAGGATAAGGTTTAGACTCAAAACCAGCCTCAAGTTTTGCAATACATAAAAAAGTGGGGCAGAAAAAAACGATTAAAAAATAAAAGGGACTAGCTTTCAGTTAATTCTACCTTCACAACACACAAGAGAAGTACCCGCCAAATGGGGTGCAGGATAAACAACTCAAATCCTCCTCCAGTTCTTTGGAAATTCTCAACACAAAGGCAAAGGCCTATAACAAAAACCATCTCCTTCTCTTCCCCTTCCAACAGTCAAAACCAACAAGAACTTGCTCCCATCACTGCAGCCACTCAAACCCAACACCCAAAATCGAAACTTTATACTGTTAAGTTCAGGACTTTGAGTGCCTGCAAGCTTGGCATATCCATATATCCAGACTTTGAATACAATGCTGAAGGTGGGAAGGGAACTGGGTCTGGTGCCAAGGTCGCAGAAAGCAACTTGAGCGATGAAGTTTCGGTGTCATTTGATCTTGAAACACTCTACATCCCACCATTGAAGAGTGCAACAACAAGGTTCTTGGGACTGCCATTGCCACCATTTTTAAAGATTGACATTGTCCCCGAGCTCTTCAGTGGGAGCATCAATCAAGAATCTGGCCAGGTAAAAAAAAGGAACAAAAACAAAAAGCTTCAACAAAAACCATTGTGGCATCCTTCAAATTCAGCTATATATTCATTTCATGACCAATTTATTTGGTATTTGGTATTTGGTATTGTTGTGTTTGTAGGTTGATCTTGAATTCGAGGCAAAGTTCTGGTTTTCTGTAGGGAGTATCTATAAGGCGGCTCCGCTGCTGGTGAAAACGGTCTTGACATCTGAAGAATCAAAAGGATCAATAAAAAGTGGAAAAGGCAAGAGGTTGGATGAACAAGGAAAGTGCAGATTGGTTGGGGTGGCAACTGTTGATCCTATTGATGACTTTCTGATTAACTCCTTCCTTGGCCTACCCACTGAATGCCTTGCCGACCTCAATGCTATCATTTCCTTGTCTTAGTTCTTAGTGGTTTCAAGAGAGACAATCATTCCTTTTTCTGTAGTAATTTTGCATAATCAAAGCCAAAGGAAATATATATATATATATATATAGAGAGAGAGAGAGAGAGAGAGAGAGAGAGAATCAACACTGAAAATCACGTTTTTTCTCTAAATTTCGAAAAAATTACCCACTACATAGGTTGGGTTGCATACAGAATTTATACTGATTCCTCTAATGATGATTATTAAAATTTATATCTGTGAGTATTACATAGCCTTACACTAAAATGTAGCTGAATTTGACTGTTTTAACAAGTGCTGATAACAAAACTTATAGCTATTTTATGATGTTCTTTTTTCTTTTTCCTGTGTTGTTATCGTTCTCTTTCTGCAACTATATAAACATCATTTGCTTTAAGAAATGGTTCTGTGACTTCTGTCCCCTGCATGATGAAATGAGAACTCAGCATGGAAGTAAATATGCTGCCAGAACAAAGAAGCAGCGATACCATGTATAGTGTATAGTTGTACAACTCACTTGTATGCTCCGTCATTGGGGACATGTCTAAGCATTTTCCAAATCATTCAAATGCCAGCCTTTGAGTGCCAACCAATGAAGCATATTGACCTTTCTTAGCCAATAATTCGGAGTGTGTACCGAGTTCTGCTATCCTCCCATCAGAACACAGTGCAATTTGATGGGCATTCTGAACCGTGCTTAATCGGTGAGCAATCACCAATGTTGTCCTTCGCTTCATCAGATGGTTCAGTGCACCCTGGACTAGGCGCTCACTAATTGCATCCAATGCACTGGTGGCCTGTGGAAAATAACTTCAACAAATGAAGCGTAAATCGAGGTTTGGGCTTAGAAAATTCTAATGCTAAAAATAAAAGCTTTCAAAACAACAGGGAAGCACAATGACGAGACTTTGATGTATCCAGATTCATTTGTTACCAATATCAGGATCGGAATCAAGTTTGTTGTTTGGAACTAGAGTATAGAAGCAATAAAAACAAACAATGCTTTACCTCGTCAAGTATCAGGATTGGGGCATTCTTAAGCAGAGCTCTTGCAATAGCGATTCTCTGCAGATTGAAGACAAGAACAGAAAACTATCAAGTTTCGCCACCTCCCTAACTTTCTCCCTCTCTCTCAACTGATTTTTCATACCTGCCTCTGGCCACCACTAAGTAGGCCTCCACGTTCACCAACTAGTGTATCATAACCCTTCAAAATCAAAATAAGCATTTCGTAAAAAAAAAAACCCAGGAACAAGCACAGTAAACACAACATATTTGAAAGACAACCAACCTGTGGAAGTGAAATAATAAATTCATGAGCATTTGCAGCTTTTGCGGCCTTGATCACGTCATCCTTGGATACATGATCATCTGGAAGCCCATAAGCAATATTTTCTCCAACAGACACCGAAAAGAGAACAGGTTCCTGTATCATTTATAAATGAAGAAAATGGTTCCAAAGAATAATCAATATTCAGTATCTCTTAGCTCATATTCATATTCGTTTTGGGTTGGATAGGTTTGACAACAATACCCAACTGAACCAAGAGCAAGCATTTCACTAGACTTACCCAACCAAACATTAAGTCTTGGTCCTACCACCAACCCAACCCAAGCTCAAGCATCAAATGTAGTTGAGCTATGTTTGGACCCAGAAAAGGAAGGCTACCAAGTTTGGACATGAGAAAATAAAAGTTCATAGAATGCTTTAGGGAAACTATCATTGATCTAAATAGATGCACATTCCTCATAAAAGAATCTCAATATGCAGTCATAAAGTATAGGTATGCAAAACATAGGTTAGTTCCTTGATTGGGTGGTATAATGACCAAAATCAGTCAAGACCACACCACAAGTTGTCACCCCACAACTAATGAAAGACAAAAGGAACCTGAAACTACCAATCCAAGGAAACTTGGATGGTTACATGTGGTCTACAATCTGCAGCACAAGTATTTTCACCACTAGAATTGGATGCTCAGGTAATCAAGTATGAGAAGAACCAAGGGTAAGAAAATATAACGCGAGAATTATCCAAAGCGTAAAGTGTTATAACAGATGTATGGGGATTTGAGAAATTACTTGATTCACTAAAGAGACAATCTGTGCCCATTCACTCTTGTCAAATGTTCGGACATCCTCTCCTGCAACTGTTATACGACCACTATTTGGCTGCAGAAGTTAGACATTTAGCTTATTTATAGGTTTCATCCGCTCAAGACAAATAAACCAAAATTGATGCCTAAAACATATAAAGAGAAGAAAAGCAAACCTCATAGAAACGTGCCAATAGCTGCACAATAGTACTTTTTCCTGCACCGCTTGGGCCCACTAGAGCAGTTACAGTTCCACATTTTAGCGTTAGATTTAGACCATTTAAAATTTCAACATCAGGTCTCAAGGGATAAGAGAAATGCACATCTGGATAACAAAATCAGGTTACTCATTAGCACATTGGAACACTATTTATGCATAATCAGACAGAGATAATTCCTCCCTCATGATAAAAATTATCATGACAACTTAATTTACAACGCAATTGGTATTAGAACCCATGAAAAGCAAGCAGATCATGTTAATAACTACATGGGCTTATTAGATGGTATATATTATAACCAAAACCACAGTGAGGAATAAACAAAAAAAGAAAAGTTGGTAATCACTGCACTTTAAAGACAATGCATCCATACCTTCAAGACAAACATCACCAGACCACGCTAAGCGACTAATGTTACTAGCTGACTTCAGAGCTGACATGTAACGTGTATTTACTGACTGATTTTTCTCACTTGAACCATCAATGAGGAACAATCTGTAATTTTCATCAAGTAATTTCTTTTGTTGCATCTCCCTTTCTAAACCATAAGCAAGGGATTCATCAATTTCTACCCCAGACAAAACAGAGTTAATCCTCTCCACAGCAGCAAAAGTTCCACGAAGATCTCCAAAAGTATTAACCAGGCCTTGAACCTAGTTAGCTCAGACACTTAGAAAAAGCATTGAGAGGATGGAAATAGTAATAAGGTAAACATACAAAAGAAACTTACTCACAGCGAAAGTTAATGTGAACGTGTAACCAATAAAAGAAGCCACAGTTCCAACAGAGAGTTCACCCTGCAAGCAGGAAAAAATTAGCAAAATATGAATTTAGATCAATCGTAGCTGAAACCATGAAATGTTCTGCCCAATTGGTTGCTGACAAAATGAGGTAGTGCGAACACAGATGAATAAATGATGGGAGATGAGGGACTGAATCTGAATTAAGCTTTAGAAGGGTCACAAGTGCTTACCGCCTTGACTTTGCTTCCTCCAAGACAATATAAGGCCATTAGAGATATATAAACAACAACTCTAGTCAAAGATTCATTAAGGGATTTAAAAGTCCCGAGCTTTATTCCACTGCTCTGGTAAGCTAGCACCTGCCAAGCTCATGAAGAATATGCTAAGTGCATTGAATGGCTTTCCTTTACAAGAAAAAACATTCACCAGCTTGTATTACTTTACCTGTCTGCCAAACATTAACATCTGGCGCTTTTCCCCACCGAAGGATCTTACCTGCAACAGCATGTCGTTACCAATATAATGATCAAGTGCACACGATCTTAAACCACACTCAATTGTGAATGACAAAGATTGGCTTCTGTGGCTGATAAAGAAATTATTGTGTAACCAAGAATTTCAAAAAACTTACAGTGCGTATGGCAGAAAATGTTTCTGTCACACAATCAGATATGGATGCTTGAGCTAATCCATAAGCCTTGAAAACAGGCACAGTTGATCTCTTGTATACAGCTTCAGAAAATTGATAATAGTCATAATCAGTGAAAAGAAAATGTTTCAACAACATACCATATTTCCCACCTACAGGCTACAATGAACATTAGGCAACCATCAAAAGGACAAATACTGGCAGTATTGGAAGATGTGAAGAACCTAATCTGATACAATTGGCAATTTCAGATACTAATATAAACAACTACTATTTGTGAAATATCACAAATTAGGAGCTGGTTATGATGTATAAAGTATTCCAAATCTTAGAACAAAAAGTCAATAATCCGACTTGTATTTCTGGTATCTTTTACCCCACTTCCAAAGGAAGCTTAAAACATGACAAAAATGATGATAGTTCAACCGTGGTGCTTGTTACTTCTACTGTAACCTATGCAAGAATCAATTTTAAAACAATCATGAAAGTAATTATAAAGCTCTATAGTTCCGTGAGATTTTCTACAATGAAAGCAAATGAAGAGATCCACAACCATCCTCATGTGAGGAAAAGCATACAATATCAATTTCAAAACAGTCTTGAAGATAAGATAAATACCAACTAAAATAGACACGGTGAGCATCAGCACAGCCAGGATTGGTGCAAGTTGGGGAGCCAAAGCAAATAGTATGCATATTGTCCCGATAACCTACAAGGCACAAAGAAAACAGGAGATGTATACTTGAGAACATGAGTGATAAATGGAAAACGAATCCGCCAATAAGATTCTGCTGCAAAGGGTTACTTCTTAATTTCCATTTTGTAATACAACAATTTGATTCATATAATTGTCACAAACACATTTGGAAGCAATCACATGATGTCAGTAAAGTAAATCTGAAAATCAATAAACCTTTTAGTGCTCTGGTGGTGAAAACTGAGTGAATTTCAAGATAATCAAAACCAGGTATCGCATGCGTAAATGGAGGCAACATAAAGCTCACTTGTACTTGGTGTAGAGTTGCTTGCCTCAGTAAGTGCCCTGAATCCACGGTCCCTGGAAATGTTTTCGCTCACAACGCTTTTAATAGAACCCAAATCGGATGTTAACAACCCCGTCAGTTCACCAACCTACATGGAGCAAATCCAACTCAATCAAAAAGTAGAAAATAGATGGTATCATATACAATCCTCAAATAAAAACGTGACCTGAACACACATAATTTAAAATTAAAATAATAACATTAAAGGTCAACATACATACCTTGTAACGGTCAAAAAACTCGACCTGCAGGGATGAACAAAAGAACAAACCAGTATCACAAATTAAGGAGAGAGAGTTCAAGTTTGTATTAATTAACACTACTGCAAATGAAATAACTGAACTTTACCTTTTGAATCAAAACCCTTCCAAAAATCTGAGCTCTGAGTGTGGACATAACCTTTTCCCAAATAGTATTCAGGTTAACAACGAAAATTACTGTTAAAATTGGCTCCAAAACATACAAAACACCAACTTTACTCAGCAGTTTCCACAATGGCCCTGGCCTCCTCCCAATGAGTACTTCGAAAAACCGCCCTAAACAAAAAACAAGTCAAATACATCGATTTCTTTCCGTTCTTTACATTCATTTTTTCTCGCCAACCAAACAAAACATATAGAAAATATGAAAATTTGAAGTGAAATTCTCTCTCTCTCGCTTTCGTTCTGTTAGTACCTGAAAATATGGGCATTGAGAGAGTGCAAGCGCTGCAGCCAATGAGGGCGAAAGCCGAGATGGCGAGCCTGAGTTTGTGCTTGAGCAGAAGGCTCAACAAGAGCCCCCAGCTAATCACGCTCGGGGACTGGCCCTTGGAGTCCGGCCCATCGATTTTCGGGTCGGGCTCGCTGACAATCGGGTCGGAGGCGGGCCCAGACACGTAGGCGAAGGAGGCGGTGATGGTCTTTGGCGGCGGCGGCTTCGGGAGACGATAGTGTGAGAAGCGCGGGAAGGGATGTGATTGGATGAGAGAGAACAGCGCGAGTTGCGGTTTGACTGTACGGCTGGGCGTTGAGACGAGAGTCGGGGGAAGAGGGAGTGTTAGAGAGGTCATGGCTGTTGCTCTGTTGGTGCTGCTCTCTACTCGAGAGATTGTGTATCGATCAATGGATACAATAGGAAAGCTCCGGCGAGTACAACAAGTAACAAGATATGAGGCTGATTGAAGGGAGATGTAGAAGATTCATGCGCGATTTGGAGCACCAACAGATTGCTTCTTGGCAATGGGAATGCGAGATAACGGTAAAAATAATTTGGGAACAATATCTTTCATCCCCACGCGCGAAACTACCAAAGTATCTCTATCTAACAGGCTGGCAGGGCTCGCTCCAAAACCTTTTTTTTTTTTTTTTTTTTTCTCTATTTTAAGAAATGTGAAATTAAACAAACTCAATTTCATATTAGAAAAAAAAAAATCTTGGCTTTAGGTCATACAATAATACAATATAAATAAATTGATCGATTTTTTACCATATACAGTCTCATGTTCAGTGCTTCACGAGCAAAACAGAGACTAGAAAAAGAAAAGGAAAATAAAAAAGAAAGCTGGAGAGAGAGAGAGAGAGATAATAGAATAGAGGGAAAGACAGCATCAGCACGTCCAGTGTCACCCACGTGTCTCCTCGAGAATCGCCAAGAGTTGAGACCCTCACGAGATTCTGGTCTCCGCCCCATCGCCTCGATTCACCACCCCCAACCAAGCCCCCCAAAACCACAACAACAACAACAAAACTCAACTCAACTCGCTCACTAACTCCGTCCGTCCTCAGTGAAGCTCTCTCCTTGTCTCTCTCTCTCTCTCTCTCTCTCTCTCTCTCTCTCTCTCTCTCCCTTTCTCTGAGAACTGCTCTGAGAGTCCGTGGGAGCCAACCAGTCGCATCTCCACACGAACATTCCTCGCCGGCTCTAGAACCCTCTAGAAGACCACCTTCTCTGTTGACTTTCTGCTTCCCAGAATCAGATGGCTCCGCTTCGTTGCATTCTCTTCCTCGCTGCACTCTGCTCTCTGATTCCTTCTCTTCACGCTAGCGCTGGCGATGCTGATCCGATTTACAAGTATGCCTTTTTCTCACATGTTTCTGTTTAATTTTAAAACTAATTTGCTGATTGGAATTTCCCTTTCGTTGTCTTTTGAGTCTTCCCGAGTTCGTATCAGTGGTATTTGATTTCTTTATCCTATAATAATCGAACTCACTGAGTTAAGTATTTGAGTTCGATAGAATGCTCTCGCTGTTTGACTGATAAGCTAGGTTTTACTTATAATCCGATAAAGTCTTCATCTTTTAGAGGTCGAAAACTCTAAAATCTGGAAAGGTTTCGTATTTCCGTACAACGATTGGTGTCTTTATACATGTGATGTTTTTGTTGCTTTATGACGATAATGATGATAATTCTACAATCATTTAATGCTAGGAAAAAATTTAAAATTTTTAATGAAGATTAGTGACCTATTATTATTAGTGATTGGCATGCTCTGGTATTTATTCGAAGGAAAAAAGATAAAAGTGTTGTGTCAGGAATTATATGCCAGGAACATAGAGTAAATTTGTTCTGCTCTTTGATGTGATTTCATAAGTACAAAATTTATATCTACAGGATTTCGTTTGTCCTGTTCTCTTTCTCGTGGCTGTTAGAATAATATTCATTATGATTTTGATGGGGTTTTCAGGTCTTGTGTGGTGCAGTGTGAAAAATCTGGATGTGTAGGAGAGAAATGCTTTCAACACTGTAAATTTTCATCTGATGGGAAACCTATTGATGGTCCATGGTACATGCAAGAACCGCTTTATTTGCGCTGGAAACAATGGGACTGCCGCAGTGACTGCAGGTATCACTGCATGCTTGCTAGGGAGGAAGAGAGAGAGAAACTTGGTGATAAGCCTGTCAAGTATCATGGAAAATGGCCATTTCAGCGTGTTTATGGCATCCAGGTTTTTCTCTCGTATTTACTACAGCACATTGGTTATTCATCTGATTTAGCTATTTTTACTTGCGTATATGATGGCCTAATCATTTTGAATGAACTTGCTCATGTTTTCATGTTCATAGGAACCTGTTGCTGTTGCTCTTTCTGCTCTCAATCTTGCCATGCAATTTCATGGTTGGATATCTTTTTTCATCCTTGTATACTACAAATTGCCTTTGAATCCAAATAAGAGGACTTACTACGAATATACTGGCCTGTGGCACATCTATGGGATCTTATCAATGAACTCTAGGTTTTGGAGTGGTGTATTTCACAGCCGGTAAGTGGTTTTGAATTCCTTTACATCAAGAATGATTTCAACTTTAGGCCAAAAGAATATTGGTAGACCTTCCCTCTGCTATAATTTTTCTCTGTTTTCTGTCTTGACTTGATACATTGCAACAGAAAAACTATGCTATAACTTATAGTACTGATACACAATTAGTGCGGTGATTGTGCCGAGTGTGAGGAAGAACACAATTTTGATATGTTCATGTTAAACGTAATGTTAATTATTTTCAGACAGTTTTTAACCTTTTTTTTTAATATACAATGTAGAGATGTGGAGTTAACAGAGAAGCTAGACATTTCTTCTGCTGTAGCACTACTTGGATTCTCACTCATTCTAGCATTACTTCGAGCTTTTAATGTGAGAGATGAGGCTGCCAGAGTCATGGTTTCTGCTCCGCTGATTGCATTCGTGACCACACACGTACTGTACCTGAACTTCTATAAACTTGATTACGGTAATACATTTGCCAAAAACCTCCATTGATTGAATGACAAACCATAGTTTTTGTTGCTTTTAGTTCACTACTTGCTGTGGCATAGTAGTGGACTCAATCCTTGGACAATGAGCTTATACAAGTTTTGCAGGTTTGAACATGAAAGTGTGCATGGCCATGGGCATTGCTCAGCTTCTTACATGGGCAGTTTGGGCTGGTGTTACTCGACATCCGTCACGCTGGAAGTTGTGGGTGGTGGTGGCAGGAGGAGGCCTTGCCATGGTCTTCGAGATATATGACTTCCCACCTTACCGGGGTTATATAGATGCGCTTGCTCTCTGGAATGCAATCAACATACCTCTTACATACCTTTGGTGGAGTTTTGTCAGGGATGATGCTGAGTTTATGACATCGGCCCTCCTGAAGAAAGCAAAGTAGCAGTTCTGGACCTAAAGCATGAGTGATCGAATGGTGCAATATATCAAAGTACATGACATGCGCACCCCTGTTAATTTATGAAGGTTCTCTTTTTTCTCATGTGTAATGCGTTTCTTCTTCGAAATGCTTACCATGATGTGGTTCCCTTCGTTTTTTGCATTTCATTGGTAATCCAATTGTTTCCACTGTATATGTGGGATGGGATCCAGATTTCCAGGTCTTTGTGTTGGTGCTTTTTTTTTCCCTGGAAAATCTCAGTTCGCATATGTAAGAATCAAATAACCAAGTTACTGTATTTTGCTGTAAATCTTTTGTGGAATACCATTTAGCATGTTGTCTTTATATGCAGTTGTGGCATATACGTTTTTATGCAGAAAGGGTCACAATGGTGGGGTTTATTATGCCAAAACATTTTACATGCAATTCGGATATTAATCTTTAAATACAATGGCTGAAAATCATACCAAAAAGGTAACATTGGGAAAATTCAATTTTTGTAATATCCTTTTTCTCAATCAAGCAAATTCAATGTCGATGAATGATTTATTTTATGGTGTCCAATATTCATGTTCTTTTTTCTTTCTTTTTTAACCTCGTGGTGTAGCCTGTAGGGTATCATGGCCACAACTGACATTTCATAGACTCGGTGTATATTTTAAACTGGACGGATTTCGGTAGGCATTTCGTTACAAACACGTACTCGAAAATTTCCCGAAATCTGATGGCATGTTCAATTTTTATCCTTCATACTTGAGTCATTAAAGATAAAATTCTAAAAATCTTTGACACTTAATTTGCCCTTTTTTTTACATCAATTAAACAGTAATGGCATGTTTAGTCATCCATAATCATATTAGGAGGAATTGAATTAAGAGGAGTTGGATTGAGGAGAGTTAAATTTTAATTTTATATTGAAGTTGTTCACTGAGGCCCGGTTTGGGATTGTTTTTTTCTCCAAAAACGGGCTTTACTTTAAAATTAAGCAATTTAATGTATTTGGTAAAAATAAAATATCTTTCAAATTAAAAAATATATATATCTCGATTATTTTAAACAATGGCCTTTTGACAACAACTTTTAAAAGCAGGCTCTGAGTTGATTTTCAAAGTTGCTTTAAAAAAAAATTGAAATAAACCTTTAATGAATTTTTTAAATTCTAAAAATACCATCATTCATTTTTAAAAATGACACCACCTCCACCTCCACATCCACATCCAACTCTACCACCTCTACCACCACTGTCGTAGCCACCACCTCCACCTCCACAACCGCCATCCCCACCACACCACTACCACAACCACTACCTCTTTAACCACTATCTTCACCTCCATCTCTTTCACCACCTCCACTACAACCACATAATTAGTGCATAACACTTTCAACATCATATCTATTTGAGTCATTATTTACAGTTACAACAGTTTTAGATTAAAATTTATCAAACAATTTTGACACTGCTTTTGGTACTAACAACACTTTAAAATAATTATTTACCAAACATGGAGCTGCTTTACTTTATAGCTTTTTTTTTTTGTTTTGTTTTGTTTTTTTTGTGTGTAAATACCATGAGGTGTCCTCACACCTGAAGGGTGGGATTAATCCCCTCTAGGGGTTCGGCTTGCCCCAGGCCACAAAATACTTCCAACGCAAAGGGTTTCGAACCCCTGTCATTGAGGCACCAAGTAGCTCGCGAGTTGGAGGTGGCAGTTTGCCAACCGCACCACACATTGTGGTTACAGCCAATTATTTTCAAAGTATAGCATAAGCAACTTTTTTTAAAAAGTGATAGTAACCCCAAACTGGCCCTTAACCACATGAAATTGGGGTAGGAGTGGTACTAAATTACTAATTATGAAAATGTCCTCATTGTTGGGTTAAAGTATATGACAAATTTGAAATTTGAAATTGTATGAAGATGTAATGGATAAAAAAGATGAATTCCTATTGCATTAGTTCTCCTGTAAATAGAATACTACCTCCACTTAAGATTGAATTCCTTCAAAATCAGGAATTCAATTCCAATTGTGTGTGAACATCACTTACTTTTTAATTTTTATGTGAAAATAGGAATTCTATTCCTAATTTCAATTTTAATATCTGATTGGTAAGAATAATATTAGTCTTACCATATTTTTATACCATAATTTCATACCACATGATGTGGCAGCTGATGTATACATACCATATCATGTAAAATAATAGTTTATATTTTCCTAATTTTATTTATTAAAATACAATTCATTCATTTTATTGATATGGTATATGATATGGACATGTCACATTATGTGGTATAGAAATATAGAATAAAAATGTGATAAGTGTAGCATTACTAAACACACTAAAAAAGTAAAATAAAAATTAAATTAAAAAGGCCTATAAAACAGGGTCCCAAAGTGGTTATTTTTGGCCCAAATTGAAAATAAATTTCTTCAAAAGTGTTCTCTTGTGACTTCTGGGAGAGGTGCTCGGGGACAATGTTGCATCAAATTTAAAGAAGAGAGTGGCAGACAACAGCCAAACGCACATATATGCTTGGAACCCGCTTTAGGGTTTTAGCGAAGCCGCAATCCGTTTACCACCTCATCAGCAACCCGATCAAACTTGCAGCGCCAAGCCTCTTCCGTCATTTTCACATTAAGACTCCTCTTCAATCTTCTCCGGCCAACAAAGCTGAGGTATGTAAACGCACCATCAAACCCCACAGTTCAAGCGTTCCTCGCTTCCTCACTTTGTACTCTATGTGTGTATATGAATGGATAGTTGACAGTGTTTGAAACAAGGAATGGCTTACGATTGTTCAATTGTATTTCTTGAATGCCACAGATGGACGGTGGACATGAAGACCCAGAGAAGAAAAAGAAGAAGGAAGAAAAGGTTCTCTTATGAAAGATTGCTTCTTGTAAATTTGAGCTGAGATTTCTATGTTTCGTGAACTATTTGTTTGCCGAAGAAAATTAATTTTATTGTTTTGTTCTTTTGGCAGGCAAGAGAGAAAGAATTGAAAAAGCAAAAAGCATTAGAGAAAGCTGCCAAGCTTCAGGTAATGATGGTTAATGTATTTTGGTTTAGTTTTAGATTAAATTTATGTTTTCTCAATCACAGTTTTTTGTTGCTGTGTGCTGTCGCAACGTCATAGACTGTCAATGCCTCTGATAATGCTATGATGTACTTATTTTTATTTTTAAAAAAAATTTGGTTTTAGGCGCAGCAAGCATCCAGTTCTTCTAAGAAGAGTGAAAAGAAGAAGGTAAAGCGTTCCAATGAGGAAGAGGATAATCCAGAGGACTTCATCGACCCTGAGACTCCAATGGGCGAGAAGAAACGGATGTCTAGTCAAATGGCGAAAGGGTACAGCCCAAGTGCTGTAGAGAAGTCGTGAGTGTGATGTTTGCTTTCCATCATTACTCTCATCATTTTCACTTCTATTTTCTCCATAATGTATATGCTTTCTGATTTAGGTGGTATGAATGGTGGGAGAAAACGGGGTTCTTTGTGGCAGATGCTAACAGCTCCAAACCTCCATTTGTCATTGTGAGTGTCACATTTGCTCCATCAAACTTGTTCTTGGGTTTGCATTGATTTGGTTGCCAAAAAAAAAAAAACAAACTGGTTTTCACATATATGACAGGTTTTGCCGCCTCCCAATGTGACTGGTGCCCTTCATATTGGACATGCTCTTACTGCTGCTATTGAGGTAACATCCTTACATATATTCCTGAAATTGTGTTATTCATTGGTGGCTTCCCAAGTTTGTTTTAAAAAATTTAATCAAAGTTTTATTTTATGTGATATTGTTATATGCAGGACACTATAATTCGTTGGCGGAGAATGTCTGGATACAATACCTTGTGGGTGCCTGGAATGGACCATGCTGGGATAGCAACGCAGGTTGTGTTCTTTTTCTTTTAACAATTGTTGAATATTAACTGTAGTTACCCTCATAATTTCCACCATACATATGCACGTATATACATTGAGTCTAGATTATGTTCATTTCATATGTTGACATATATACATTGAGTCTAGATTATGTTCATTTCATATGTTGTTTGTTTTCAGGCTATAACATTATGTGCTATTTATAGGTTGTTGTAGAAAAGAAGCTAATGCGCGAAAGCCAGTTAACCAGGCATGATATTGGCCGGGAGAAATTTGTGTCTGAAGTGAGTTTGAACTGAAACTTGCTAGAATTAGGTCCATTAATAAATTTGATGTTCTAAAGTTAACGATCCATTCATACTTATTCACACTGTTGGCTGGCTATCTTGGTTGTGAAAGGTTTGGAATTGGAAAAATAAGTATGGTGGCACCATTTTACAGCAGCTCCGCCGTCTCGGGGCTTCTTTGGATTGGTCCCGTGAGGTAAGGGTTTGAGTTTCCTGGAGCTTGGTTTGGAGCAAAATGTTGTCTTGTTAAATTGCATCTTCTGTTTATTAGACCTAGTCATGAAGATCTCTCTCTTTCTTACATGTATATATTAATTATTTCTTTCATTTTGCCTATTTTTTTCTTCTTCTTAATTTTAGTGCTTTACAATGGATGAGAAAAGATCAAAGGCTGTGACTGAGGCTTTTGTAAGGCTTCATGAGCAAGGGCTTATCTACAGGTATGCGTTTATCCCAATATTGAACTGCTTCTTTGATTATTTGAGTTTTTCAGCTCAGAGCACTATGATATAAACTTATAAGCTTCCTTGCTAAATACGATTTTATGTGATAGCTTCGAGAAAAAGTTAATTTGCTAAGTTCAGTAGGAGAAGATACAACTGTGCTGTTCTAGGTTTAACATTATATGATGGTGGAATCTAGCTTTATTTTTCTGTTTCTTGTTTGATTTCGCACATATACATATTATTTATTTATTTCGTCAGCTGGTATAAGGATTGGGTGATAATAGTAACCAGCAATCTACCTCATCAGTCATCCGCACCCATAATTTCCTCCTCTTGTCTATGTCCTTTTATTCACCTTAGGACACTTTCCGGATTTTTCTTTACAGGGATAATCGCCTAGTGAATTGGGATTGTGTCTTGCGGACAGCAATATCTGAAATTGAGGTTAGCCTTCTCCTTTCAGTGTAATACTAATTAATATTTTCAGCATTTATTGAATTTCTTTGGTGTGTGTAGGTGGACTATATTGATATAAAAGAAAGGACATTTCTAAAGGTCCCTGGGTACGAGAACCCTATTGAATTTGGGGTTCTAACTTCATTTGCCTACCCTCTGGAAGAAGATTTAGGTGAGATTATTGTGGCCACAACTAGAGTGGAAACTATGCTTGGTGATACAGCTATTGCTGTACATCCTGGTGATAAAAGGTATCAGCATCTTCATGGAAAGCATGCCATTCATCCTTTTAATGGAAGAAGAATCCGTATAATATGTGATGCGATTCTCGTTGACCCAGAGTTCGGTACTGGTGCTGTAAAGGTAAAGTTTAACGGATAAGTTGTGTGCTCACATTAAAGTTTATTTTTCTGGTTTATGTTTCAGGTTAAAAATATCTTTAATCTCTCTCTCTCTTTTGCCTCCTGCAGATTACCCCGGCTCATGATCCGAATGATTTTGATGTTGGAAAGCGCCATAATCTTGAGTTTATCAACATCTTTACTGATGATGGAAAAATAAACCAGGATGGTGGAGAATTTGCAGGGATGCCACGTTTCAAAGCCCGAGAGGCGGTGACTGAAGCACTAAAGAAGAAGGTATCTATTTACAGTACTACATATGTCTAACTTATATATCAACACTGATTAAAAAAGACACTTATGTTCATCAACGTACCATGTCATTGAATCTATGCGGCTGTTAAATGCTCATGCAAGAGAGTATATTTGTTGTTGGTGGTGACCTCCTGAGCTGACTCCCAATGCTATTCAAGTAGCACCTCTAACACTATCACTGACTCTCTCCTTCCACACTTCTTTAATATTCTTTTCAACTTAATACTCATTCAAACAATGAATTTCAAAATGGAATTTTTTGCATTCCCTTCATTCCAAACACTCAATACAATTTGACATAATCGCTTGTAATTGTGTAACTTGTCAACATCACCAGTTTTGCGTTGCATGTGCATCAACCTTCCTTGTGTTGGAGGTACTGTCTATCTCTGTGGTTTATGGATGTTTCAGTGACCTTATTCTCCATGCATTTAGGGCCTCTTTAAAGAAGCTAAGGCCAATGAGATGCGCCTTGGAATTTGCTCTAGAAGCCAAGATGTTGTGGAGCCCATGATTAAACCCCAATGGTATGTTAAATGCACTGGTATGGGAAAAGAAGCCCTTGATGCTGCTATAGATGAAAAAAAGAAGCTTGAGATCATCCCGACACAGTATACTGCTAATTGGAAGAGGTGCTTTTTTTTCATTCTTTACCTTCATGTTTGAAATTTCTAGCGTATGCATTGTAAGTAATAATAAGATCATAATTCCAGGAGGTATGTTCTATTTTCGAGCATTTCCAAAAACAGAAGTTCAGGTTTTGAACAAGATTTTAGTGGATGGGAAATCTAGTGGTTATCCTTGTATCTTGGCAATTTACTTAACTGGCTCTCCGTTGTATGAAAAGTCTGTTGTCATGTACTGCTACCAGTTTGTAAAAAGCGCATCAATTTTATTTACGGAAAGGGGAAAGTACATGGAAATTATTTTCGGGATTTTTCTAGCTCTGGTTTTAATCTACTTGTTTGGCAAACTATTCTTCTACACGACTTCACTTTTCTTTGTTCAAACTTTATTTAGTTTATCTAGTATTTATTACTGCTAAATGTATTCAAACTACTTGTTTGGACTTTTTTTGTTTTGCGTGTTGCCTGGTTCTTTTGATCTTTGATTATCAGCCTTTTATTGATCCCCTTCCCTTGTTTGACTGCTTTTAGGTAACATAGATAGCTGGTTCACTTTGTCTGTATTAGTTCCTTCTCAAAAATATATACTCTTATCAGTTTATATGAACGAAAAGGTTGAAAATTTTACTTAGTTCTTGTCTCAATTATCACAGATGGCTTGAGAACATTCGTGATTGGTGCGTCTCAAGGCAACTCTGGTGGGGCCACCGTGTTCCTGCATGGTATGTTGTCTGTGAGGGTGATAATCCAGACAATTTTGGTGCATCATATGAGCGGTGGGTGGTTTCAAGAAATGAGGATGAGGCCCAAGCACAGGCTAGTAAAAAATATGACGGGAAGTTTCAATTAATTCAGGATCCTGATGTGCTGGATACATGGTTTTCTTCTGGTCTCTTTCCCCTGTCTGTGTTGGGCTGGCCGGATGATACAGAAGATCTGAAGGCATTTTATCCTACTTCAGTTCTTGAAACTGGGCATGACATTCTCTTTTTCTGGGTTGCTCGCATGGTGATGCTTGGAATTACATTGGGTGGTGACGTACCTTTTACAAAGGTGGGTAAGAATTTTACATTATAGATTTACATTGGGTGGCAACGTACCTTTGGCCGAAAGTATAATTTACCAGTTGCCTGACTATTAAATGTAATAGCATATTTTACTTAAGGACATGGAGTGTTTTTCTGGTAAAAGTTTGAAGGAAATGAAATTTTGTGGAATCTTACTACATTGTTATTATGAGATTCCAAATGTTACATGTCCATATTATATTAACTTGTTAGGATGTCCAGTGGGTGTTTGTTAGAGACACGTGGCTTAATCTACCATTTTAATGTTTGCAAGATGGTTGTGAACACACAATTGAAGGATGTATGCACGTTCTGCTATGTATATCTTCCTGTGATGATTTTTATATTATAGTTTGAGTACTGAAGTGAAAGGTGGAATTTGGTTTTTCTTCAGGTATATTTGCACCCAATGGTTCGTGATGCACATGGGCGTAAAATGTCAAAGTCCTTGGGGAATGTCATTGATCCACTCGAAGTAATAAATGGTGTTTCCCTTGAAGACCTACACAAGAGGCTTTTGGAGGGGAATTTGGACCCCAAGGAATTAGCTGTTGCCAAAGAAGGGCAAGTAAAGGACTTTCCTAAGGGTATTGAAGAATGTGGAGCAGATGCTCTACGTTTTGCTCTTGTCTCTTACACTGCTCAGGTTTAGGCTTCTATCTTTCTATTTTTTGCAGGTAACTGTTTTCTTCCATGGATCTTAGTAATATATCTGATTTTCTCGTCTTGTCTTTTCAGTCTGATAAGATAAATCTGGACATCCAAAGGGTTGTGGGTTATCGTCAGTGGTGTAATAAATTGTGGAATGCAGTACGATTTGCTATGAGCAGGCTTGGAGATGATTATGTTCCGCCCAAGGATGTAAATCCAGATGTGCTTCCATTTAGTTGCCAGTGGATTCTCTCAGTACTAAATAAAGTCATATCCAAAACTGTTTTGTCACTGGAATTGTATGAGTTCTCAGATGCAGCCACTTCAGTGTATGCTTGGTGGCAGTACCAGTTGTGCGATGTTTTTATTGAAGCTATCAAGCCTTACTTCTGTGGTAACGATCCAAAGTTTGAGTCTGAAAGGGGTTTTGCACAAGCCACACTATGGTTATGTCTTGACAGTGGGCTGCGGTTGCTTCATCCATTTATGCCGTTCGTCACAGAAGAACTGTGGCAGCGCCTTCCATCACCAAGGGATCACAAGAGGCCAACATCAATTGTGATATCCGAATATCCATCCATTGTAGAGGTTAGTTTGGTCCTATAATAAAAGAGAAAGCCACTACTGGATAAACCATTTGGTAAATAGCTAGTTTCTCTCAGTAGGTGGATACAGAGTGTGTCTGGTTACTTAATGGGGTTCCTGTTAGCAAAACACAGTTAATTTATCCTGAATCCCTGATGATATCAGATAACAGTGGACAAAAATCATTGGTTGATTTTACAGAGCCCATTCTTCATGACCCTGCATGTCTTTTGCCCTCATTCATACTGATCATGTTTTTCTTTAAGTTCTTGCCCTTATCAGTTTTTTACCGTATGTCGTAGTTTAATAAATTGGGAATTGCTCAAGTACTTTGTCTTCAAAATGAAATATGGTGATGGTGATCAGCCTAAAGATAGAGGCATATGGTCATGCAAAATGTACTTGCATCATTGCTCTTCTTAGGTCATAAAGGATTACTCAGAGGAATGGTGGTTTTCATGCATGACCTTGTACCTTTGAAATAAGTTGCTGGAACAATTGTTTGGCTGTTGACCCTAACCTAATATGCGTGTCTTTCTGTCTTCTTATTCTTCCAGCGCTGGACAAATGAAAGGGTGGAATCAGAGATGAACCTTGTAGATTCTGTTGTGAAATCTCTCCGTTCACTTGCAAAAGAAAGTCGTGAAAGGTATATCTTGCTAGTGCAGTGTGATATCTTTTGATTTCTAATGTTGTGAATTGATTTAGCTATACTTTCTCATCCAATATGTATTGTTTCTTTTAGGCGGCCAGCTTTTGTGCTTTGTCGGACACCGTTAGATGGGGAAATACTATGCAGCCGTCAACTGGAGATTGAAACTCTGGCCAATCTGTCATCTTTGACGGTAAGTGCTTTGCTTATGAAAATCCGCTCTAGCATCATTTCTTTTTCTTTTGGTACTGAACAAATGAGGGCGTTAGTTATGTGAATTTTGATTAACTTGTTCTGGGCACGGGAACAAAAAAAAAAAAATATCATAAGAAGGAAAGTGATTTCCTGTTGACTGCTTCTTGTGCTGTTTAGCTAAAGTTGTGTTTCACATAAATTTAGTAGACGTGTGGAACTTGGATGATTGTATTTTACGCATGATGTTCCCTATTACATCAAGTTAAACTTGGCGTTCCAGTAGTTCATTAGATGTTTGGATGTGATCCAAATTCTTGCCCCTACAGGTAATCAGTGAGAACGATGCTGCTCCAACTGGATGTGTGGTGTCTGTTGTAAATGAAAACCTTTCTGTCTATCTCAAGCTCCAAGGAAGTCGTTCCATAGAAGAAGACCTTGAAAAGATCCGGAAAAAGATGGAAGACATTACATTGTAAGCTCATCATCTAAATTAAATTACCTGGGGACTGAAAGCTGAGATTACCAGTAATATAATATCTGTAATATATAATTTGATTCAGGTGAAAAACCCCTGCATGTTTATGAGTTCTGACAGCTGATATTTATACCTAACAGGCAGCAGGAGAAGCTATCTAAGGCGATGAATGTAGCTGGTTACAAAGAAAAGGTCCCTGATAAGATTCAAAAAGCCAATGCCGAAAAGCTCGACTCGCTCGAGAAGGAAAAATTGTCGCTTGAGGAAGCAAGCCAACACATGGAAGCACAGATATCTTCTGAGCAATGAACACGAGTGACTTTCAATTTTGTCCAGTGACCTCACGTACATGCAGGGACACCTTTCCTCTTTCAAGGAGAGAAAAAGGAAACCCCACAAGGATGAAATTTCGCGTTGCATTGTTTTATACGTAATACATTTGGAGAATTAAGACTACAAATTCTTATACAATAACTTAAAAAATAGTGCCTTTTTATCTTCTCAATTATATAATTACATCTTCATGGTATATAATATGTTTGTCCCCGTACTAGTCAAAAAGTTACAGGTACGGACCAAAAAGAAGTACAAAATTTAACAATTTCTCACAACACATAAGCTGCTTTCTTTTTACATTGTAGACTAAAACTAAACTATTAAGTAAATTAAATCGAATAACTCCATAGTGGCACGTCAGCATAAAATTCCACGTCATCGTCATCCTCGGTGTAAAGAGGTGGAGACAACAGCATCCCTTCGGCCATATTTGCGAGGAGTCCTGGCATCCCAAAAACAGCCTCCTCATCCATATAAAACACTTGTTCCGATGCTGACTTGCTTTCTGACGCGGCCACCGCCGAAGCTCCAGAAACCTCAACCGACCCCTCCGCAGGTGGCCGAAACGCCTCAGCAGCCTCGGAAGCTGTGGTTTGAATATCCTTGGCGTTTGCTGAAGCCGGGACAGGCAGCCGCCACGCGGAGTCGGCAAAGTTCAAGCAAGCAGACCGACCTCTGAGCTTGATGGCCGCCACGTCATGAGCTCGCGCTGCCATTTCGGCTGTGGGGAAAGTCCCGAGCCAAATCCTGGTCTTCTTGTTGGGCTCCCGCACCTCGCAAACCCACTTCCCGGAGTTCCTTCTCCTGACACCGCGGTACACGGGGTGCCGAGTCTCCTTGAACTTCTTCCGACCGGCCCGCTTCTTGGGATAAGTGGACGCCAGCAGGAGCTCCTCGTCCGAAAAGTTCACGGATACAGGGCGAGCACTGCTGTTGTCGGAAGCGGACGAAGATTCCGGTACCTCGGAGGAGGCGCCACAAGTTTGTGGGTCGACGTAGTAAGGACAAAAACCATCCATTTGTAGGTAGGACACAGTTTTATCTAAGTAGTAGTAGACTAGTGTTAGTCGAGAGCTTTCTGAAAAGTCGCAGAGATGTTGAAATGGAAAATATGGAAAGGTGGATTTTGTAGTTAGAAACTTAGTACTGAAAAAGCAGTGTGATTGATTGTTGGTTTGGTTGTGTACTTTTTTTATGGTTGATTTGGTGTGTATATATATTTTTGGGGGGGTGGGGGGGGTGTTGGGGTTATGTGCAGTATAGGTGACTTGGCATATCAAAAACGCGAACACGGAGTTGGGTGGTGATAAGGAGCCAGGCTGGGTTTAAACTGAGAGGGACTACTGTATGTATCTGTATAACAAACAGCTGTGGTTTTGTCCCCCCCAACCAACTTGTGTTGCGGGATTCTTCTCTTTTGCTTGTTTTATTTGTGTGTGCCAAGTGTGTGGCTTTTCGGTTTTGAACTTTTGACTGATATATTATATTCAATATAAGTGAATCAATGAATCTTGGGCTCCCGCTGTGCTGTCAGTCAGAGTCAAAGGGTCGGTCTCACTCCTCTTTCTTTATCTTTCATCCGTTTCTATTCCTACCTGCAGGACTTGGGGGAGACAAATTATTCGCCGATTATTTCTAATTATATTTCCTTCCTACACTATTTTTGTGGTTTAGAATTCAATCTTTTTTATTTTTTGGTTGCCAATAACATAAATAAGTTCGTTTTATTTTGATCATGTTGTATTTGAATTTGACGAGCCTTTGAATTTATTCTAGTTAATTGTAACTCCTCCTTTTTTTTAAATAAAATTATATTGTCTTTCTTATATAATATATAAAGGGAAATAAATAATTAAATAGACCAAAATAAGAATCTGTCCCTAATTAAAGATCGGCGAGGGTGAAGTCCAATCCAAACAAGGAGAGAAGGCTGGTTCCCGGGAAGCTGCTAGCTAGTGGGGAAGGGGAAGGCGGTGGTGACGTGGCCAGAAGTACAAGCAACTTACCTTTTGATATGACGTCACACAGTTCCCAAAACACGGTTGACAGTTAATAGGTTAACTGAAGTTTGCTTTTCGTTGGATTTTATGATTACACAAAGAAATCCAGTGGATTTCCCGCGTAAACGCGTGGACCACGTGGGCTATTATTAAATGAACATCTGGGCCGCCCCCAGATTTTCTTAAACTAAAATGTGGATGAAGAATAAGCTTATCCTTGGGCCCCCTCTCCTCCTTTGTCTTGTTCTGGTTGGTTTCAAATTCAATGACTCAGTCTGGCTCCGGAAGCAGGAAGCAGGAGAGAGGAAAGTGAAGGTGTCAATGTCTTGGGGTCTCTGGAAAGTGCCACGAGCCCAATTATTTAGGCTTCTCCCTTCAAATTGGACTTGGTAAACTATTATTATTATTACAGTAATAATAATAATAATATATAATTGTTCCTTCGTCTATAAGAAATGGCTTCTTGGGACAACGAACAGTATGGCTTCTTGTTCTTGTTGTTTGATAAGGACATGAAACATGATTGGGCCTTTCAAGTTTCTAGATACATATGGATAAAGAGGACCTACGTACCTACGTAGTCAAAGGGTTGGCTGGACTTGCACTTGGACTTGGAATTGGAAGTTTCATGCATGCTTGGTGGTTTTGTAGATTACTAGAAACTTGACCAAGGAATTAGCATCGGGTTTGGATAAAATTAGTTACCTACTGAGTTCTACGCTTTAGCTAAGTTGAAATGCACTGTTGACCATTTTACCCCTAGTTACCTAATATGAGATATTTTATTAACTAGTCTTTAGTTTAGTGACATTTTCTTCAATTTTAGTTAGAAGATGTCACAGGTTCGACTCACATTGATCACGATGATGATATATATACATGTGTGATGAGTTTGATATTAAATTTTTGCCTCGTCCTATTGTGGTGGTGTAGCTTTGTTTTGTGGCGGTCTTGTATATTGAAAGAACTAGCCCAACTCCTAGCGTTGTTTCATCTCTTTTGGGGGAGGAGGTCTTGTACCCTCCACCTTCCCTACCATCACTGGTTTGCTTCTCTCTCTCGAGGTTTCTCTCGATGTATATGGGTACCCCCATTTTGCTGAGTCCGAATCACTCTCCTTGTAAGGAGATGGTGATGTGCTCGAACTTTAAAATGCTCGTTTCTAGGCTTTATGCCTTCTTTTTGGTTTACTTCTCCATATCTCCCTCATTCTAATCCTCTTTCCGTTGTTCTTTGGCTGCCCTCCGATCAGTTCTTGCTTTCCTCCTCTAGGTGTACAGGTGTTTACGGCTCTGGTGGAGATGGACATTCTTGGGCTGACCATTACTCAGACCCCCTCTCTCCCCGCTCGATCTGGTTTCATCTATTGGTTACTACAGCGATCTCGCAAAGCAAGAAATCTCATACATTGTGGAATTTGTGTAGAGCTACGGCATCTCTACTGCTCGGGTGCTTGCACCACCTCTTTCCAGTCTCATGGTACTGTTTCCCTTGCCTTGGGGCTGCTATGATAGTGGTTGGCTTATGGTGGCTAATTTGTGATGGATTAGTGTTTCATTTGAGTTTGATGTTGTTTTGCTTACTGGGTTCTTTTGCTCCTTTTAATCTAACTTGCTTTGTCTTTTTTAAGTTTCTTTATCTGATGATATCATTATCTGGGACAGTATCTGATATTGCAGATTAGTTAGTTTCTCTAACTTCCTCACTGGGTTGTTCTATTTGTTGTTACTATGCCCTCCCCGTTTTGAGTGAGGCTTCATCTTCCGACAAAAAAAAAGAAAAAAAGAAAAAAAAAAAAAGAAAGCTTTGTTATGTGTATATTGTAGTTGTAAAAGTAGTTTGCAAATATCCCACGGTTTGTCAAGCAAAACATGACATAGTAAATAAATTAAGAAATTACAAGTTTATAACACAAAGTCCCCATTCTCATCACTTTATCACATGCCATGTTAAATTGCAGGAGGGCAAGGATTAAAGATGTCACATTCCGGGATCGGTTTCGCCGTACGTAGCACGATATTGTCCGCTTTGGGCCCTTCCTCTCTGGCCCTCACGGTTTTGTTTCTGGGAGCTCACGAGCAACTTCCCAGTGGGTCACCCATCATAGGATTGCTCTAGCCCCCAACTCGCTTAACTTCGGAGTTCCCATGACTCCGAAGCCAGTGAGCTCCCAAAAGGCCTCGTGCTAGATGGATGCGGGTGTGCACATATAAGGCACATTACCCTCTCTCCATTGGTTGATGTGGAATCTTACAATCCACCCCCCTTAAGGGCCCGACGTCCTCGTCAGCACACTCGCACCACACGGCAAAGTGGCTCTGATAAAAAAACGTATATATACCTGTCTGTACATTTGTTAGTTTTGCGGTCAAGCTTCTTCAAACCTACGTACAAAGCTTGTACAGGGATGACGAACTACATATCCCCAAGATGTAATTAAGTGGTGGTGGGATCAGGATCAGCCAAGCATCCATTGGAAGGCCAACAACACCACTAGAGCTAGCTAGTGCTCTCTTCCTCCGAGAGCCAGCCGACATGGGAGACTCCATATCGAATCAACATCCATTTGTGTGCTCCTCCTCCTTCTTTACTCAAATTAGAAATCTAAGGGGTGATGATTTTGTCTCTATAAAGTTATAGGTCAAATGGTCAATGTAGCCATCTTGTATTATATTAGTTCGTCGCATGTTCAAAAAGGTTATCATGCACTCTTTACAATGAAATTTATCCCTTGTATATATTTTAACAATGAGAGAGCACAACAAATCTTTTTTTAAAGTGCCAATAATAGTTTCATATATGTAGTATTATTATTCTTTTAATACTGGTACATTTTGTTTTTACCTTACCCTTATATATATATATATATATATATATCTTATTATAGAAAAGGTAAAGCTAATCCCGCAAGCTTTCTGTTGTTTGGTTTTTGATATAATTTTTGTAGCCGCTTTAGGAACAGTCGTCCTCCTGATGCATTGAATCAATCCATTTCCATTATACGATCCGACAGCATTCGCAACTTTTTAAAGCAGATCTAGTCGCTCGCACCACCACTTTTTCATACCTCTATTTGTACTAATAATTTCAACCTATCCTGAGTGTGTCTTGAGGACCGCCACTTTTTCATACCCTAATTTTTAACAAGTTGATCTACATTCTCGCTGTTTCGAGAAATAGGGAAAGCCAATCCCTTTTCACTGTTGTTTTGAACGCAAAGCTGAAATGCTAGCATAACTAAGGCTGCAAATAATTTAATCATGCGTCTTAACTGCTTGCCGATTCTCATTATTCGATTAAGATATGTCATATTTAGCATCAAATTAAGGAATTTAAAAACTCTCTCTCTCTCTCTCTCAAATACCAAGGCAAGTTCGGCAAGAGGGTTAAAACCGTGCGCTCAACCCTAGATGCTGCTTTGGTTTAAATAGCAACCAGAAGGGACTCAGAGTCAGATCGAGTCAGATGGAGAGGAAGAGTTTCATTATTAAAGAGCAAATGCAAGCATCATTGTGGATGCATTTAAACCAACGGGCAACGGCAATAAGTTTTCTGTAAGTAGAAATTGATCGCATCTTTTCTTTTTGTCAGAGAGAGAGTTAAAAGAGATCATCACACAGAGAGAGAGATTCCAGGAGAAATACTTTTGCCATTTTTTGTCACACGCATTCTTATCTTTTTTTGATAAATTACGCTATCGACAGCAGGGGCTAGAGCTACATTTCGAGGTAATTTGTGCTTGAATTTTATGTCAAAATAGCTCTCGCTACCTGCGGGCATGTGACGCTTATTGACATGCATTTATACATATTTATTGTAATTATTACTTTTAGTACTCCTGTTTTAATTTTCTTAATTTTGCTCACATTCTTTACTCCCTTTATCAACTTTGGTTAAATATTGAATTTCCTCAATTTGAATATCTTAGGGTCAATATGTAATATTTTCTTGTCCAATTTCTCTAACTCAATTGGAATATCACCAATTTCTCTCTAAGTAAACCTAAAAATCTTGGGTTGCATATCTCTAAGTTTTCCCCAAAGCTGTATTCTAACACTTAATCTAGCTCTTCCAATATTGCATACAAAGTAATATGTTATCCGCGCACCTGACCACCAAATTATAAAAATTGAAGAAAATTGAACATTTGTCTAAAATTGATCAAGAAAGTAAATCATAAGGGTAAAATTAACCAAATAATACCTAAAGTGACAATTACGGTAAACTAAAAAGACTATTTGTGACTTTTAGTCTCTTAAAATTAACTGTGACAAAGAAGATGAATATATACATTTATATAATTATTAGTTTTAAAAAATAATGTAAAAAGTTCATTTGCTTGTTTCACTACCGGCCAAGAAGAGTATAAATCAATAATAATAATAATAATAGGATGTGTTTATGAAAGAAAAATTATACCTTATAAACTATTTGCAAAAGTTATTATTGAAATCCCAATCTCAAATGCTCTAATCCCCATTGATGAAAACAAAAATTCCAAAATTGCATGTTTTGTCTTAATTTGTTGGCATTGAAACTTCATTTATGCACCCAACCTAGGAGTAGTGTCGACTGGAACCCTAGAGATGATCTATATGTGGAGAAGATATAAACCAGCTGAAACTAAAGTCCAATACATTCGTTAAGCTCATCTATGTTGAATTTTGAGACTGATTCCATCGATTGGCTTGCTTATATTCCAAACTAAGACCGATATTTCCCCCATTCTTGAGTATAGAATTGATACAACATATATACCAGATATGATGTTTGATTCCAAGAGAAAGAATCTTTGTACAAATCTTTCCAGTTTTGGATGGATATGCGAGACAAGGACAAGGCCGCACTGATTGTTAGTTGACAGGGGCCGCCCCGCCACATAGAGCGTTGCCTTACACATGTAATTGCTTCTTCTTCGACCTAAGCCACTAATCTCTCTCTCTCTCTCTCTCTCTCTCTCTCTCTCTCTCTCTCTCTCTCTATATATATATATATATACACACACGAACGTACGGAAGGCGAGGAGTATACTAGCTATATACCTACACATGGGATTAATCAATTGCCATTGCCTGCTTCTCATATCTCCTTTCTCCTTCATATTTACTAATTCTCATCTGAAAACCAAACCCAATTATTATATTCGCCCCACTGCCTAGATATATCTATAGCTAGCTGTGAGCCTCTGGTGTGTCTGTAGCCTATAACTTAACTGATTCTATGGAACTCAGACTGCAACATATAATAACTAACATGAATTCTGGTTCTGCAGACTTTCAGTCAGTCAGTGAATTCAGTTCTTTCAAAGGTTTCGATCAACAAGTCCAATCATGACCAAGAATTATAGTTAAATTTGTTTTGGTTCGGGTGATAAAGTATATATGATCAGCACAGCATGCCCTAAAAGTTGAGTTGAGGTACTAATCACAAAGAGAAACAAGGAAATAAGAAAATTGAGGAGCAGATTTTGGAAGATTTTATACCATCCATCCATCAACATGTAGACTAGTTACAGCAAGCAGCAAATTTTCTTCCTTCTTATAGGGCAAATTAAGGATAGTAACAAAATCGACCAGTTAACCATTAATTCCAAGAGCTAGTACAACACAAATCAGCTGCAGTAGAGATGAAGCTAGCATCTAAATGCATATATCGTTGTACAAAAATTATTCCACAAAAATACACACACACAGAAGAGAATCATACCCTTAATTTTCGTCCGAATTAAGCTCAAACCACTGATGATATCCACCAACAAATTTGCTTATTGATTCCTGAATAATAATCCAAAAAGCATTCAAAGAAAACTAAATCAATTAATAGCTCCAGAGATTTTCTCCTCCATCGGAATTCCCAGGCGAGTCCTCGGAAGAGATTCTCGGGGGGCTCACCAGCATTCCCTCCGCCATGTCCACCAGCAAATTCGGCATATTTAAAAGCGCTTCCTCATCCATAAACTCCTCCTCCTCCTCATCCTGCCCAACCCTACCCTCCTCAGTTTTTACCCCACCCGGCTCCGATCTCCCTCCGCTCTCGCCAGCAGATATCATCTCCGCCCTCGACTGAGCTGCCCTAGCCGCCGCAGCGCGTATGTCACTCGCAGCAGAGGAAGCCGGTATCGGATACGTAAGAATCAAGTTGGGGAAGTTCAGCGCCGTATCAGGTCCTTTCAGAGCGATCGCCGCCACGTCGTAAGCAGCAGCCGCCATCTCCGGCTTGGCGTACGTCCCAAGCCATATGCGCGTCGTCTTACGCGGCTCCCGAATCTCGGACACCCATTTCCCGCTCCGGGACCGGATTCCCCTGTACACGGGGTGGCCCCTGGGCGATGACGATGTGGAGGCGCCCGTGGGCCCGGGTCTGGGGGAAGATGAGCAGTCTCGATCGTGTGCTGCTGGAGGAGTAGGATCAGGAGGAGCAGGAGGAGGAAGTAGTATAAAGGCAGGGTTGGAAGAATTGGAGGTTGGAGTTGGTTGGTCACTTTTGGGCACGTTACGATACGGATCGGCCATAAATAATATATCAACTACACATACAAGTTGTGCATGTATGATGTATATATATATTTATGAATTCATGACCATGGTCCCGTCATGAGAATGCATATATAAACGGGGTTTTTGTTTTTGTAAAAAGCGTGGGGCAATCGCGGAGATGACCTAATTGCTTTTTTTGTTTTATTTTTTCTGACTTTTTCTATGTATGGGTAATGGTATGGTGGTGTGACAAAAGAGTGTAAATAATTAGTACTTTTTATTAACGAGTGAGATGGTGGTGATGTGAGATGAGGTGAGGTGAGGTGAGGCCACAGAGCGCACACGTATTAATTTAGAGTAAAGTTAGCTAGTGATTAGCTGGTGGTACCGATCTGGTCCGGTCAGTCAGACTCACGTATCAAATTTGTTCTTCATCTCCCTCTTTCTTTTCATAATTAATTCATTGATTTGCTTTTGTGTTGTGTTTGTGGGCTTGTTGGGGTGATATTTATAATTTAATTGCATCATGCTCAGCACTCGCTCAGCAGTCAGCACAACACCACCCTCTCCATCCATCTCCGTGTTTGGTGTTGACTGTGCGGATCTCTTTCTTTATTTTTCTTCTTTTTCCCCGATGGAGATTCGGATCCTTTTTCTTTTTCAGATTGGTAATATCGTTATTATTATAATACGATCACATATGCTTTTCAATAAAATAATAGTAATTTCAACAATTTTAGGGATTTTTAAGATTTCCTTTTAACACGGGTTGAATTTAGGTCATGCGCAATCCAAACCTGAGTTTTTGTGAACCAAAAACTGGAAAACAAAGTGTTGTCATGTTTCATTTTTATAAATTTTTTTTTTTTTTTAAAAAAAGGGTACTTTTTCTACCCTAGCAAGCCAAGTCATTATCCACAGTACTTTACCTTGAATAGAAAGAAAGAAAAAAGACCTATTAAGACCCACATCCCTTTTTTTATGGGCACAAAAGACCCACATTTACTCTATACATAATAAATAAAATAAATAAATAAAGCATATTTTCTCTGTTTCTCAGTGTGACCGTTAAATCTTAGTTTCCTTATCTAAAACTGTAGAACTCTGAGCAAACAGCGCACAGTTGTCTCAGATCATCCATGGAGACCATTCGATCAACCTTCCCAATTTTCCAAACCAACCCAGTTTTCCTCACTCCCAAGCCTCTAAAACCCTTCAAGGTTTCCATCAAACCTCCACCACCAGACTTCAATTTCAGGTCAGAAATTTCAGACCACTCAAAAGCCACAATAGCCAAAACTCACCCTGAGTTGCTTGATTTGGCTGAAAATGGGACCTTGTTCTTCATCGACAAGAGCCGGTTTGGTCCAGTTCCGGCCTGGAGGACCGAGTTCGTCGAACCGGAGGCCATCTGGTTAGTTGGCACCACTCATATTTCTCAAGACTCTGCTCTGGAGGTTGAGCGCGTAGTCCGGGCAGTGAAGCCAGACAATGTGGTGGTTGAGCTCTGCAGAAGCAGGCAAGTTACTTGGAAATTAACGTTAAAGCGTCACATAATTATAAGATGAGCAGTTCTTTTTTTTTCTTTTTTTTGGATGATCTTAACTTAAATTGTTGCAGAGCCCAATTTCAGAGCTGGGATTATGTATGCTAATGCCTCCATGGATGGTGAGGCAGGCCAACAATTAAGGTCAAATATGTTCTCTTTGACTGGAACTGGGTTTTTTGGCGCCGTTGGTCGGAGCATAAACTTAGGTAACAAAGCAAGTTCGATCCCCTCTCCTCTCCGTACATTAAAATAACTCTTCGTAAAAATAAAAAATAAAAAAACTTATTTCTTGTACATTAATCTATTTGACATGAAATCAAGTTACTTTGCATTGAATTTTACGTGACAGGGGGTCAAACTGCTCTGGCATTACGAGTACTTTTGGCGGTTTTCTCATCAAAGATCTCGTCAGATACCAATCGTCCGTTTGGTGATGAGGTAGTTGAATGCAATTAAATTTATTAAAGATGTGTAATGTACTGCTGAAAATGAATGTCATTGTGATATTAATTTGATTAATTGCAGTTCCGTGCTGCTCGAAAGGTCTCTGAAGAAGTTGGTGCTCAAATAGTTCTGGGGGACCGGCCGATTGAAATAACTGTACTATGCTCTGCTGCAACAGAGGACTGTATTTGACCTGTACATTTCTTCATTCCGTTGAAAAATGTTTAACTTGTGTTTGCAGCTTGAAAGGGCTTGGAATTCTCTGAATTGGACAGAGAAACTGAGCTTGGTGGCCTCAGTTGTTCGTGGGATAACCTCACCATCTGATATGTCCCAAAAGAATCTCAAGGTTTTCTTTGCTAATGCCTTTTGACATCTCTGAAATTATAACAGGATTAATGGAACTTAAATAATGTAAAAGTATCCAATAACTTCTAGATCATCATAAGTTTATTGATTCATTCAAACAGAACATTTGCAGTGTCCTGAAATTTTCTTTCTTGATACATTTTTGCTGCAGGAATCAAGTGCAAGTGATGATGGCACATTTCAGCTTTATGAGCAGCTAAGTTCTTCATATCCTTCACTCCTCCAGCCTCTGATACATGAACGAGACACTGTAAGTAATACGTATCGTAATTTCAACCTTATTAATTAGTTTACTGTCTATATATATAATCTTGATTCTTGAGTGACTTGGAACTGTGCATGATGAGTGTCTAAAGTAGCTAGTAAAAATAAAGGCCCCAACTACCTAGTGATATTGTGGTTGCTTGCTGGTGTTTTCAGTACCTTGCATGGTCTCTAAAGAGGAGCAAAGCTGTGAATAAGAGTAAGAGAGTGGTGGGGGTTATTGGAAAGGGACACATGAATGGTGTAATATATGCATTGCTAGCTGATCTGGGAGATCTGCGGTTTAGGGACCTTGTAGGACAGAGGCCTTCAAGTCAAGGTACCGACGCTAGTTCTAATGGCAAATGGGTTGTCAAATTGGTCCAGGACTTGGTCAGAGACACTGTCATTGGCACCCTCCTGTGGGCATTATATGAGCAGATAAAAGGTGGGCTATAGAGTAGAGTAGATTTGAAATCTCAAATGGCTGAAAATACAATCTTTCTTTTTGTATACAAATTTGCTCAGTTGCTCAGAGGCACCTCAAAAGAATTACAACTGGTACTTTACTTTGTTGTTAAGATTTTTACTGCTTGGGTAAGGATGTCAAACCAGCTTTATTTGTATGGTAAACTAACTCAGGATTATGTTCAAATTAAACATGCCATTGCCAGCCCTTTTGTAATTAATTAAGTGATAAGGATGTCATTAAACGAAATCCACGACAATTTAGCTAATCATATCTAAAGGAGGTGAAATTTTTGGAATGTAATAAATAGTTCTGGATTTTGATTTTCTTCCTTTAGTGGAAACCAGCCACTGAAAATGTTTCACCTGTGTGCGCTAGCTATTGCAGATGCATGGCAGGGGGTGTGCTTGATGCATGAACACCACGCTAAATACAGAGGCAATATTGTCATTTACATGACTTAATTGCTTGTAAAACAATGGACTCAACTCAACCAAGGAAATTAGTGGTTTCAGAAACGAGGAGCCAATTGCCTAATCCTGGTTTTGGTTCTGAGATTCTGTATTGATGACAGTAATTATCATATGAACAAATTAACTTTAGTTTTAATGGTAACTTAAGCCAGCCCTATTAGGCCACCAATTGGCAGAGTTTCTCAGGTTCCAGCCAAGATTTGTCTGACTTACATAAAAATCCATTTCCCTCCAATTGAAATAAAAAAACACCTGAGGCTGTAAAGTACAACAGTACAAAATCCAGCAACATTTACTAGCATTTATATTCAAATCTGGGAACTACTAAAAAACAAGTGAAATTTGTCCACGTTTCTCCCGACGAATTCTGCTGTAACGGACCTCATTTTCAACTTTTCATTTTTGATCAATAAGAGTTTTTTAGTTTTCATTTTAGAGATCTTACATGAAGTAGTTCTGAGTGAAACTAAAGAGACCTAACCCTTATATTTTCCTTCCTTTTGTCAAGCAATCAACATAATAACACTTGAAGGAATTCTTTTTCCAAAATAAAATGCATTTGGTAGTTCTTGAACAGTTTCGGTTTCTATCAACACGTGGTGACTGATGCTAGCACATTCATATCAAACAAATGATTGGCCGTTAATCGTTAGATTAACAAACAGTTATTCGTTTGATCAGTTAATCGTTAGGGCATTAATAGTTAGTTTAATAAACAGTTTCTGGTTAAGTTGTTAGTTTGTTGAGCAGTTGTTTTAAGACATTCTACATTTCATTAATTATGTGATCGAAATAATTCTTCAATTAAACTTCAACTAGTAAATCTTCAATACAAACCCCTAAAGCCTAGCCACTCTACATTCTTAAACACAATCTAGAGATGAGAAAAAAAGAATAACTTAAGGAGAAGCTATCAAGTTTGATATAAATTGGCTAGCCACTAGAAATGTAATAGAACATATACACATATTAATTCAATATGTGACAAGTAACTTGTCTGACTATAAATTGGAGCATTCAAATGTTGTAGAAGTTGAAACTAACAAACATATATGTTAACTGCATAAGTGTATGAAGCATCTTAAATTAACTAAACGAATTAAATACTCTCTCGAACACGAGACAATTTTTTAAAATTTGAATTGCAAATAAAATGATATTCATTCCGTTTGAAAACTCGAAATTATAGTCCAAATTGGAAGACAAACTTCCGTGGCATGCTATTAAATTGAAAGATTGTGAAATCCTCTTCACTAAGAACTCTATGTAATTAGAACCTCCCATGTTTGGTAAAACAAAATAAATGTCTATTTCACTCTAGATATTTCCATTAATTAGTGTGAAATAAGGGGGCGATGCATGTATGTCATCTTTGTAACTCACATTTCTGCACTGCATGCAATTGTCTGAGAAATAGCGAGAGAGGGAATTTGGATAAAGACAAGCTCCCTTTCTCTTTAAATTATAAGCCTTTTTCTTACACATGTTGCATCTTCATTTGATGTCACTGCTGACTTAACCCAGAAGCATCTGGTATTATATATACCCCCTCTCAGTGTGCTTCAAGACACTTCATTCATTCCTAGCCATGGATGCGGCTACAGAGAGGTCTGAGTTTAGGCAATCTTCTGCAAATACCAAACCCTCTTTCGTAGATATGATCAATATCTTGGTTGTGGACGACGATGCAACCACTCTAGCTATAGTTTCAGCAATGCTTAAAACATGGAGTTACCAAGGTATATAGATTCGTGCATGTCCTTTTTAGATCTCGTGTGTATGGTTAGGATTATGACAAGACTTTCTATGCATTTACGTTTGTTGCTCAATTCCACGACAAGTTTCATTTTTATTAGTCAATTTCTTTGCATTACAAGAGTGGAATTACATGGAGTTTTTTCTAAGACTTTTTGCATGTCTTTTTCACTATAAGTGAGAATTTAAGTTGCGCTTGTTTTCTTATTCCTTACATAAATTGAAGTCTCAGTTATGTTTTTTTAATTTTGTTATTTGTTTTTTAAATCCAACCTTTTCCCTTTCAGTAGATCTAGATCTCATCCTGTACTAGGTAAATTAGATCAGGTTTTCTTTTGTTTCGATGGATCCAAGAGAATTCTTTGGACTTTTTCTGCAGCTTTTTTCTGTAAGAATGGTTGATGAGAAAACTAAATATATGTGATATGCGATTAAGGTTTTTGTGTGTGTAACTTTCCCGACTCAAACAAAAGGGGATGAATGTGCATCCAATTAGACAATTTTATTATATCTTGTATATGGTGATGATTATTGATTTCCTTGGCAAATAAGCGTAGCTTTATTTCTGAATTTCTTTTATAATAAGAAACGGCCCTTATAAGTCACAATTTTACTCCTTTGTTGGGTATATTGGTTTCCCTATTTGAAATCAAAGGGTAGCAAATTTTTTTATTTTTTTTATTTCCACTCCTTCATTAGGTATATATTATATATAAGGTCTTAGAGTAAATCCTTGATTCATGCATATATGTGTGTGTGTGTTTGTGAGGGTCCAAATGTGATTTCATTAATCCATGTTATATATATATATATATATATATATGTATACATATAAGAACGTTAAATGTTTTACTACATCGTTCATTAATTTTCCAAGATTTAATTAATTCCTTTATTCAACTACATATATACTACACTAATTACATTCGGTTGTTGATTTTCAGTTGTCTCGGTTAGAAACCCTATCGATGCTTTGGCTACCCTTCGAGCGAGGAAAGGCATATTTGATCTAGTTGTTACAGATCTTCATATGCCTCAGATGAATGGGTTTGAATTGCAAAAGCATGTCCATGAAGAATTTAAGCTACCTGTTATTAGTGAGTGTTAATTTTAAGTAGTAATTAAATAAACTAATCTCACACATATCCTTAATAAAACTAACTTTGTTTAATTTTCTCAACGCAGTGATGTCCGCAGATGACAAAGAGAGTGTGATACTAAAGAGTTTAGAGGGTGGAGTTGTGTACTATATAGTAAAGCCTGTGAGCAAAGATGACATAAAGAATGTGTGGCAGTATGCTGTTGCTGCTAAAAAGGGTAAATCGGTTACCATAGAGGAAATAGAAAGTGCTCCAGGAGAAGCACCTGGTGAGGTCGAGGATGGAAGTTCTGAGACATCTTCCGATACTGACGAAGAAAAACAGGATAAAAAGGCCGAGGCCAAGGTCAAAAGGGCACGTAAGAGGCACAGGGAAGATGATAATGAAGAGCGTATGGTTGCCCCAAAGAAGCCAAAAGTGGTGTGGACAAATTCACTTCACAATCAGTTTCTGCTGGCCATCAGACACATTGGCTTGGACAGTATGCGACTGCTTATTTCCAATTATCTCATCTTTTCTTTCCTTTCGAATTATATGTGTTTATACGTATAGCTTACATTGTAAATATTTAATCTGATAACATTTGTATGCCTTTTTTCTCCTTTTCCTTTTGGGTTCATGCAGAGGCTGTGCCAAAGAGGATTCTCGAGTTCATGAATGTGCCAGGCTTAACTAGAGAAAATGTAGCTAGTCATTTGCAGGTTTGTAGTTGTTATTCAATTAATCTATTAGAATTACTTATTATTATCTAATTTTATGTGATTTTTTTTATTAGGAATTTTTAAAAATATTAAGTTCTTGTTAGCAACGATTCATCACTTGATCACATTCCATGCAAAGAAAGAAAACGTTATCTATATATAAAAAGCAAAAAACAGAGAATGATGAAACATTCAAAATACCCGAAAATATCATTGGTTAATGTAAACATTAAGAATTGAAATTATTAATTAAATAAGAATGATATGATAAATTCATATTTTTTCATATTAAAAAAATTAAAATTAAAAACAAAATCAGTTAATATGTCCTACTTTTATGGAACATAACTACTCATATTATTTTTTATTATATTAAAAATAAAATAAAAAATAAAAAAGAAAACCAATTGGCACATGCGTGAGCATGTGCCAAGGGCTAGTTTTATATGAAGACACATCTTTTTGTAGCTAAATATATGGTAATATTAATGATTATTCTAGTGTTTTTTGAAAACTATATTATATGTATGTACTAAAAACCTTTTTTTTTTTTTCTTTTTAACCTTGATGATCATCTTGTTAACGATGGTTTGCATGAATTTGCAGAAGTATCGTATCTTCTTGAAACGAGTTGCGGAGAAAGCCAGGCTATCCAAGTGCTTGTCCGAGAGGGTGTTCAGGTCAAGCTTTGCATTTGGCCATCCAGCACTAGTCTTCAACAATGTCCAACGAGACCAATATTATTCACAACTCCTCAACCCACAGCAAATGGGAACATCAATTGCCTCTACATTTCAACCATCAGCTGGAAATGGAAGCACCCTAGCTCTCACTGCTGCTGCTTCCAATAACCTTGGCTCCATCCAATTCCCCAATTACCATCAATCTTCAAGCAGCAACAGCAGCAGATCCTTCCCTCAACTTATCGGTTCCGGCCAGTCACGTCTATTGAGCAATAATCAAGCTAACATTCTGTGCCAGCAACCAATGCTTGGTAATGGTAATGGGGATCAGCTACTTTGCCAAGCAAACCGCCGCACGGCAGCTTTTGGGGTGCAACAATTGATGAACACTTTTGGCAATGGAGGTATGTCCTTTGGCCTAATGAACAATAATATTGGTACAAACAGTTTGATGCAAGTATACCCACAACAAAGTCAGCCAAGGCAGAATGGAGTTTTCACTTTCACCAATAACCCATTCAGCTACAACTTTGCTACATCAGGAAACCAGAACAGTTCAAGTTATACTCCATTGTCTTCAAGCTTCGAGAACATGGGGTCTAATGTTAACAATGTGAACCAGCGGGTGCCAAACTCCAGTCATCAGCTGGTTAGTAACTTTGCCGTATCCCAGATTATGAGCAGCAGTGGCAGAGAGCTAGTGGGATTAATGGGTAGTCAACCAGCTGGTATGCTCAATAATATTACTAACGATATTAATATTGGTGTTGGATATCCAAATGTGAGTCTCACTGGTGCATCAATTGGGAACAATAATGGGATTTTTAATTCTGGTTACATGGCTCAATTGGGAGCTTCTTCATCGTCGATGTCTTCTTCTGCTGGGTTTGAGATTAGTGCTAGTTCTGCATACCAATTTCCACCAAGTTTGCTTAAGAACAATGGTGATGATCAGCAACAAAATGTTCCAGTGCTGCCACCGCCCGCAGGGAATATTAATGACCAATGTGGTCTGACAAATATGAATGTTGGGGGAGGAAATGTTGAAAATTCCCATAGTGGTGTCATGGATAATACTATTACTACAGATGCTCCTCCTACCTTGATCAACAACAACAATATTTCTCATGAACAAGAATTGGTCGGTGACATTGATGCCTTGATGCTCAGTAATCTGTTTATGGATCAGCAGAACAACTATGAACCTTCTCCTCCTCCTTTTGAGGTGCATATAATAAACCAGAAATTAATGATTTTCCTTTCATCCTAGTTAATATATATTATTTCAGCTATATATGTTGCTCTCTCTCTCTCTCTCTCTCTGTGTGTTCCCCCACAGAATTGTTTATTTCAATGTGTGCAGCAACAAGATGGAGATCAAGATCAACTTCCTCCCGACTTTGCTAGTTTCTTATATCAAGTTGAAGTGCCGGACCCTTCTGCCGACCAAGTTCCAAACCCTGACTCTTACCATGTCGAAGATAATGCAGCTAATGAACAATCTTGGAACCAGGCATGCCTACTGATTGCATACTTTATCTCTCTCTCTCTCTCTCTCTCTCTCTCTCTCTCTCTCTCTCTCTCTCTCTTTCTCTCTCTCTCACAGACACATATTATATTATCATAATACTAATTACTGGCAAATGTGTGACTGTGTGCAGCAGCAGGAGGGTGGTGATCAACAAGTAGTCAACCCCGAATTCGGTGGCAACGTCTTTGACTCAGAGGACTACAGCATATTATTTGATCCAGAGCACCCTTTTCAGGTAACTCAACAATTCTATTTATAGTCATTTGTAGCAACCACGCACTTATATGATATATGAAATGGCTCTTTGATGATTTTTGCTAATGACGTACTCATTTTGTTTTACTTAAATTCTTGCAGGATTGTGACGATGATTTCTTAAATGCCATATTGGATGCTGATATGTAATTTGTATTGAAAGCAGTCAAAAGCCGAGCAAGGATCGATCCGAATCCAGTCCTTTGAAAAGTTTCTTAACTTAGTTTGATTGGATTTAGATTAGATAGATTACTTGTTAGCTATAGTAGTAGACACTAATATTGGTACATAACTTTGGCTATCTTGCTAGTTTGTCTTTTGCAAATTTGAGACTTTTTGATATGGTTTCCTTCCTTCTAAGACATTATAATTTGACATGTACATGTTTGCTCTCTCTCTCTCTCTCTCTCTCTCTCTCTCACACACACATTAATTTGGGCCTGGGCAGGGCCTGCACCAAACACCATTGAGTAAGGCCTTGCATCAGTTCTTCAGAACAATTAAAACAAATCAGATTTAGTCAACTCTTGCACCGTTAGCTTCCCAAAAATATATAATGGGAATGTTCAATACCAAAGCTTTCGAATGGAAATCTTGTGATAAGCAAAAAAATCTAAAATGAGAAACCAAACGCTAATTAAAAGTCTACCATTCTATTACCATCCCAATCAAATTTCCTCAATCTTCTTCAATTTGATAATAAAAAACTAGCCGTTGGAGAAAATCCTTTCCAAAGCTAAACGCATGGCCCCAATACAAATAGATTTCTTCTTCCAAAAAGATTTAGACACCACAAATCAAATCTTTTCTAAGATTTCTTCTTCCAAAACGATTGAGAAAATCTATTTTGGTGAGATTTTGGATCATGATCTCTGGTCGTTGTGCAGCTTGCAAGTATCTGAGAAGGAGATGTCCTTCAGATTGCATATTCTTTCCCTATTTTCCTCCCAATAATCCTGAAAGATTTGCCTCTGTTCATAGAATCTATGGTGCCAGCAATGTTGCCAAAATGCTCCAGGTAATAATCCTACAAATTAAAGGTTCAAATGATTTTTTCACGACACTTTTCGATTCGTGAAGATTGAGTGTCACTAGACAAAATCTTTATTATATGTAACTATATCGTGTATTAGATCGATACATTCTTCCTTAATTACCAACTTGTGAGAAATTTATTTTGTATTTATATCATCTCTAACTATGATTTCTTCCCTACTTATGACTCTTCTTCAGCAACTACCACACCATTTGAGAGGTGAAGCAGCCGATACTTTGTGTTATGAAGCTGAATGTAGAACACAAGATTGTGTGTATGGTTGTGTTAAGACTATTTCACAATTACATCAAGAAATAAACAAGGCAGAATGCCAACTAGCTAAAACACGAGCTGAGATTGCCTTCATTAGCTCTAGTGGTGGACAAGGAAGGACTACAACAACCTCAACCTCAACCTCATTACCAATTACAAGTTCAACCCAACTTTAATTTCTCGCCGGACCAAATCAATGTTGGGGACACCCAATTTGGTTCTTCCTCTGAAGCTCCTTGGTTTACTTGATTTGATTTTTGTATGAAAAAAAAATATATATATTGTTAAGAGTTTATTTGTGTATGATGTTGCTGGAGTAATACATAAAGAGACAAGGTAAAAGTCAATTATCTGTACAAACACTCCAACAATATTGGGGGAGGGAGAAGAATCAAACCTAAGACCTCAGGTAAAAAAGTACATATTTTTAACCACTCGAACAACAAACTCCTTGCACATATTTTTAGACGTATAATTTCTGATTTTTTAAAGTACTTTTCAAATTATGAAGTGAGGGTCCAGAAACTCAATCAACCCAAACTAGTGGGCCAATAGTAATGAACCCAAGATTCCTAGTCCAAACTGGGCCGTCATGTTCAGCCCAGACTTGTAACCGGCAAAGATATTTTTGGCAAACCGACACTGCGCACGTGGTGGGTTCAGATGATAAAAATATCTTATTTTCCCCTTATTTTATTATTTATCCAAATGACTCGATCAATAAGAAAGGACCATTTGTATAAATATACTAAAATACAGGGTCCTTTTCAACAATATCCAAAACGTTATTTTCCTGTACTATTTATTACACTCACGAGGGCTTCGGTTCGGTCAAATCAAAGAAACATCACCCACTTCCCTCACATCGCTAGGGTTCGAGGCTCCGTTGCTTTTAAATCGTCGTCTGTGAAAGAGAAGGTAAGAAACATTCTGAAACCTGATCATCGTTTTCCTATCTAAAAGCTTCATAGGTTTCAGCTTGGTTCCCGAGAAAATTCGAAAGAAACGAAAATTGTGATCTGGTTACTTCTTGCGTTGCTGTTTCCCAATTTTTTTATTAGCTACCGTTTCTCGGCAACCGAATGGGGATCTGACATTTAGGGTTTCTATAGCGGTAGATCTGACTGCTCTGCGACTTTGGTCTTTGTTTTCTGGTTTCTTTTCCTTTATTAATTTATAAATTTGTTGTCTATTTAGCGGTATTTCACCAATTGGAAATTCTTTTGGTTATCAATTTTATTTTTGTATTCTTTTTTCGCTAAATTTGAATTGGAGATCTTGTTTTCGTGAAATGCATAGCCGATTTTTTTTCTTTAGCTAAATTAGGTCTGAACTTCTGGTTTTAGTGAAATGCATAGCTGAATTGCACCTTTTTTTTTTCAGTAATAGTTGATATTACTTGTGATTTCTAGGTCTTAGTTTCTGGTTGAATATAATGGTTTGAGATTAATGCTCCTTGTATGACAAAAGACCCGAGCTTTTTGTGAGTTTTGCCTATGAACGTAACTTAGTTACTTTGAATGTAAGCGCCTTGTTGTTTTTGCTTCTGAAGAATGTTTAGTGTTCAGTGGTGTTTTCCAAACTGGAATGCTCGTTGTTTTTGTAAATGTGAGAATTTGGTGATGTTGGATTGTTAGTTGGTACTTATTGCATTTTAAACATATTTGTTCTATCATTCTTATTTGGACAGTGTGAAATATTATTTTGCATGTTTACTAATAGCTTATTCTCACTTGTGCCAGAAAATGAGGCCCATTTTTTGTGGGAATTTTGAATATGATGCTCGACAAAATGAATTGGAGCGGCTTTTCGGTAGATATGGGAAAGTTGACAGAGTGGATATGAAGTCTGGTGAGTTATTTTTGCTCACCTTGTTTTGATTGCATTTCTATTGTTGTATCTGTATGAAGCTTATTATTGCGTTAACCTTCCTCATCTCTATGTTGTGCTTGTTTCCCCAATGACACTAGTTATCCATCTCTTCTCCCCAAATATCTTCAAACATACTATCTCTCAATCAAATAGCCATTGCAGCACATCTACCCAATGCCACCCCCATCTTACTCCCTCCAAAAAACTTCTCATAGGGTAAAGCATGACAAACCTGGAAGAGACCAACTCAAATGTTTCATTAGAATTCATTCTCTAATTTTGATCCCAAAAGAGTTATAAATAATTTTTTTTGCCGAACCAATTATGTGGGAATACAAATTTGTGACTGAATTCACTAAATTACTTAAACACCTGAAAACTGACTACACAGTTCACAGCTTGTGTGTGGTAATATTTGGTATTAAAGTGATTTTAGTGCATTTAGTCATCATTTTGTATTTCATTGCATTTGCTTTGGTAAAATAAATGATTTATAGTTCGTTTGTTGAACTAACAGAAATTATTATAAACATGAACTAGCTGCCGCAATCTAGCATTCCTTTCTCACGCAGTTTTGAGTTTGCTACCTTGAAGGAACTTAGTGTAGAGTTATTTAATAATCTGTCCGGAGACTCTGTTCATGACCAGAACAGGAGATTAAAATTTGTGCATATGTGCATGTAATTTGCATTGATTTTAAATTTGTAATAACAATCACATAAAAATTATTATACCCTGTGAGAATGCACTGGGCCTTACAGCAGAAAAGGCAATTCAACTACGGCACGTCTGCATCTGTAGTGGTGGCATTTCCTATACGTTGTTTCATCGGCAATCACATTGAAGAATCATCCAGAAATCTCTCAGTGACAGCAGTCTTCCTTTGTTGAGTTCCTGTGGGGGTTCCGGATACGTTTAAGAAAAAAAAGCATGTATATTTTGACGCATAAACCCCCATACTCAACATTTTCTTTGACGCAGGATTATCTTGGGATATCCATTCTCTTCCAGGCTAGTGGATGGGCTCTTCAGAATTCCTTGTCTTGCCTGTGACGAGCTTCCTCTTCTTGTTTTCAAGAAGAGTCACTCTGATCTGCCATTGCACTACCGCCATCCCACATTTTCCACAGTCACAATTGCCTTTCATTCCTCATGACTTTCGCCCAGCCCTCAATTTCAGACATGTTTCAAGATTGAAACACTGCCCAATCCCATGGCAGAGGCAGCAGATTAGATGGAGAAGGCACTATCTTTACATTGACCCACCATGAGACATCCACTTTTGGATTGTTGTCCCTTGACATCACTTAGTTCATAATACAAGGTCTGTTACTAATTTTACTGGTCACTTAGTTTGTAGATTTCCCGGAGGTTGCCAAACTGTTTAATTAGGATAGAATTTTAGGTGGTTTGTACATTGCTGAACGGAGGAATGCCGCCTCTTATTGAAGAATCCTTATGCAGGGAATGCTTACCTTTGTTTGGTAAAAACACATGGAATTTGTTTTCAATCTATTCAGAATATTTACTTTACGTTTTTTACAGGGTTTGCTTTTATCTACATGGAAGATGAGAGAGATGCTGAGTATGCTATTCGGGGACTTGATCGGAAAGAATTTGGTAGAAAAGGACGCAGGCTTCGTGTTGAATGGACGAAGGTAGCAAATGTAGGCAATTTCTATCCTTATTTTGCTTTGTTACTGTTTGTCAGGTTTTTTTTCCCAGAGTGTACAGGTTTTAGCACTTCTGTGTTTGTATTGCAGCATGAACGTGGTACTAGAAGACCGGGTGCTTCAAGAAGATCTTCGACTAATACAAGACCTTCAAAGACCTTGTTTGTTATTAATTTTGATCCGTATCACACTAGGACCAAGGATTTGGAGAGGCACTTTGATCCATATGGGAAAATTGTGAGTGTTAGGATCAGAAGAAATTTCGCATTTGTTCAGTATGAGTCACAAGAAGATGCTACTAGGGCATTGGAAGCTACGAACATGAGGTGGATATCTCTCTCTCTCTCTCTCTCTCTCTCTCTCTCTCTCTCTCTCTCTCTCTCTCTGAGCAAGCATTGTGCTAGATTTTTTAAATTTTGTGTGTCATTTTGTTATTGGCTGATAATGTGTTTTTGCAGCAAGCTGATGGATCGAGTTATATCAGTGGAGTATGCAGTTCGTGATGATGATGAAAGAAGAGACGGCTTTAGTCCTGATAGGAGAAGTCGTGATAGGTCACTAGACAGAGGCCGTGATAGAAGAAGATCCCCAAGTCCCTACAAAAGAGAGAGGGGTAGCCCTGATTATGGCCGTGGCCCTAGCCCTGGTCCCTACCGCAGAGAGAGGGGTAGTCCTGATTATGGCCGTGGCCCAAGTCCTTATCGAAGGGAGAGAGTAAGTCCAGACTATGGCCGAGGCCGCAGCCCAAGTCCCTATCGAAGGGAGAGATCTGATCATGGCCGGGTCTCTAGTCGCAGTCCCCGGAAAGAGAGGGTGAGTGCAGACCGTATCCGTGATCGTAGCCGTAGTCCTTATGGAAGAGAGAGGCCTGGGGCTGACAATGGCCATGCTCCCATCCGTAGTCCATATAAGAGAGACAGGGACAGTCCTGAAAATGGTGCCATCGAGAGTCCATATAAGAGAGATAGGGCCAGTCCTGAAAATGGCGCCATCCAGAGTCCATATAAGAGAGATAGGAGTAGTCCTGAAAATGGTCGGGGCCCCAGCAGCAGTCCTTATGAAAGAGAGAGGGTCAGCCCTGAACATGGTCACGGTCCAAGCCCCAATTCTGTGCCTGAAGCTAGGGGGGACAGCCCTAACTATGGTGGGCCTGAAAGCCCCATGCAGGAGAGATATAGCAGGTTTGAATTTGGATGACTCGCCTGGATTATTATTAATTGTGTTATTCATACTTGTAAATAAATGTAGTCTTGTCTTTTGTTGTTAACACATGTCTTTTTGTTGTTCACTGCAGCCGTTCACCACCAGCTGAGGAATGATGATGATCTTGATCAGTGGTTTGGATCTGTCTGGTTGTGAGATGCTGCAGTTTGTGGTTCCCTTGAAAACTCCCTCTGTAGAGTCGAATCGTAATACAGCTTATGTAGTTTCTTGTAGCCTTATTTCTGAGTTGTAGCTTTTAGAGATACTTGTCTGCAGTGGTTTCTACCCAAAACTTTATGGAACTTATTATTGCTATTGAACAAGCAACTTGATACAGAATTTGGCCCCCCAAGTTGTTGTTTACAATTTCAATTTCTTGATTGTTCCGTTCGTAAGGCAGCTTATTTTGTGCTTGGAAATACCTCAATTGGTCTTTGATTTATGTCTAAATTTCTTGGCCGGCCTTGATTTCCGTCTGCTTACAGCTGTGTGGCATTTTTGTTTCCTGTGTTGTTGATTTGTCAAGGGCTCAATGCTGGCATGGCTCAATGTTCATGTCCGTGTTTGAATATACAAATGCGCCGTGCCCGTGTTTGTTTTGTTCCTTTTTATCGGTTTTTATCAAGGGAAGAGAGATGTGTCATTTTAAAATTTTAAATAAATAAAAAAAATAAAAAAAACCGAAAAGAGACGTCATTTGAGCTTGTAGGTTGAGCTGTTGTTAGTATTTTTTTTAATTAACAAAATAAATAAATAAATAAGCTACTGGTTACCCAAAAGAAAGAGCCCCATGATTGTCGATGGAGTTTCACAGAAAATGACTTAAGGCATGTGTTGCGATGATGAATCAATTCGATGATTATATTTGACAATAACGAATCCATATACATAAATTAGGTCTTTCGGCATAAACACCGTAAAGTCCAATCCAATGGCTTTGATTGAACGCAGTTTTTCTGAGACCAAAATTTGGGTTTTCTGAAATGCTCACTGCCTAATATTTTCCCGACCGTTCAAAAGCAACACACCACAAGTGGTAAGATGGGGACAGTTATCCCATCTTTTCGTGGGCAAACTTGATGATCCAAGTGGAATTGGAATCTCAGTTAACTGTCGGCTTTTGTTTTGGTCTCGTGCTAAATTTCATATCATTCTGGTTACCACACTTACACTGTCCATATATCAGCCGATCACTATGTGAATATGACAAAGCAAAAGACCATTTTTGACGCGTAAAACATTCGGATAACATAGAATATGACGTGTATGGAGGGCTGACACGTGTAAATTGTTTTCCACACTTGAATATACATGTGTGAACATGAAGCTAATTAATCCCTCACTAATCTCTAATTCAAAGTTCAAACCCTGTTTCTGTCTCTTCCCACACTACCAACCAAATGGGAATGGCTTTCGGCGAAGTAGACAATATGCAACAAGGTGACATCAACAATGGCTTTTAGGGAGAAGACGAAGTCAAAAAAAGGAATTTTAATATGCTTCTCTCAAAAGTGCTTTCTTAGTTAAGAAGAGCTAGCACCCATCAAGTTTAGTTTTGAACTGATCTATGGGTTGGGACTGAAACTTTAAGAAGTTGATCTTAGATAATATCCCTAATTCATTGACCAATCAATGTTCAACATATAATTACATCCTAATCAAAATCTTCTTGACTACAATAAAGACTCATTGAATTTGGATCCTTAATTCGTTTTTTGGGTTGGGATTAGAATGTGAACGGGTGGATTATATATGGTAATAATGACTCGTGACCCCCCACCCCTTAAGCTTATCATCTCGTTTGGAACTATGTGTGTGTGTATATATATATATATATATTTACATGTAACTTTTTCGACATTTTAGATGGAAGGACAAGACTAGGACATTATCGTTAAAAGGGAGTAGCGGTTTGTACAAGAGCTTTTTTGTTTTCAAAGTATTGGTCTAAATACGTACAGCTTTGTAAAGCCAAATTAACTAGGTTTCCTTAACTTTTTTCTCCTTTTGTTTTGTACCTGTTTTCTTTTCAAAGAAAAAGAAAGCCAAGATTACAGCTGATTACAAAGGACTGAGTTCACTATTGCAGATTTCTTTAGATTCTGTTGAGATCAGCCAAGAACCAAGTTTGAAACTTGGTCATTAGTATCAATGTCTGAACTTTCTGTAACTTGTTAGTTTTATGTTGTTTTCATCTTTTATTTATGCAATAAGGATCCTTTGTGGTATATATTGTCTTGGAATTGTTTGATTGTGATTGATAATCTGGCTACGTGAACCAACTAGTCAAAAGTAAAAGAAACACAACTAACTTTGAGTCATCATGTACATGTATGTATGCATGTGCTTAATTGGTATATAATAAACAATAAAGTTGTAAAAAAGTCTCTTCATTGTCAACACAGATTATAAGAAGTTAGAAATTTCAAGCCAAATCCCAACTTCAGTCCAATTTGTGATTTTGAACTTTTTCTTTGGCGGAGGGAGGGGGGTGAGTTTGAGTTCTAAGTTGCACCTACAACATAGTCCAAATGCTTTTATTGCATGCCGAAGAATTTTGTGGCATGCATGTTAATTGTCGGCAAAGATTCATTATGTTCTGTATAACTTTGTATCTCACTTTCAGCCCACATTAGAGATTTAGTCGGTGCTGGATCTTAGCCTTAATTATCAACATAAAATTGCTTTATGAGTTTCGCAATGAAAAATTTCCTATCGTGATGAGTTTGATCAGTCAAGACTAAAGCAGTTTTTAAATAGTGTAGTTCAAGTGGTTAAGAACACTTATCCATGCACTCAAAGTCATAGGTTCAAATTCACCTCTTTCATATCGCTTGTATCAACAAAAAAGAAAGAAAAATAAAACTTCCTATTGGAAGAGATTGTTTTTCTCCCAATCGTTAAGAGTACAAAGCTAACATGACATTCGCTTCTTCTTTAGGCATATATTCACACGGTTGGGTTGATTGCGACTCTTTTTGCAACATCTAAATACTATCTAGTCGGCTGTTCTTTTTCTTTCTTTTCTTTTCTCCCAACTTTGGCTTTTGCATACTTTTTTTTTTTTTTTTAAATAAATATTTTTAATATTTGTTTTTATATGTCTCATTTTAATTTGATCTGCGTAGCGTCTTTTCTTGGTTCTCATTTTAGGGTATCTTGTGAACCTTCACACTCATGTCGAAGGTTCCACCGAAAGTTGGACTCATAAAAATGACAAAAAAAGGTTCTCCAAATAACTACAAATGAGTTTGGATGGGCAATTTGCTCAAGTTATAATCGAATAGTCCAAAAGGCAGGAAGGAGTAGTCGAATTGTTGGGTCAAAGCACAATTGTGAACCAAAATATCAAAGCATGCAGACTTCTTTTTTGTGTAGAATTTTCTACACGTTTTTGTGACTAAATCGTTGTCTTTGTCCAAAATAATTTGACTCAGAATGAGTCTTTGCGCCTTACCATGGGCTTACTTATGGGTTATGACCTTTTGATACGGGTGGGAAGAGAGCTAAAACCAGTAAGGAGACCAACCCACTCATCCGTGTGGGAGTCTTGGAACCATGGCTGCCATCCACTTGGCAATGTTTCACTCAAATGAGCTGTGACTTGAAGCAACAGGACTTTCAACGGCTTACTAGAAGAAGAATAATTTTTTTTTAAAGGGGCACATTCAAAGGAAAAATCCCAACAAAAGTTGACCTTTTCCTTTCCAAATTGATTTACAAGTGAGAGTTCCCATCATCTAGAGGAGAAACACTTCAATGCAACGGGTCCTTTCTCAATAATGTAATGATATATAGAATAACTTTTCCACGTGTTATAGTATTATTGATTAGAAATAGCACATTACAATTAAGTTTTTCTCATTCAGAGAGCTTCCCTGTTGGGCAATGGCCTACGGCCTATGGAACTTGAACCAAATGGTGCCCTTGGAGTTGAGAGAGTTGAACCCAAAAGACTTGTCTCCTACTCTCAAGATATGATGCCCAAAATTGGCAAGTTTTGAATGGAAAAGGTTCCGTAGGAGACCCAAGTACTTGTGCCGCCCGCCCTTGAAACATATGCCTGCTACAGTTGAAACATGGTTGAATTTAAATTGATTGAAGGCAAATTACAATGCATGCGATCATGAACAAGAAGAACGATTTAATGACGGCTTCTTTTCTTTTCTTTGGACCTATCCACAAGCCACAAACTGTTGAAATAAACAAAAAATTAAAAGCTTTGAGCCGTTTGTGTAATATCCATGAAGCAAACAAGTTGTCTAAGGCTGGCATTTGCAAAGGGTATCTCATATTTTAAATTAATCTTTCTCTTCTCTTCTCTGTCTGGCTCGAAGTTAAATGTTATTGAAAATTTCTTTGTATCAAAGACACGGCATAGGTGGGGTGGGGTGGGGTGGGCCCAAATGGATGGGCTTTTGGAAGGATTGAAAAAGTTGAGTCCATGTATAACTGGCCTAGACACTCCAAACAGCAAATTTTGTCCTAGCCTCTGTATATTATGGCCTCTTAACCGAAAACGTTATGAACATTGACTGTCTTTATTATATTAATCCGGTTGTTAATCTGTATATCCGTCTTCTCTTCTGTCTCGGGGCTTTCTTTAATTTAAGGTTTGGGGATAAGTTTAGAAGAAGAAACAAAATTAAACTAAATCTTAGTTCTTGAGAATTGAAAGTGGATTTTACACCCATCTCTCACTAGGTTTTGCTGGCCGGTCATCACAAAGACTCTATAGTCCCTCCAAAAAAAGTTTCCACTAAATTCTAAGCCCCATAAACCCCCTATAAAAACCCCTCCACTTATAAGATCCCAACAATCTCAACTCTCTCTCTCTCTCTCTCTCTCTCTCTCTCTCTCTCTTCCCCCTCCCTCCCTGTACAAATTAACTTACAGTTGATTGATCCTTAAGCGCATATAATAATGTGCAAGCTGACATCTCCTTCTCCCTGCTGCAATGGCAATTCAGACCACCCTCACCTTGTCTCCATTAAAGACTCAGAAGAGCCCAAAACGCTCACTACCCCATTGATCTCCAAAAGCACAACATCCGAACCAGAACAAATACAGAAGAAGCTACAACTAAACGCACACCACCAAACACACAAACCCCACCAAAAATCCCATTTCTCCTTGGCTCTAAAAGAAGCCAATTCCATAGCCAGCATAGCTTTTCCCATGATACTCACCGGCCTTTTACTTTACTCCAGGTCAATGATCTCCATGCTCTTCCTCGGCCGCCTCGGCGAGCTCGCTTTAGCCGGCGGGTCCCTCGCCGTCGGCTTTGCTAACATCACCGGTTACTCGATTCTCTCTGGCCTCGCCATGGGAATGGAACCCATTTGTGGTCAAGCTTTTGGTGCCAAAAGGCATACTCTGCTTGGCCTCTCTTTGCAGAGAACAGTACTTCTTCTAATATTTACATCCTTACCCATTTCTCTTCTCTGGCTAAACATGAAGAAACTCCTCCTCCTTTGTGGCCAAGATGAAGCAATTGCCTCTGAAGCTCAACTTTACCTCCTCTGTTCTCTCCCTGACCTTCTTGCTCAGTGTTTACTGCACCCTTTGAGAATTTACCTCAGAACTCAATCCATTACCCTGCCTCTAACATTTTGTGCCACTTTAGCAATCATCCTTCACATTCCCATCAATTACTTTCTTGTCTCGTACCTCAATTTAGGCATCAGAGGTGTGGCTCTAAGTGGGGTTTGGTCTAACTTCAATCTCGTAGCTTCTTTAATCATCTACATCATTATCTCTGGGGTCCACAAGAAAACCTGGGGAGGGATTTCAATGGACTGCTTCAGAGAATGGAAGACTCTTCTCAATTTGGCAGTGCCAAGCTGCATTTCTGTGTGCCTAGAATGGTGGTGGTATGAGATCATGATTTTGCTCTGTGGTTTGCTGTTAAACCCAAGAGCCACTGTTGCTTCAATGGGCATTTTGATCCAAACCACTTCTCTGATCTACATATTCCCCTCGTCCCTAAGCTTCAGTGTGTCCACAAGGGTTGGCAACGAAATAGGCGCAAACCAACCGAAAAAAGCAAGGATTGCAGCCATTGTAGGCCTGTGTTGCAGCTTCATGCTAGGCCTTGCAGCTCTGATCTTTGCAGTCATGGTGAGGAACATTTGGGCAAGCATGTTCACACAGGACAAGGAGATAATAAAATTAACATCAATGGTTTTGCCTATAATTGGTCTCTGCGAGCTTGGAAATTGCCCACAAACAACAGGGTGTGGAGTTCTGAGAGGCACAGCGAGGCCTAAAGTTGGAGCAAACATAAACTTGGGGTGCTTTTACCTCGTGGGAATGCCAGTGGCTGTGGGGTTGGGTTTCGTTCTTGAGTTGGATTTTCAGGGGCTGTGGCTAGGCCTGTTGGCTGCACAGGGATGCTGTGCTCTGACCATGCTGGTGGTTTTAGGTGTTACAGATTGGGAGTTTGAAGCTCAGAAAGCCAAACAGCTGACCGGGGCTGAGGAGGTGGTTGATGACAGCGAAGAGGTTGAGGAAGACAAGCCAAGCAAAGCTAAAATCAAGGAAGATTGTTTAGATTACGCTAATAATAATACTAATAATAACTCACATGTTTAGTTTAGTTTTTAATCACCTCTTTTTTGTCTTTGATTTTTTTGTTTCTTTGGGTTTTGTCCTAAGCTGTACAGTAGTGGGTGGGTGCAATGTGCATGTAGACGAAGAAGAGTTAGTTTTTTTCTTTTTTGGATTTGGGAGGATATTTCTATTGGCAGGACTGTCTTTCCAGGAGTTTTTTTTTTCACACTTCCACTGAAATTCAACTGCAAAATCTGTTGTACGATGCTGAATTTCACAGGAAGTAGCAAAATTACAACGTGGTCAGGAACAGACAATCCCAACCCTTTCTCTGTATTTTGTACTCGGATACAAAGATAAATTGAAACAAGATTTATTTACCAGACCCAAAAATTTCCTTAAATTTGTTTTTTCTTGATTTGCTAATTAACTATTGTTTCAAAGATCCATGTTAAGGTTACCAAACCCCGCAAAAACAGAAAAGAAAAAACTAAAATCATTTTAAAAGGGTGAGTCTAATTCACATTATCATGATATTCAATAGTACTTACTGAAATTTGAGTGAGTGCATTGATTGGCCGGACCAAAGTAGCTACGACGGCTGGCTGCAACTGCAAGTTCAAGACCTGGTCTTATATATGCACGTTTTTGGGCAACATGGTGATGTGTTAGTCATCAGTTAATGAGTGATTAGTGAGTTGATTATGAATGATCACATGCAATGCAATTAATTGAGTATAAAGTAAGGAGAGTCCTGCTGCTGAAATTGGGAATCTTACTAATACTGTTGAATTGAAACAAAAAGACTAATTCTAATTAAAGAGCATACACTCACACCACATAAAAAACTGCAACTTGCACCTCAACTTGCGTAAAATGATCCCTAAACCACCAGCCAATTTCACTCCTTTTAGGCAGTCAGTTTCAAGACTCTGAGCCTGACATGACCTAATAATTCCTATAATTTCCAAGCTAGCTCTCTCTCTCTCTCTCTCTCTCTCTCTATATATATATATATATATATATATCATCTGCTGCGGGCTGCATGCATTGCTTTGTTACAAGAGATTTCAGAAATCAGAATTGGAAATTGGAAACTGCAGGGAATCATATCCCATTATTTCTTATTAGCTTAATTCATCATCATGATGAGCACATTATCACATGAGCAACAAGTAAAGGTTAATATTTTAAATTAATTACCTCCAAAATATTCCCATCACACTCATAGAAAAGGTTATCATCATAGATTTGGTTTGTTTTTCTTTAATTTCTTTAGGTTTATATTCCACTTATTATTCTATATGTTTGATTGAACCCGTAAAAATTATTCAAAAGAAAGTTATTCTACATGGAGCTGAGCAGCTAATAACGACAACTGAGTTTGACTTTCCTTTGGGTTACAAAAATATAATGGTGCTTGTTTTGACTTTTGGTTTCGATTCTTTGGCCATTGACTTTTAACTCCCGCTTAACTATTAATTAAGTATAAGTAGAGCATATATTTTGTTGCAACAACAGATCAGCATCAAAATGAAACTCATCAGATTTTGGAGGGGAATAAGGTCAAAATAATCTATGAATAAAAACAGTTGTTATTAAAATAAGGGTTCGTTTAGGACTGCATTTTTAGAAAGCATTTCTAAGTTTTTCTTCCAAATGTTGTCAGAAGTGCCATTAATTATCAGGAAGCGCTTTTAGCTTTTTTAGAAACACTCTCAATAACATGCCCTAAATGAGTTGAAAACGCGTATAAAATTGTGACTTGAGTTTCTTTAAAATATTTTGGAATTAGGATGCATGCATCCAACTAAAAAGATGAATATATTTGAAGTCCTTAACTTAACTACAAGTTCTTGCTTATGCAATGCTTAATCGAGAATAAGCCGGCACGGGCACTCTGTCAAACCTCGTAACTAGCCACCTAACTAGCTAGATACAAATGTATATACGTACATAATTAGTGGTTAATTATAAACAAATTATTCATTTAGGAGTTTGAATTGCTGGAGTGGCCTTTACTCCTGGAAAATTAATTAAAATGGCAAAGGACACAAGTGCTTGAATTACGTGGTTGACTCAAGCGTTGAAGTCTTGAATTAAGTTGGCAATACTTTAGTTGCCTTGTTGGTTGGTCAAATGAATCATGCATAGAGATGATCCCCATGCAGATAAATGTGCCAGGATGCCACCAAATACATAAGACACTAGTTGTAGATGCACAGCTGGAGGGAGGGAGGGAGGCCCTGCCCCTGCCCTGCATCAAGAAGATGATGGTTGACCTCATTTTTCTTATTCTACAACTTGTCTGTATAGAGAATTGATATTTTTATAAGAGAAAATCTTTTCAGTCATTGAAATTGCAACATGTGTATTCATTTCAAGATTGCTTTAGTCTACATCCATGGGTCTCTACTGATGAAGGAATTTTGTCTAAACTTGAAGAAGAACCCTTTACACTATTTGTATGCATAACTTCAATTAAGTTGTGGGACCATCTTTGGCCATGAGGGACACGCATGCAGCTCTTAAAAGCCACGAAGGTGAAGGGCATTGTCTATGGCGTAAGGGTAGAGATTGCATGAAAGACAGCTTATGAAAGACAATGGACAGTGCGGCTCTGCGCAGGCGTGGAAATGCAACAAGTATCCTATAATTTAACATTACTGATTGCATGCATGATGATCTGCATGCTGTGGTGGTTAAGGCCATTGGAATATCAAATTATATATATATATATATATATATATATATTTGCATGGCTTGTGGGACTTAATTATATCTTATCTTATGAACAATTTAATTAGGCCGGCACAATTTATATCTTATATTTGCATGGCCTAAAATAATTCTACTTGAGAGTCAAAAGAATCTTATTTTAAAATAATGGCATTTTTATTACTAGGCGTGGCTGAAGCTTAGTGACTGCATGCACATCTTTTAAATATAATTCTGAATATTCTTTCATTAATTACTTGAAACTATATTATTATTAAGAGAATAGAAAATGACCAAACGAATATATGCCTGCCGAAATGTTAATTAAGAGTTTACTGGCTGCTGTGCCTGCCGCCCTGATTGTTAATTAAGAGTAATAATGACAATCCAAAAATCTAATGTGCTCATTCTGATTGTGATTACTTAGCTCCTTTAACCTCGTCCGGTTAAAAATCTCCTTAATTTTAAGCTTAAGGAAGATCAAGTCAAGTACATATATAATTAATTGAGAAGCCTTGTACATGAATCCAAGACTGACGTCGATCCTGACATCATTTGGGTTGTCCTAATTAACAGATGATAGTTGTTCAATAATAATGCAATATTAACGCAATCATAAAGTACGGGCAATCAACTTATTTTTCCATGCCAATAATAAATTAATTATAAATTCATGAGAATTAGGCAATGGTCACATGTCATGATTCATGAACAGAGTGGAACATAAGCATGCATGCATGTGCTTAATTAGTAAGGCAGATTTTCAGAAAAATATAAAACGAAGAATAATTATATATATATGCTGACAAGCTGGCCCAGCTCAATCCAAACAATCTATTGGTGATGCTGTTTATAATCACCATGCATCTTCTTGCTAGCTACATCTACATACATTGCAGAAATATTCCTACTCAATTTTATATGAATGTACGTACAAGTATTAATTTTAATATAACAAGACTCGATTTGAAAACGCTAATTTCAGGATTATGGAGAAAGTACAATCAGTTTGCCACTTCCCAGGTAAATCCTAAATATATGCATTGTTTTATACTAAAATAAAACAGAACCATAATCAATAAATCAAGCACGAAAAAAAGAAAAAAGAAAAAAAAGGAAAGTGCTATCTCTATCTCGAGTGCGATCAGATATGTGTGTGTGACTCAGAAGCTTATAATTAAATTTCAGAATGGTCCATGTCATTCTCCATTAATTCGTGATTCAAATTATGGGACAAGTCTGTAGGTAATATTTGAAAAGGTAAAACATTGTGCATTCGTACTCATCAACCTACGTACATTGGCGGAGTTTGAGCAAACAAGAAAAGAAATAAAATTTTAAAATAGAAAAAACCAAATGAACTGAACTTACCCCAGTTGTGATATTTGTCATCGGAATTTAAAATTTCAAAAAAAAAGTAAAAGCTGACGTTTATGAAAGTAACATTTGATTTTCCTTAGGAAAATTATTATATCTGGCTAGGTAAATTGCATATTTGCTTTTGCTTATGGGGTCAATGTCAATATGTCATGCCGCCCCACACATCCAAAGTTTATGCAGTTTACAGACCGGAGGGTGAATCATTTTTTAAGGAGCACACACATGCACATTTCTAAGGAAATTCTCTCTCTCTCTCTCTCTCTCTCTCTCTCTCTCTCTCTCTCTCTCTCTCATATATTTGAGGCTGATAGGTAAATTGAATTATTAAGAGAATTGCTGTGGAATCCTTGACTTAATACAACCAAACCAACCACTTTGTAGTTGCATGTGCTATATCCCATCCCCGTGAACATTTTAACTAGATTAGATTGTTTAATTAGCTGGCTCCATTGTCGTTAATCAATCACTAATTAATAATACTCCATCGTGTGCGATAGTAGTGGATATATATGTGATTTCCATCATGAAGGTATATAAATGAACCAATTAAGCCCCAAGATTATGTCATCATATGTTAATTCAACTTTTACAATAATACAAAATCAAAACTTAAAATAGGAGAGGAGAGGAGGAGGAGAGAGACCCTTGCCCCCGTGATGCGGCGAAGGGAGAGGGTAAGGTTTGGAGTTGGTTTGATAGCATTTTTTTAATTTTATTATAATAAAAGAAAACATTTTCACTCATCACTTTAAACAAAGTGTATCATCACCACACTTCTCAACGCTTAACAAATATCTATTAATATAATAATGATTCCATAAACACAGTCAATATTACTTAGACATGACGTAAACACAGTCAATGGCATGAGTTTCATTTTCAAATATTAATGTAATATATATTTTATATGGTCGTAAAAAGATATTTTATCTTTGAAGATAATAATGGACCACTCACACGAGTCATGCATTTCACACATTTTTGTATCCTTAATTTACTACTTACTTTACTTTAACGCTCCTTGATTAACTCGATCGATCGTATCGCATCGCATGGACAGGACTTACACTTTTGAGTAGTGAAAGTCTCTATCAGTCTTTAATCAGCTGACATCTGTACGTATAAAAACAGCGCAATTAACTAGCAACTGTGTAAAAGTTGGACCCGATCAGAAGAGAAGAAGATGGTGGCTTCCTTGGGAGGAGACAAGACGGCGCACAGCTCCAGCATGTAGGATTTTGGGGATCGATCGTCTTGCCTTTGCCCAGGGTTCAGGAATAGGCTGCCTCCCTGAAACAGTATACAACTTAATTTGTTTAACGTCATCTAATCTTTATGTTTATGTTTAATTACTTTATTTATTAATTACGATTATATTGGTACTTCTTGATAAATCTGAATGGCCACAGTTCCGTGTCAACTTCAAGTTGGACCTCTTGGAGGCCATGAAAAGGCAAATTTAAGGCCACTTTCTCTCTCTCTCTCTCTCTCCCTTTTAAGCTTCTTTAGACTAATTTCATATTCCTTTTCTCCCTTTATTAGAGGTTACGATATCGGCAGCAGTGTTTGAATACTTATAATATTTATGGTGTTGTGTTGGTTTCAAAATTGACATGAAATCCCATCCCATTACATGAAAATTTAATTAAAACGTTGTGCATCATCGAATATTAAACTCTATTTTCAATCCTCGAATTTGCAATTGTTGTCAATGTTTCATTCATGTCTTAAAAATATAGGCTTTTTTTAATATCACAAATGGTCCTTGAGGTTTATGAAATTATCACATTTCGTTCCTAACTTTTTTTGTGACACTAATGGTCCGTAAGGTTAGCTTCTACACATCAAAATGGTCTCTGTCATTATCTTCCGTCAAACTTTCTATTAAATTGATGACGTGACACATGTGTGGAATCCACACATCTAATAGATAGAGCAACGTGGTTTTAAATATAATATATTTCTAATATTTTTAAAACTTAAAATTCATAATAAAAAATATTAAAATCAACTTAATATTAAATTTTGTAAATAGCACTATGAAAATTGTGAAATGATGTCTATTTTGGTGGAAATTAAATTTGGAAATTTGATGACCAAATTTCCACGATTTTTTCGGCACGTCATTTTATAAATTTCGTGTTTAAGTTGCTAAATAAGGGAATTATATTATCAATTTCTCCTCTTAAATTTTCGACTTTTAATTCAATTTTGAGTTATTTTCCCTCATCCAAACGGAGGGTAAGTTGCTTTTAATTTTTCATTATTATGGATTTTAAGTTTTAAAAATATTTAAAATATTAAATATTATATTTAAAGTCACATTTTGCTATACCATTGGACATAAGCTAAATACAGTGACCATTTTGATATGTAGAGGCTAACCTTAAGGACCATTAGTGTCACAAAAAAAATATTAAGGATGATAATTCCGCAAATCTCATGAACCATTTGTGATAAAAAGCAAAAAAATATAGGGAGATTCACTATTATACCCAATATGGGGGCCAAAATTATAAAAATACCCTATATAAAATGAACTTTAGAAACACACCCAAAGCCCATTTACAACATAACAAAAAAGCTTTTAACTTCTTATAAATTACAAAACTGCCATCAATTTCTTAAAACAAGCCCAACCCCAAAATCTCATAAAAATACTCAAAGCACTCAATAGGGCATCAAAGTAATTTAATAATTAATATTAAATTCAATAAGGCCAGCTATCATTTTTTGGGTTTTTTTTGGGTTTGTTTATAGGAATTCAATTGTGTAGGGTTTATTTATAATATTAGTGCTAGAAATGGGTATATCACTAAATATCTCAAAAATATATGATGTGGAAGTTTGTATCCCTTTCCGATACCCAAAGGACCCTAATTAAGCTAGTGATGAGCAACTCAACTTAATGACCCCTCAATCCTATAATATAATATTACTAATCATACAAAATTTAAAAAATTTAAAAACCGAGTGTCGGAATGAATAATGTGAACACACTATTGTACGTCAGCAAGGAATGCCACGCAAGCAGAAGACCCTTAATTAAGATGTTAACTAACTAAATTGATTAGGACTCATCTAATCAAACTCTCCAAAGCAAATGTTTGAATTCAAACATAAAAATATACAAAGCAGCAGCAGCAGCTGATGATGAACGAAAGCCCCATGTATATGACTGACGACTCACTGTGACTGAGTCTGATTCAACTCACCCAGACATATGTCTATATATATGCAAACATGCAGAGACACCGAACCCACAAGAAAACACAGTGATGAAGCGCGCGCCGACGTTGTGTACTTTGTCTATGAGTGAAAGGGGTGGGTGGGTCTGTGCGTGCGCTGATCAATACAGTCATAGTGGCTGCTGCTATATAGGTAGCTAGCATGAAGGTCGTCGTTGCTGCTCAGCATGACTGGACTTTGATGAACCAAACCCCAAAAGTGTAGTGCACGCTTACTTTATTGATTGTTATTTTGTCCATAAAAGAATTGAGGTAAAAAAATTATGGGAGTCAAAGTTAATACATAGAACGTACGTGCAAAGTCATGTTTTACACGTTAGCAACACTCAAATACTGTTTAGCATATATATGTGTCCCCAATTTGGATTTGCCTTGCTAGCTACATAGATTATTCTATCACTACCCACTTGCATTCTATAATACTGTTTAGACCTAGAGGTCATCAAATACATATTGTTTAGTTATATTTACGTTTATTGCAATTAGGGTTTTTAAATCCTACTTCTCCTCTTCCGATGAGTAATATAAGGAGAGAGAGAGAGATAATGAGACAATGAAACGAGAATAAGGAAGGTTTTACACATTTTGAACACAATGATAATTAAGCCACTTAAACACCACAAATACGATTATTATTCTGAACAATCGAGACAACTAACTAGCGAATCAAACTAAATCACAAATTACATGTATATGAACCATCTGTCACATGAGACAAATTAAAAATGGGAATTTGGGAAATTAAATTAGCAATAGCTTTCAGTTATTTATTATGGTTATCAGTTTCCTTTCGGTTGGCATCAAATCTAGGAATCTGTCACATGACTTGCCTCCACTAAGGAGAACAACTTAAGGAGCCGAAATTCTCTCTCATGAGATGAGACACATAATCAGATTAACCCAAACAATCTTTATCTTTTTTCTTTTTTCTTTTTTCTTTTTTCTTTTTTCTTTATCTGATTGATTTGATAATCACGGAATTAATGCGTACATATCGTTTGGATTACAAGTATTTGTTCGGGGAAAGTTTGAGTGATGATTTGTAAAGCAAAAACAGGATTTGCTCGGGGAAAGGGGTGGCGATAGAGAATCAAAGGATAATGGTCACTCTCATAGTGGACCAAATTAAAAGGACCCAAAAAAAAATAAAGAATAATATATAATTAATTAGCGGGCATAATTACGGGGATAATGCCAACAACAGAGGTCGTGGCACCCTCCACGGAGACAATTCAAGGACACCGTACGGAACGAGTGCATAGGCTCGGCATCCGAAGCAACCCGATCCCGAGGCTCCGAGATCCAGGCTGAGGCTCGGTAGTCATTCCCTCGCAACTTGCATTGCGTTGCATTAGACCTCATCTCTCCCCATAGAATATTTCTTTTTTAAAACAAATCAATACTTAATTAGAAATTAGGATCAAGATAATTGGGAGGTGTTTTTTGGTTGTTGTGGAAAATAAGTGGTAAACTGATGAAAAAAGGAGATTACATAACATTCAGAACATCTTGATTGATTTCAGACGCTCCTCATACTAAAAAGATGGTTTATAATACATATAAAGAAAACCGAGTTAATCTACGAGCCACAAAATTAGCATAACGACCTTAGCCTACATAAGGAATAGTATTTAGTCAGCTAAGCCTAAAGTGTTTTAGTTCAACAAGTTGATGACAGTAGGTTGTTGCTGATACCATCTTAGATAGCCAAAAACTAAGTTAATTTATTCAAATTTTATTAAATTATTTTATAGCTAAGTAGTATGTTTGAACCAGATTTGTCAAGAGTCATACAAATACAAATTTGAAGCGCTGTACAGAGAGATCGAGGGAGAAACTGGATTTGCAGAGAGATTTGGAGACATACAGACAATTTGTCAAGATATGTTTGAGAACTCATAATTTGTTCAATCACTTTCCGTTAAGTTTTACTGGCTTCATTTGACAGACACACACATGCATATTTTGTAAGACTTATATATATGTTTGATATCATCGTTACCTTCTACTATGATCATAGGTTGCACTAGTATATTATATTCACGAGGTTGATTTTGAAATCTTCAATAAAGTATAAATTTGACTGCAAATTAAAGCTAGCTAGCTTCATCTTCATGCACGCTTAAAGTCCAAAAATGGACACCCACCCACCATGAACCTCTCTCTCTCTCTCTCTCTCTCTCTCTCTCTCTCTCTCTCTCTCTCTCTCACATTCTCTCTTTTGAAATTATATCATGTATGTTTACTGACTTTGGTGTCTGTGCATTTTCACCGTCTTTCTTTTTCATTTTAATGTTTTTATAGAAGCCAAAGCCAACCTAAACAAAAAAAAGCAAGCTTACCTACTACAGCAATACTGTTTGTTTGCATCCCAAAAGCAGTCAATAACTGGAATTAAAATGTGACTGACTCTCCAACCCAAAAGCTTACCTATGAGGAATTGAACTATGACTTTGATACCGTGAAACAAGTTTTTGTTTTCAAATCAACTCCGCATATCTAATTACTTACTAGAAGAAAACTCGGATTTAGTAAAGGGTTTTAAGATTTGATAACCCCTTTTGGGAGCCGGCACGGCAGCATAAGAAGAAGAAGCCCATTTTAGTTGGGCCTTACTGCTTCCTCTTTCTTTCTTTCTTTAACTATGTATTTTTAGTTGGGCCCTACCCGTGATCACTTTCCTCCTCAAGTTCTAGAATTATGTTAGTGGAAGCAGTCTGATTAAAAACAAAGTAACTAGAGGACTGTTCATCCAAGGAACATCTTTTTCTCTGAGGTAATATGTGTGGCCATTAAACACCTTCGCATGATTTGGGCTTTTTTCTTTCTTTCCCTTTCCTTGAGATTGCTGGGCTTATTTTGCTCAACAGATTTAAGAAAAACCCACTATTAGTAAGATTTTTTTGATCAAGGGTATTGGATATTGGCAGCGGACCTCAGCCCAGCCCATCCCATTTTCTTTGTGATTCTAATTTATATCAATCTTTTTTGGCCTCGTTGCTAGCTCAGAATTGTTCTTAGCTTGTGAGCAGTGATTACGAGTTGTTCTATGGTGAGGGTGTCATATATGGACAATAGATGTGGACTTTCATATTAGCCAGATAATTCCCTTAAATAGCTACTTCACTTAAGTTGAATGGAATGATTATGTGGCTAATATGAAGGTCCACGTGAGGAGTCCATATATAGCACCCTCACTATAGATTTTCACTTTCTTTGTGAGGAGTTATAATGAGATGGTCCTAATAGCCGTTTGATCTAATGCAAAGTTATTATTGGACTGTTGGATTGAACTCTCACATTGTAACCCCTCAACATAGCCCCTAATTGTAGAAGCTCCCTTTCTATTTATATTTTGTGGGAGCGGATCTGTTGTCCCCAAATTGGTGTCCCCTCCATATCCCCTCTCTAATTTACTGACACGTGTCAACTAACATAACAAGGAGTCAACTCTGTTAACTTTTTTATTTGACAATTTAAAAAATTTTAAAAAATGCCCAAATATCCGAGCGAGCCAACAAGCGTCTTTGTCTTCTCTGTGAGCGCCTTCTCCTCTTCTCCAATTGCATCATCAATTCCTTCCTTGCAAAATCCAGCAATACCCACTCTCCTTCCTCATAATCTCTGCATCTTCTCCACCATCAACTCTCAAACGCTTGCAAAACCTAATTCTCCTCCCTCCTAATCTCTTTGTGGAAACTTCAGAGAAGAAAACCAATCCCAGCCATAGGAATCAATACCTATCTCGATTAAATTAAGGGCATGTTTACATATCAATAATGGAGAAAGTAAAGAATTAGAGACTTTTGAAATCGGAGAACTACTGAATCGGTATGGGAAGAATCATTCTCATTAAGCTATTTACTAAACATATGGAATTAGCAAAGGAATGGGGTTGATTCCCATTGTTATTGTTTACTAACTTTCATGAATTAGAATCCAAATTAATTTGATTACTAAAATGCCCTACACATTTTCACCACAACAAATATATAATTCTCAAATTGGCGAAGGAGACCAAACTAATCCTGCAGCAAACCAGTAAGGTGATGTAAACATGAGGAATCAATATGCTGAACAAGATGAACAACAGGAGCCCAGTTCAATGATAATGTTAATAACACCTTTGTCCATAGCCAATTTCAAACGAAACAATAAACTTCAATAAATATATATTTTTCACCTACATAACTAGTAAATAATCAAATAATAATAACATGCATAATCTTCATACGATTAAATACATGGAACTTCTTGGAACTCAGTTTTTATTTTTTTTTAAGGGTTGGAGCGTTTTGGAACTTCTTGGCGTGAGTTTTAATTTTTTTTAGGGTTTGGGGTGTTTTGGAATTATGGTCAAGTGGTTTGGGTTTTTTTGGAAGTTATTAAGAGAAAATAGGAATGAGAATCGTATCGACTACTCCCCCCTAGTTGATCTGATACCTAGTTTTGAGGGGATGTGATTAAGAATTTTGAGGTGGGGTCCACTTATTTTTTCATTCCTGATTGCAAATAAACGCAGGGGAAAGTCAGGAATAGAAATCATTCCCTTTCCTCCCATACCCATTACTGATACGTAAACATGCCCTAATTGTTATAGTAATCAATCTCAACCAAAGGAATCAACCTTTTGATTTCAGGGACTAGTTTATTCTAAGAAACTAAAATTAGGGGATGGGGCAATGGGAGAGAGAAATATGGGGAGAGAGATAGAGACAAAGAAGAAAGGATGCTTCGCTGGTGGTGAAGTGAGGAGGCTTAGGGGCCAATGGGGAGGTGTGGGTGGGTTGTGGTTGTTGGTGGCTTGTTTGTTTTTTGTATTTTAGTTTTTAGTTTTTATGATTTTTTTAATTTTATTAACTTAACAATGTTAAGTTCGAGTTAAATAAGTAGACACTTGTCAAGAAATTAGTGGGGGGACAACATATCCCCTCCCATCTTTTGTGGCCTTGTTGGTAGCTTAGAATTGTTCTTAGCTTGTGAGCAGTAATGACTTTCGGAGATGCCAATGCCTGCTTCTCCTCGAATACAACCTTTTATACCCTACCTAGTTCTTCCATTTTGATAATTCTAATATAAGTTATAGGAGGAAATTTTTGAGCCCCTTTTCCTTTTGTACCTCCTGCAACTTAATTGCCCTGCTTTAAGGGAACCAAGAGGGAAAATAGAAAAAAGAGAATCATCAGCACAACAGGGAAGTGATTTAGATGTATTGACTTGGTTTTCATTTTAGTTTGCAGGAGTTTGTGTAGCTTACATGCAATGCCTTTGTTTGCAAGCAATCAACAATCATAAGCTGTCCAAACCAAGCTTCATCATTGGCCTATTTATTCTTGTTATATTTTCTTACTATATCTTATTTGTGTAGTAGGTATTAAATTGGATTTGAGGTCAAAAGAGGAAGGATTCTTAAATTGGAAAAAAGTGAAGTTTGTAAAATAATAATCATAATAGAGGGAGGAACAAATCTTCTCTTAACTAATATTATCATTAGTGTAAGGAATTCATCGAAATCATGACATATCTCCCAATTTATCCACACTTTCTTTTATCATCGTTAGTTCATTATAGATTAGAATAGCCTTTCATCACTGCTCTTCTTTTGGTCAGCATGTAGCCTCTGCTGGAAGCAAGGTATAAATTCATCAACTACCCACATTTTCATATATAAAATTCAAACCCCACCCAAAAAAAGAGTGTGATTGAACTGCTTTACCCTATTGGAGGGAGGGAGACAGAAGCTATGGCAGCACAAATTTAAATCACTGGATTTCGAGACACTAATAATTCCTTTAGTAACAAATATACAGATAGACAGCCAATTTTGTAGTATAAAAAAACACAACCACAGAAATGGAAAATGAATTCAAAGGACAACAGAACTCAAGATTGATAATAAATCCCTATTGTAGTAAACCCCATTTATTTCTGGTGAACTGAATGGCAGAAGATTAAAAGGGGTTGGAAACATTTTCATCTAAGTACAGAAAAGAATGTAGAAGAGATAGCAAGCACATTGGAGACACAATATCAAAACACATCCACACACACACACAAACAATACGTGGCGGCCGGCTTTACTCGAACGATTCCCAATTAAACTTAGGATAGCCAGAATGATTGGTGGCTGAGGCCGATTTGGATGTAGAAGAGGTTGGGATCAATGCCGGGGCAGAATCGAATGTCTCCCACTGTGTGGTGACAACTACTGGCCCTGAAGCTGAATGCCTTGATGGTTGTTGTTGCCCTTGCTGATGTAAAGGTGAATATCCAACCGAATGCCTTGGTTGATGCTCTTGAATTGGTGTTAGCAAATTCCCATTTCCACTGTAATGACTTTGAGGCTGTTGATGGATTGCTCCATGTCTATGCCCATTAGAATGCTTCTGCTGAACTTGCTTTGGAGTCTGACCTCCATTGCTGCTAGGCGTGGAGTTTTTAGCTTTCAATATATCCAGAGTTTCAACACACTTCTGCACTCTTCTCACCTTCAAAACAAATTTATAATCACATTATAAATTACCATTGCTGTGCATGTCATTACTAACATGAGACCATAGTAATTGAAATTACCTGCATTTTCCTCTGCAATTTCACATCTCCATCGCCCATGATTCCGTCTAGTTTAAGCAATTGGTTCATCAGTTGCTCAATCAGAGTAAGCACATCTTGTTCTGCAACTTTTTTACCTTTGGTGATTATTGATTCAAGAGCCGACACCTACAATTACCAACGCCAAAACATTCAGTTTTCCGAAACACGAATTCCAAATTACGAAGAGAAATCTCTGCATACACTTCTTCTGATATAGTACTTGTAAAGACCAAAAGACAATAAAATACCTGGCCAGCGAGCCTATCTACTTCCAAGCTGATTTCAGAGATGGACTTTGAAGCCTTCTCCATCTTTGCATTTCGTCGCATCTCGAGATATCGCTTTTCTTGGCTAATTGGGTCCTCAACTAACACCATCTTCGATCGGTCCTTCACCCCTGACATGTCAAGAAAAGCCTTTGAGTCCCTCTCCTTGTCTTTGAATATCAGCTTCTGATCTTGATGATGCAAACCCGTCGGTCCAGCCAACATTTTCTTCAAGTCCCCTGCACAACCAACATTACATAATGTAATTTGCTCATATTAAAATAGACAAATTTAGAAACATAATAAAGTTACGAAATTGAGAAGTAAAAATTACCAAAGGAAGATTGAGCGCTAATATTGATTTCATGGTAAATGGACCCATATTTGACCCTAACTCTAATTGTCGGTGGAGGGGCTATGTTCCGATCAGAGTCTGGATTTCGTTTCTGAACCAACATTCCTCCTGGTCTAAGCTCCCACTCGGCTGGCCCCGACTCATTTCCGCCACTGCCAGAACTTCCATTCAACTCTGACAGTGCCACCCCTGTTGTCTTCGTCTTCATTCTCATCATCTTTTACTCTGTAATTCTTGGAGAGATTTCTCAGATTTTTTCTTCCGGTCGATCTGCGTCAAAAATTATAGATACCCAATTGAGAGAAAACCTTGCTAGACCAGACCCTGCTTTAGAACTCTCTGATTCTGACACCAGCATCACACCAACCGCCACGCGTAAACAGAGCATGTGGAGAGAAAAACCATAACTTTGATTTGCTTTACACAAGAATCAATGGCGTCTGGCAGAAGAAACAGACCCAACCCATTCACCTGTAAAGTTAAAAGCCTTGTACTTGAAGAAAAAAGTACAAAAATCACTGAAACGGCTGCAACCCAGAAAACACAGACGACAGAACCTACCAGGCCTCAGATTATAGATCTCTTCAGCCAAATGCAGTACTCAAGTCAAAGAGCTGACAGAAATTTTCTACGAAAAATACTGCCAAAAAACAAAAACCCAACAAGCTCAAGCCTGAGATCTTCCAAAGTGGGTGCCGGAAAAATCAATGTGAAATCAGAATCAAAGAAGTTACGAGTTCTCTGGCTCTAGAGAACTCGAGGAAGAAGAGAAGGAAGAGGAAAAAAAAAAAAGAAGAGTATAAAAATCAAGTGGCCAGCCAGCTAGCTAACTGAGCTGTTGGCACCTCATTATTATATATGTGAATGAATGATTAAATATAGGTACATAATAATTACCAAAAAAAAAAATATATGGGTACATAATTATGCATAAATAATTATTTCTCATGAATTTTTATAAGAATTTGTAAGAAATAAAAATGAAAAAGAAAGCGAAGAAAGCGAAAGAAAGAAACTACGAAGGCCGCCAAAGCTGTCTTAAAGGTTAAAATAACACGGAAACGAAACTTTGGGTCATACACCAAACCAGGGTTAGTTCCGGTACTTGCAGACTTGGTATAGAAAAGTTTCGTACCTTCTTTGGTATCTCGACACGCGTCCAACCGGGGGTAGTTTGGGAACTAAAAAGCGACGTAATCATTGTCCTGCTAATTAGGGAGGTTTACGTCGCACACGTGGGAGATTAACGTGGAGGGTCGGCGCTAACTTTGTGGTTTAACTGTGGTGGCAGTAAGTAAGCCCCGTCGCACACGTGTTTCATTTTCACTTTTATTTTTTAAAATATTTTTGGTGACCCTAAAATAAATTTCTTTTCCCGAAAAGTCGTTCTCTCTTCACTTGAATTGAAGCCTTCCACTATTAATATTTTTTTTCTAATTATTTTCCACCATTATAATCATGTATTGTTTATTTAAATTAACTTATTTATAGGAATAATAAAATCATTGCTCTATGATCATGTTAGGGTGCCTTCTTTCTGATTTTCACACTGGTCCGTTAGACTTTATTGATGAAGTAAATTTCGGATTGATTTGCTGTGCCTTGTTTTATTCATATATGTTAAATAATTATTTAAAAAAACCCTTTTCATCTCCAAATTTCTTACTTTTCCAATAAATAAATATATTGATACATTTTCATAAAATTAAAAAAAAAGATATGGGTACATTAAATTAAGACTTAGGGCCTGTTTAAGGAAATATTTAGGCGATTATAAAACATCAAAGAAATTAATAAATTGGATATTCAATATTTGAATGGCCCGAAATAATAATAACAATAATGAACTTCTTCCCAGAAAATCTGAAATGGTGAAGAAAAAAAAAAACAAGCGGGGATGTTGGAGCAAATTGGTGAAGCTAAGCATATCTAGGAGTATCAAAAGAAAACATTGCAAAATTTTATATGTAGCCAATAAATACGGGTTCGATTATTTGCTATTCTTATTGACAACAACTCGGCAAGACAAGAATAATACTTTATTGCCCTTTCTGGGGTTTGCTTTGATGCTCTTGTTTTTTGTTTTTTGTTTTTTTTTTTTGGGGACCCTAATTTTGTACTTATTAAATGGTTTTAGCCATTGAAATAACAAAAAGGATAAAAGCCAAGAAGAATTAAACAATTATCTGTATGCTTACGTCACAGGAGAAATTGTCCCCAGAAAAACTGACTTATTTACAAGCAAAAGCCACCACCGTCGCACCGACACTCCCATACGTGTAACCAAACACGGGGGAACTTTGTGACACGTGGCGGATTGTAAACCATGGAGAAAGAGAGTCGCCGCCAAGTAGGAACCGTTTGATTTGTTTCAAGTTGGGACTGTGTCTGTGTGCATGCGTGGTTGGATGGAGACGGTGCAACCTACTATAGATTATGGAGAGGGGCGGTTGTTGCCTTTGTCTAACTAGGAGGGAGGATTATCTTAATCTTTTTCTCATTAACAAATGTGTCTGCCCCAAATCCAAGCAATTAATAATTAATTTGGATTATTTGTCATTTTCTTATTGTTTTTTAATTTTTTATGAAATATGTCTTGTCTTTGATTGGGGACATGATACCGACCATTTGGTCTATAGAATTGGTCATCGGGTTGGCTTGTTTTCCCCCTCTTATTTTTTCGGCAAGGTGGTATTGGAAATTTTTTTTTTTTTGGGGGGCAAGGGGGTAGAGTATTGGCTTGGCTTTACATCGCAGTGGTTTTATAGAATTTCTGTGGGAGACTTGGAATTATGAAGCACGTGACAAATATACACATTTCTTTTTGTGTATTTGTTTTTGAAGAAGGTGAAGAATTATATTTTTCTCAATAATTACCGAAATATAAAATTAAAAACACAAAGGAAAAAGAACCAAAACCTACCTCTTTCTTTTCTTCGAAAAACCTACCTAACTCATAGTGGTAAAGTTAGAAGTATAGAATATGCATGTAGTTACATTCTTACAATCAACAAACACAATATTATATAGATATTTAAATGTTATTATTATGCAAACGTCATATTTTTTATTAAATAAAAATAGTGATAGTCGGTTACATTTGGAATTATCCTCGAAGATACATTTTATCATCCTTGTTGTTCAGCACAAAATTATCAAACTATTGAAGCATGAATGCATGCTGCCAGCCTGGGGTCTCGGTGACTTTTGTTTTGGCAAACATGGAAAGGGAGGGGCTATAAATTTCGACCCGCATTTGGCAAGTCTTGGAGCACTAGCAAAATAATCATACAAGATAAATGGCCCAGTTTTATAGGTCCCACACCACACCACAGCCAACCTTAAACCCTAAGGTTGGTGGTGTTCCAAATTAGATGGAGGCACGTGGAAAGTGCATGTGCCTAGAGTCTAAACTCCTAATCATTTTTGCTAATTACAATGATTTGGGTCTTCATAAAACCCTGCTAATTTATTAATACAAGAAGTTATATTAAATCTTACGATTTAAGTGCAGTTCCAGTTGTTGGCTGAGTATAATAAGCAGTTAGTATTTGTTGGTTCTACCAAAACGTTCCATTTGGGTTATACTAATTGTGTTTAAATATAAAGAATAGATTTGATTGCCAACGGTTCTAATCGAGTGAAAAATAACTTTAACTTGTGGGTCGGTGATCTCAAATTCGAACTCCATTTTCTTTGTAGTTTAGACTATTACTTGTATTTTTTTTTTCAAAAAAAGATTTAATTATAGGAATCAAAGGGTGGTGGAAGGTCTCTTTAATGGTTAGTCATGTTTTAATTTGAAAACGAAAATCCAACTTCTGAGAATTAAACAATTCAAAGGCAAAGCTTGTTCTATCTTTAATTTACATTGAGGAAAGTTTCTGTTTTTATGTTGGAAAATGATGGGGCACTGGATTTGGACCTCACTCGCAGTCACAAGCAAGCAGGCAGGCAGGCAAGGCAGGCAAGGCTGGCATGCCCAAAAATGCTTGCTAAAGAGGCAATCTCCCTTCATGCGTGACATCCTCAACAAGCAATATGGGTTTTGAAAATTCTGACTGATTTTCTTCGCAATGTTTGCCTGATTTCGACGTTGCGCAAGCTTTGTGGTGTGCTATCAAATTCTGACACCTTAAAAATCAATTCATATTTTTCCAATTTTGGGGGTTTCTTTTCAAAGATTAATGGTAAATAAATAGAGAGGTTGGTATAGTATAATGTGAGATGTTGGAAGCGACATCATCATTGAAGAATTAATGAAAGGTATATGGTTGGTCGTTTGGGCATTAGACATTACCAAGTCAGAGGTTCATAATCATTTGCTTACTTTGTTTAATTGCGTTGGATTAATATTATAATTATTTTGATCCACATGACCCTAATCAATTCTACGGTAATTCTCTGATAAAATAGTTAAACAATAATTACTTGTCATTATCTTAAGAGATATTTAGTGATATACCCATTTCTAGCACTAATATTATAAATAAACCCTACACAATTGAATTCCTATAAACAAACCCAAAAAAAACCCAAAAAATGATAGCTGGCCTTATTGAATTTAATATTGATTATTAAATTACTTTGATGCCCTATTGAGTGCTTTGGGTATTTTTATGAGATTTTGGGGTTGGGCTTGTTTTAAGAAATTGATGGCAGTTTTGTAATTTATAAGAAGTTAAAAGCTTTTTTGTTATGTTGTAAATGGGCTTTGGGTATGTTTCTAAAGTCCATTTTATGTAGGGTATTTTTATAATTTGGGCCCCCATATTGGGTATAATAGTGAATCTCCCTTATCTTAATGGGTTCCTTCTTATGGTCAGTTAATTTGAGCTGTATCACAAATGGGCCAATTGTTTAATCATTTACAAGAGATCACAAGAATTTCTTATTTTTATATACAAATTTTAAGAACAAGTCTTCGTCAACATTATTAAAAATAAAAACCAGCTAAATTATTGTATTGAGGAAAAATCAAACTCCGTTTTAATCCAATCTAGAAATTCATAATTACGTTACTTAAAAAAAAAAAATTCATAATTACGTGAGTGTTGACCGTGACAGCTTTGACTCTTTCGTTTGCATTATTTGTTTATGACAGGTCAGCAGTCAGCATCCTATCATCATTAGCTATTGGAGAAATTGGTGGAAATCCAAAAATAATAACAGGTGGAAATCCAAATAATTTGACAAAAGGAATGGAAGCATGTGAAAACCACAAAAATAGAAAAAGAAAAAAAAGAAATAGAATTTGTTGCTTGGTTCCCAGGGACACATGGGCAACATGGACCAAAAAGAAAAGCTCCAATTGAAACATGCGTGCCCGTCTATGTGTCCATTTGTCACAGATTTCCCTCCAAACAAAACCAACCAATAAAACAAAAACCTTATCTTGGAGACCATGAAAATGGTCAAGCTTATCTTTTGGGCATAGACATTGCTGAGCTGAGAAAAAGCCATGGCAGTAGGCCTGAGCTGCCAATTTCACTCTCTGGCCTGCAAGACTTATCAACATCCCAATGCCAAATCAAGACCTTCCATGTTTTGCTCAATGCAACCTCCTCAGAACAACATCAAGGTAATTATAAATGGAGCAGCAAAGGAAATAGGAAGGGCGGCTGTAATTGCAGTGACTAGAGCCAGAGGGATGGAGGTGGCTGGTGCAGTGGATTCTTATCTAGTAGGAGAAGATATTGGCAAGGTATATTTATCTCTTTTCTAAATTGTAATAAATTGTATATTTGAAGTAACAACACAGTAATATAATGGGGATGTTTTGATCCTTCCTTCAAACAAAGTAGGTGTGTGACATGGAAGAGCCTCTGGAAATACCAATAACCAATGATCTCACAATGGTCTTAGGCTCCATTTCTCAGGTAACAATTCAAAATCAAAATCAAATTACCTCCTTTTGTATGTGTTTGTGATCATTCTGTCAATGTTAATTTCTCTCAATCTTGCCATTTGTGTTAATTGGCAGTCCAAAGCATTGGGGGTAGTTGTTGATTTCACTGAGCCTTCCAAAGTCTATGACAATGTAAAACAGGTAAAAAGCCACATTAATTCATGTAAGTTTTTGCTTCTCAGTTTCCATGCATAGTATGAAACATAATTAAAACTTTCTTTGTTACTAGGCAACAGCATTTGGGATGAGAAGTGTGGTTTATGTGCCTCAGATTAAGTTAGAAACAGTATCAGCATTATCTGCATTCTGTGAGAAAGCCAGCATGGTGAGCACAGAGTGAGATGTCATGCAATAAGTTTTCACAAGTTTCTGTGCTTTTTATTTTTCACTACCTTGTAACATTGAGTTTCTCACTGATAATGGAGCTGCTACTTTGTTCAGGGTTGTCTTGTTGCACCAACTCTATCCATTGGGTCTATACTCCTACAACAAGCTGCAATTTCAGCTTCCTTCCACTACAACAATGTAGAAATCGTCGAATCAAGGGCAACTGCAACGGTAAACTCCGTTACCCTTTAAAAAAATTTGCAAACTCGGTCATGAAGATATGCTAAAGCTGTGTTTGGGAAACAGGATTTTCCATCATCAGATGCAACCCAAATTGCCAACAACCTGTCTAACCTTGGCCAGATTTACAACAGAGAAGATATTTCAACAGATGTTCAAGTAAGCTCAAGCACAAAACTTGCTTCTATAGTTGATGCCTTGGATTGGAATATTGGAACTCATTATTATTAATCTTATGGCACAAGGCAAGGGGCCAAGTTCTGGGAGAAGATGGAGTTCGTGTGCACAGCTTAGTCCTTCCAGGGCTTCCTGCCAGCACAACGGTTTACTTTTCTCGTCTAGGAGAGGTATGTTTCTGGGCTTACTCATTTCTTCTCATTTGAGTAAGTATTGGTTTGAACAACTTTGCTTTCCACAGGTTTACTCTCTGAAACATGACATCACAGATGTGCAATGTCTCATGCCAGGCCTCCTCCTAGCAATTAGAAAGATTGTGCGCATTAAGGTAACCATCTCTTAAATTTTTCAAGCATCATGCTTCAATCGATATTTGATACTGATTATCATGTCTTCTTATTGCAGAACCTGGTGTATGGGTTGGAGAAATTTTTATAAGCATCCATGTTTAATTTCTTCAATCTCATTGATGTTAAACCTCAACCACATATAGAGAGTTCCTGTCATCCTCTAAATGCAAATTTGAAAGGAAACAGCAGAAGAGAAAGAAGGAAGATTTTTGTAGGGGCTTGTACCTCTAGCGCTCCCTCCATTTGAACTCCCTTGTAACTGAAAAAAACAAGAATTAATGAAAATTTTGTTAACTAACATTATAGTTGAACTGGCAATGTGACTTTATATGCAGAGCATGAATCTTATCTAAGGCAAACAATTTTATGCTTGAATGGCCCAAAGCAAATGCCCTTTTAATGCACATTCGGGCACTTTATCAAACAGGTGGCAGGCACACACCACCCCTCTTTTTATTCTTTTTATTTTATTTTTGATTAAATTTGATATTACAGTTTTTAGATAGTTGCTATTGATTGACAGAAATACCCTCAATGGGACCATGAAAAATATGTTGTACTGTATAGCACCTGCAATTAGGTTTGTTCTCAGTTATCTTCTTTTTGTACCTTTGCCATTGGGCTGGGCTTTACATGTGTTATCTTACCACAAAGCCCGATTTGATTTCTTACAAGTAATATAATATGATGAGTTTTTGCCTTTATTTCTTTTTTGAGTATTAGTTTTTCCCTTTTTGGATGGTGGGAATTTTAAATTACTTTTAGAAAATATGAATATAATCCAGTCAAAAAAGTACCAGGGCAACTTCCATTTGAACCACCGCGTGTTCAATTAAACATTGAGAAGCAAAAGCTAGTTTAGGGTTTCTTTTTTGCTTTAGAAAATTAACTCAAAGTATGATAAAATAATATTTTAAATTAATTTAATACACGAAAAAGAAGACTCTAACTTAGAGGAAGGGGACTCGAACATGAATAAAAAGGTTCTCATTGCCTTCACCGACTGATTTTGTGCCTGCGTGACAAAAACAACTATTGAAACATGTTAATTAAGCAGTTTCTACTTTCTACTGTTTGCTTGCTGAAGCCACACGAGGCGTTGTTCTATTGTGCGTGTCAGCCACACGTGTCAATCCGACGGTCTCTCTCTATCCTCTAACGACCCTATACGGTGTTCTAAAATCTCAATCCCAAACCCAAACTCGGTCATTATAAAAGGATATGAGACACCCAATACAGTAGGCCCACCTGTACGCTTTTTCTTCAAAGTACTATAATACCCTTTCCAAATGTCATATTTATCCTCGTTTTGGGTACCGAGAAGGGTAAGACTCTAGACCTACTCGCTTAGAACTGGATGCACTCAATCCATTCTCTTACAGGCTAATCCAGGTATTATCCACTGCCCATCATAGGTAACCTAGAGATGAACTAATAGCATTGCGCCACGTTGTCCTGGCCCTCACGTCGCCATCGCGCGATCTATCACCGACTTCTTTCTTCTACCGAAAACAGGACACGTGCCGGTGATATAGGGCAGAGGGGTACCGATGCAGCCGGTCACTCCTCCTCCAATTCCCGCTAGGTATATAACCAGAGTCCTTCGACTCTTTACTTCTGTCCGTCTCTCTCTCTCTCTCTCTCTCTCTCTTGCTCTCTGCAAATTTCGGTTTTCCAAATTAAGCGAGAAAAGGAAACGTTTCGCTTTTTACAGCTCCCGATTTCTGAGGTCAGTAGCGGGCGTACATTTATCTAATTCTATTTCTTTTAAAATGTTTGCTCCAATTTTTTTCCCACTAGTTAATTAATCGTTTTGGTTAATTATATTATGCTCTGATCGATCTCTGGACTGCAAAAAGCTCACTCTTTTTCTTTGTTAGCTGTCTTTCAAATTTCGTTGCTGCGGCGTTTCGATCTTCTTCTTCTTCTGCTTAATTAAGACTTCTACTAGTGTTATTTTGTTTGCGGATTGTTATAGTTATAGTTTTTTCTTCAAATCGAGCTACTTTGGGTTCGATCTTTGTCTATGATTCTCACTCTCTTTGATAAAAATTAAGCTAAACCTGTCTCCCTTCCTTTATTTTTATTTTTATTTAAAAAATTTCGGTTCAGTTGAACTGAGTTGCGTTTAGATCCTCTATAAATGATGGCTTCACGGCTCATAAGCTTATGACATTGTCTAATGGGTAGCTCGGTTAAAAATTAGGGTTTTGTGGGGCTAACTAGAAGATTAACACTTTCGAACCCCAGGGCTTGGGTTTGGGTCTATTTCTTTGATAGTTGTTAGTCTTTACTTCACTTATCTGGTTAATATTAGTTTGGAATTTAGTTTAGTTTCTGTTTTTAATTTTCTCGTTCTACTGCTGATAGTGTTGTTTCCTCTTGTTTATCTTAGATCCCCATGAGAAATTGTTGAAAGCTCATACAGAATATAAATATTGTGCGCCAATTTGGTCGCATATTTATCGAATAATTGGGGATATTAGTGACACAGTGAGGTGGGGATACTGAAATTGTCTGTATTTGTACTGGTGACATCGCCCGTATTATATTTGTGAGCTTTTGTTTTTTTTAGAAGAATACTTATTTGTTCTGTTTTTGATTGAGTGGGTTGAGCATATTAATTATTGTAAAAATACTAAGTCAGGCCTGGCTCTGGAGAGCTACTTAGACTCTGGCCACCAAAGGGCGGTGCCTCCTATGGTGCCTTCTCGGGTGGCTGGAGGATTAGCGCAATCTTCATCAAGTTCTGGAATTTTCTTCCAAGGGGATGGGCAGTCTCAGCTTGTAGTTAACTCTCACTTGAGCTCATCTTTCGGGAACTCTTCTAATTCCATTCCTGGAACTGGGCGTTCAAATCTGGGTCCGGTTTCTGGGGACATGAATAATGCAGTTTTGAGCGGTGTGGCAAACTCAGGTCCAAGTGTTGGGGCAAGTTCTTTGGTCACAGATGCGAACTCTGTACTTTCAGGCGGTCCCCATTTGCAGAGAAGTGCAAGCATCAATACAGAGTCATACTTACGCTTACCAGCATCGCCCATGTCGTTCTCATCCAACAACATTAGCATGTCAGGGTCATCGATTATGGATGGGTCTTCCGTAGTGCAACAAAATTCTCAGCATGATCACAACTCTCAACAAATCCAGCAGAATCAGCAGCACCAGCACCCACGGCAGCAAGGGGCTTCTAGTGCTACTTCATTAGCCACTTCTCAAACTGGCCAGGTTTCCCTTCCCATGGGGGCGCGAGTACCTGGAGCTTTTATTCAGGATCCAAATAATTTGGCCCACGTCCAGAAAAAACCCCGGTTGGATATCAAGCAGGAAGATATGTTGCAGCAGCAGGTGTTACAGCAGCTACTGCAAAGGCAGGATCCCATGCAGTTCCAAGGCCGAAATCCACAAATACAAGCCTTGCTTCAGCAGCAGAGATTGCGGCAACAACATCAGATTTTGCAGTCTATGCCTCAACTGCAGAGAGCCCAGTTGCAGCAGCAGCAGCAGCAGCAACAACAACAACAGCAACAACAACAACAACAACATCAGTTGCAGTTGAGACAACTTCAACAACAATCTTTGCAGCCAGTATCTTCCGTTAAGCGCCCCTATGATGGCGGCGTATGTGCTCGTAGACTGATGCAATATCTATATCATCAGCGGCAACGGCCTTCTGTGAGTTCCTTGTTTGTTTCATTTCATTTGGCAAATTTTTTTACCGGTTCCCTTTCAGATGTTTTTTTTTTGTTTTTTGTTTTTTTTTCATATATGCATTCCCTTTCCTAATAATATCTTATTCACACATTCTTGTTCTTAGTGTATCTAAAATTCCAAATCGCAACGTTTACTTTTCTGTTCACTTGAGGTAATTCCATGAGTAACGTTTATAAAATTATGTGTGAATTTAAACTTTTTACAGGACAATAGTATTGCCTATTGGAGGAAGTTTGTGACAGAGTATTACTCACCTCGTGCTAAGAAAAGATGGTGTTTGTCATTATATGATAATGTTGGGCATCATGCACTTGGTGTTTTCCCTCAGGCTGCTATGGTTAGTCTATGTGTTGGTTAATTCTTCCATTATAATTGAATATTCGTACGTTGAATTTCCTATTTAATTTGTCTTTATGTTATCTGCCCTTCTTGAATATGCGTTTGTGGTTCTCACATGTGAATCTTTTCTTCCTTTTTTGGCCAGGATGCGTGGCAATGCGACATTTGCGGTTCTAAATCTGGAAGGGGTTTTGGTAAGCAAGGGTTTTTGCCCCTTATTTTTCTTACAGTGCTTCTTGCACCAGTCTTGTGCTTTTTGCATGGATGGATACATCAAAGTCAAAGAGTACACTCGTTTTATTTATTTAAGCTTCTACTATCTAGTTCTCTTTACAATCTGTATTATTTTACTCTCTTTTTTCCTCATGGTTTAACTTTTGTTCACAAGTAAGTTAGATATGCTTAAGGATCTCATATGGCATTACCTCTTCGAAATGGTTGAAATATTTATATTTATGATGTTGAATCTAACTAATTAGTTTCATGGACATGGTTACAGAGGCAACCTTTGAAGTGCTCCCTAGACTTAATGAGATCAAATTTGGTAGTGGAGTCATCGATGAACTTTTGTTTTTGGACTTGCCACGTGAATGTAGATTTCCTTCTGGTGTAATGATGTTGGAGTATGGGAAAGCAGTTCAAGAGAGTGTATACGAGCAACTTCGTGTTGTTCGGGAGGGTCAGCTTCGTATAATTTTTACGCAAGATTTGAAGGTAGGTAAAAATTCTTCATTTGGTTGTTGGTGTTTATTTCTTGGTATGCTTCTGACTTTCTACTTTATGCGTTTTCAGATATTGTCTTGGGAATTCTGTGCACGGCGCCATGAAGAACTTCTTCCTCGTAGGTTGGTTGCACCGCAGGTACTGTTTTGTGTCTCTTGTTAAGTTTTGCTTTTACTTGGTTGACCCATGATTTTTACTGGATGTATGTATCAGCAAATAGCACAATGCCCTTTCTTATCATTAATTTTGATTTGTACCGTTTTGTTTTGAGTTTTGGTAATTGTGGAATACAGTGACTGAACGATATTCAGTGATTTAGCTCGTTTGTTATATGAAATGTGCAATTCTAGAACCTAGAAAGAAATTTGCTAACACTCGAGAGTAATAAATCTGGCCTTTTCTGTCAAAAGCTTTCATGGGAATGTCATAAGCCACTCTAAAAAGGTAATACCGGTGTAATTTCGTGGTATGATTGTTTTCCAATGAGCTTGATTATACTTGTACGGCTGAGAACCTTTTCTAATAGCTTTCTGTTTTGGTCAGTGGTTCAAATATAATGAAATAGATCAAATTGTTAGCAGAAAAGAAAAGTAGATAAGATTGGGTACAGACTTTATAACTTGAACTTATGAAGCTTTCTTTTCTCCAGGTGAATCAGTTGGTTCAAGTTGCTCAGAAATGCCAAAGCACAATTGCTGAAAGTGGATCTGATGGGATATCGCAGCAGGATCTACAGACAAACAGCAATATGTGAGTTTATGAAGGGATCAGTGAACTGCTTTTGTTGAGCAGTTGGGTATTTGACTTTAAATCCTCTTCAAAGTAGGGTTGCACTGATGTTTATTGCTTTATTTAGGGTACTGACAGCTGGGCGGCAGCTTGCAAAGAGTTTGGAGTTGCAGTCATTGAATGATTTGGGCTTTTCTAAAAGATATGTGAGGTGTTTGCAGGTATATGCTATTGAATTTATGGACATGTGTTCGAATTTAAGAAGTACACTTCAGTTATATTTTTTTATTTCGAGTTTTATTTTAGTTGCTGACTGCCAACTTTTAACAGATCTCAGAGGTTGTCAATAGCATGAAAGACTTGATTGACTTCTGCAGGGAGAACAAAGTTGGGCCTATCGGTAATTTCCCGTTTTTTCATTCTTGTCATTTTGTAACTCTCTGCTGCTGCCTTGCATGGATGGTCAATCATGTTCTTGGTACTGTTTTCTGGGATTAATTCTGTGCCAGTGCTATCTTAGACAACTTCTTAACCAAACCATGGCATGATTATACAACTGATACCTACTTGATAGTGTTTGAGCTTTATTGAGTCATTCCTTGGGTTAAGCATCGTCTCTTGGAATGAAGATGACCTTCAATTTCCAGCTAAACCTGTATGATTCTTGAGGTTTATGTTAATTAAATTAATAGAGATTTGAAGCAAGTCTTGAGGATATAGATTCTGAATTAATGGAGATTTGAAGTAAGTCTTGAGGATATAGTAGATTTGACCTTTGACTTTGTCCCTTGTCACCGCAGCTGTCGTCTCTAACCTATCCCTTCCTGTAGGAAGTAGTTTCTCCATTGTTTCTTTGTTTCAGTTTGGCCTTTATCTTTCATTTAAGTCAACAAATTTAATGCAAAGAAGAATTTGGTACTGCTGACCCCATTTATAGGGGTTTATTGTTGTGGTATTTGTTTTTGTGGAGTGTAGTATGTCTGTTTGTTGGTTGGTTGAGTTGCATATTAAATGATCTGGCTAGAAAGAACTATTATGACTGTTTTATTCGTAATGATTTGTCTACTTTGATCTTATGTTGACAATTGCAGAGGGCTTGAAGGTCTATCCTCGGCATGCCACTGCAGCCAAGCTCCAGATGCAAAAGATGCAGGAAATGGAGCAGTTAGCAAGTGCTCAGGGTATGCCCACTGACAGGAACACTCTCAATAAGCTAATGGCATTGCATCCTGGGATGAATAACCAAATCAATAATAACCATCACATGGTCAATCGTGGAGCTATGAGTGGTTCAGCCCAAGCTGCTTTGCAACTGACTACTTACCAGAATCTGCTCTTGAGGCAGAACTCAATGAACTCAAATGCAAACTCTCTTCAACAGGAGGCATCTTCTTCCTTCAATAATTCCAACCATAGCCCATCGTCAACATTCCAAGGTGCTTCTGCTTTAATACCCGGATCCATGCAGAACTTACCCGGTAGTGGTTTGTCAAGTCCCCATTTACCCTCGCGACAGCCGCACCAGATGCAGCAGCGCTCACTTAGTTCCAATAGCTTGCTACCACAAAACCATTCACCTAGCTCCCAAGGAAACCAGGCCTTGCAGCAACAGGTGATCCAGCAACTGCTACAGGAGATGTCCAATAACAGTGGGGGAGGTGGACAACAATCTCTTTCTGGTCCAAATGCAAATGGGAGTGTGGGAAGGAGTGGGTTGAGTTTTGGAGGCAACAATCCAGCGGCAACTCCAGCCACATCCAATGTCTCCGGAGGTCATGGCCCTGCGCCAAGCAGGAGTAATAGCTTCAAGGCTGCTGCAAACAGTGACTCTTCGGCAGGTGGTGGTAACAATGCATACAACCAGAGAGCATCTGATTTACCCTCAAACCTTCACTTGCAGGAGGATATGGTACCGGACATCGCCCATGAATTCACAGACAACGGTTTTTTTAACAGTGATCTTGACGATAATATGGGGTATGGCTGGAAGGCGTGACTAACATAATTTGGCCTAATTGGCTCCCATTGGGTATGTGGCCAGCATATATCTTTGTACAGGACAATTTAAAATAGCTGTTTTACCCCCTTCTATTTTTTCTCTTTTTTAAATTTTCCTTTTGTCTCATTATGGAATTTGTTGTGACATCGCGCATTTGTACTTGAGTAGTTCAGTTCGGTAGGAGTTTAGTGTTTTTTGTTTTCCTGAGGGTTTTCTGTCTCCATGTCTTGCAAGTGTAATCTATTGGATAAAAAACTCTGAGAACAGCTTTAGTTTCCCAGTCATATGATATTCACATATTTCACTCCCGTGTTTCTGCATATCTTTTGCATTTAGTTTAGCTGGACGAACATGGTGATTTCAACCTGGTAACCCGTCTTGGAATCACCAGTTTGATCTCTGTAACCCGTGTTTAGAATATAATTGGATGGATTAGAATACAAACAAATATGATTCTGTTTATCCCGTTGTCTCCGTTGCAAAGATGGGTTCTTAACGGCATCTCCCATTAGAATTGGGTTCTTAACGGCAATCGAACTTTATTCTCTCGTGTTGTTTTGAAGAACCCCATTCACATTGAAAGACAAACGAACATGGAAAAGACATGCACATATGACATTACTTCGCTTCAAATGTAAACATACGTCTGATTCTGACCCACCCACCACTCACTATTTTAAGATTCTAAACCCAGCAAATTGCAAGTTTTCGGTTAGAGCTGTCTCCTCCTCCTCCTCAGTCCTCTCTTCATTTCAAGTGCTTATATTATTTACACATGTTACCCTACCCTAGCGATCTACATAGCCTATCTAGCTACCTACACTTCATATTAACTTTTCCCGAAACTTGCTTGGGTATATTAACACAGAGTCTAAGCTGAGACCGCCTTTGGTGTGTGTACAATCAATCTGGACCATTGAAAATTTGATCTTCATAGGCTTGTGGTTGTCGATGACAACAAAATCACCCACATGGTAATGAACCCAACTGCCTTGTTGATGCAAATAACATTCTGATAAAGCGTGCTGGCCGTCTGATGTTGATAACTGGAAGCGGACAGGCTTGATGTGCCAGCCATGGACTTGATCGGCGTTGCATACTCGTCGGCCAAATCTTTTTGGACAGGTTTTGCCTAGCTGAAGCCGGAAGTATAGGCTATAGCTCCCCCGGGGAAACTCAAATTCTAGTTCACCTAGAGCTTCAACCCACCAAATCTGTTGAAGATATGCAACTGTGTGGAACCTATATATTACACATATCAGAAAACAAAAACCCGAGTTACTTATTATTAATTACACATATAATTAAGCTTCATATCATATATAGTCACTATTATTAGGTGATTATGCTAATTCTTACAGAATCTAGGAGTTGAATTAATCTCTGTGGTCCAATTGAAACTGTGATGAGTAGCTAGCTAGGTACCTTGATTCCTCAGTTGGAATATGACTCCAATATCTTCGATCATCTATTCCTGTTATTCGCAATGCCCTGGACGAAATGGACAAGAAAACTTGCCCACAACTCTTGTCCAGCCAAACTTCCTGTAAGGAAAACAAAACCAGCAATATTAATTATTACATACATCAACAAGTTTAAAAATAAAAGTAAAATGGCTTTTGGGGGTACCTTGGTGCCACCATCGAAACAATTGGGCTGGCACAACCTAGCGTAAATCTCTTTCTTGGGCAAATTTTCATGATCAAGAACTTTGTCGACAAGAAACTTAAAGTTTGATGGCAGCTTTGACTCCCAAACAAAATCAGCCAAAGAAGCAGCACGGAAAGCCCTGTTCATCTGTGCCAATTTACAAATCTCCGGCGGATCCAAGTACATAAAGATGGATGAGATACAACTCTCTGGTAAGTCTCCAAGACCAGGTTTTGCTGGAAGAGAAGAAGAACCTAATAATCCAGTACTGGTTTCCCCCAGGAAGAAAGAGAAACCGGTCCCCATATACAACCAAATTTATGAGTATGGTATATAGAGTAGTTAGATTCAAAGGTAGAGGAGGAGGTGATAGAGGATATGTTGATGACGAGGAGGAGGAAGGGGAGGAGATGAGATTGCTGATTTTGGAGCAGTCCCTACCATATTCTTCATGTATAAGGAGGAGGGAAAGTCATTGGCATGGGCATTAGGCAACCTGTGAGTTTTCAGCAAAAGTATGAGATAGAGTGCATGGAATTAATAGGAATATAAATATTTTTTGTCACAAATTGGGAATTATTATATGTTATATTCTAGTATATATATATATATATATATATATATATATATATTTATAGGGGGCGTGTATAGAAACATAGCCTAGTGCATGGTAGTGGAGCATCAGATTCATTCATTTAGATGAGAGATTTCGACAGCACCAAATACTAATACACCAAGGAAAAACAAATTATGAGTTAAAAATGATTTTTAGAACCGTAGTCCAAGTGTTGTTGAGAATATATGTGACAAAACTGTAGTGGGACAATCCGGATATAATGGAAATATTTGGGATTAATATTGATTGGCTTGGGCAACCTTTGTACTATTATTATAAATTAGAATCCATAAAATGCCCTAATGAGATTTAGTTGTTAAGAAGTTTGCAGCAAAAACTGTTTAGCAGTCAGGGTTGCACATGGCCTAAATTAAATTAAAGTAAGTCTCATGTTTTATTTGCCCTACTTTCTCCTCGTGTGGCCCAGTGTGGTTTTCACGTACCATTTACAAAATGATTAAACTCCATTGATTCCTCTTATTAATTTGATTTAGTAATTGGAACTACGCATGGCTAATCTGCACGTTATGTGATAATTAATTTTATGGATACGGGACACCTAGAGAGAGAGAGAGAGAGAGAGAGAGAGAGGTAGCAAATGTTTTCCACATGGGTAAGATTTTTATGCTTTTCGACCTTTGAATGATTGTGCTTGATTAATTTGCATTTATGTACCAACCGTGAAGACTTGTGTTTTGGCCCTTGTGCTATGAAAATAAAATATGTAAAATGTGTGAATATAAATCAAATCCAACCACATGCTTTGAGGAAATTATGTCGTATAATAATGTTAGGTTAAGGAGATCCAAAGTCAAAGGAAAGCCAGGGGCGCCCCCATCTTTAAATGAATCGCTGAGTTAGGAAACTAGATTAATATTTCTAGTAATGTGCTAAACACATGAATTAATATAAATTTGTTTCCTAAAGGTAGGGACTGCTTGGTCCCTCCCTCATGCTCTGTCAAATTAATTGTGTTTCAAGGCTCTGCAGATAAAGAAATCATAAAGCAACCCACAAGCATGCATTACAGAAATAAACTAGCTATAAGAATAAGAGACATTAATATAATTAATTAATTTTTTTTTAAAAGAGAGTTTAATATACAAGTGAGGACATCATCCACTTGTTCACATGAATCATGTTTATATGAGTAGTCTCACCCTAGCTAGGTACGATTTGGCGCTGAGTCAGCATCAGGACAAAATACAGACCATCCATTCATTCATATAGGATCCTAATCCTAATTTCTAAAAATGATTTGGATAGAGAGAGCAAGAAAGAAAGAAATTAGGTCTTGAAAATCAGTTGAAAAAGAGAGAATTATAAGCAAGTCTTTGCGGCCTAATCTATATATATATGACATCACGCACATGATTCTCAAGGGTGGAGTTAGGATTTCAAATTTTGAAAGCCAAAATATAATACGTGCAGGTTTTAGTTGGATTGATTTTTACACTAATACCATATATATATATATATATTTTGAAGAGGTCACTCATGTAAATATGAGAGTTTCTTGCAATATGTATATGCAATGGGATGTTATTATACATGTGTTTGAAACTTTGGGGCGACATGGCCACTGTTGATCCATGAGTGGCTCCGCTCATCTCATGATGATTCCAATTCTATTCCACTAGGCGTATGTATATGTACGCTTTTTTATTTATCGAAATATAAAAACTTTTATTGATAGAATGAGTATATAATGGATTTAATCTAAAGTTCAGAGCACAAAAAATTATAAAAAAAAGTTGAAAAATAAATGTTTTTGGAGCGGGCAGCGACTGTAATTTCCTCCATGCAAGGCAAGCATCCACGGGTCTAGTCAAGGCTTACCTCCCTTTTGCAGATGCAGCAAGCCTTTAAAAGAGAGAATATTAGTTATATAACAAAGGACAGACAGAAGAAGCATGAAATTACAGAGACAGGAAAAAGAAAAACACCTTATCGTTTGCCAACCATGTTTTGATGCATTTCTCATGATACTGATGCAAGCAGGGCAAAGGGATGAGCATTTCTCCCTTTTTATACTCCATCAGACATATTGCGCAGCTTTATATAATATTCAACCAACACAAACACCATCTATTTTTATTTTTATATGAATTTCTGCATATACAATAAAACACTTGACATGAATTAGAAACTCTTACTCTTTATTTTCATCTGTAGAATTTCCCTTTTTCTTTGGTGGTGGCTTGTACTTATGAGATGGTAACCGGGAAATAACGTCTTTTGGTAGCCCTTTGCTTACACTGCCACTAGATTCTTCTAATCTCCGCAATTCCTGCCAGTGACACATATATATTTTAACGTTAACACTATATATATATATATATATATATATAGATTTTCATAAGGAGGCCGGCCCTTTTTGCTGGTGGAGGACCTACCTCATAACTCATCCCATCTGGATCCACATTATCTTGGTTTCCAGCCTGCATTTTTAGCACAGGAAAAAAGAAAAAACAAAACCAATTATTATTATCTATAGAAAAGAAGAGCATCCTAATTAAGAGAAAATAAAGTGATTAATATTACCCAACGGGGTGCTTCTTCCATGGACAAATTCTGAAAGTCATCCCCCATTTCCTCCAAATGCAGGGCTATAGCCAGAGCTTCATCGTTCTGAAAAGCAACAATTGGTACCTCCTGTATATCGTATACATAAATAATCAGCAACAGCAGCATATACTTTCTGAAATATAATATCTAATTATAAGCTAATTAGTGATCATCTTTTTCATGTCTATTTTTATGTTATTTTGATGAAGTACCTGATTTGGAGGAGGAGGCCATATGGCTATGGGAGTGTTGTGTTCACCATAAACGTACGTGTTAAACACTTCGTCTTCATCTGAATAGGCAGTTTGCATATTATTTCCCATCACCACCGTTTCATGCAGAATTTATTTACAGGGGAAAATACTCCGTTTCTCCCAGCTGCAAAGCACTTGCTGCCCATTCAAAGTGAAATTGGTTTACATTAGTCACATACTATTTGCGTAAATTAGAAAGTGATAAAGAAAATATAAATATCATGATGACTAACCAAATACTTCAAAATTCAGATGTCAGGTTACTCCCATCTCCATGGACTTATATATTTGACTGGCTCTCGCTCTCATAATAAGCTGCACGAGTGGATCTAGCCATAAATGCAAAAGGATTTTGTCGTGAAAAAACACTAATTACATATTGATTTATCACAAAGACCATGGACAAGTGATTTATTTAGTGAGATACAAAGGGAATGAATTGTTAATTAGCTAATTTCGCTGACAAAAGCTAGATGGGAATGAGGAAAGGAAAAAGAAACAAGAGTGCCGCAGATGACATATGACATAAAATTCACACGCAGATAAAATTTGACTTGTTAAAAAATAAAAATAAAAATAAAAATAAAAAGTTATGTTCATATATGTTCATATTATTATTCTTCTCTAATATAGAAGTATTTATACAAGTACAAAGATGTGTTAACCCTAAATAAAATAAAAAATATATCTAAATTATAATAGAAAATAAATCCCATTTATAATAGACTAAATAAATGGCAAGTAACAAAAATCCTAACTAAGTAAGGAGTCGCCCAACACTTCCTAGACAAAACTAATAAATCCTACTAGTTTTGAGTGTTGATCTACTTTTCTATAATCCTTCTCCATTAAGGAGTTGCCAATAACACGAGTCCACGAGGATAACGAAATTAAGTAATTTGTTTCCTTCTCGGACGCTTTGACCAGAAAAATAATCACCAAAATAACAAAATCTTCTGCAAAATGCAATCTTCATCTTCCCGTCTTTCTCAGTCACTGGTTCTTAAGTAATTTGTTTATTTTCTAAACTTGTAACTGCACTTTTAGATATTTGGTGTTTTTATATTTTCCGCAACTATACAAGTACAATCGAAATAATTTGATTAAAGACATATATACAAATGACTAGATTATGCATACAAAAATCTGACAGTGATTCAAGTTTCTTAAAAGTGCAATGCATCAATAAGTGCAAAATGAAAGGATTTTAGAGTCAGATGTTGCCATGTTGGATTCCATCCATACAATGGTCTCAGGCTCATCTCAATCAAGGCTTCTCCTATTGGTGGGCTCAGGGCTGGCGCCAATGGAAATGATGGAAGTTGGTTTGGGATTAAAGTGTCCAGTTTTGACCCAAATCCGTGCATATTATTTCTCCCATGCATAAGGAAAAAGGATTAACTGAATATGTGAATACGTGAACAAGTGTAAGCTAAGAAGTGGAAATAATGGTATCAAATTTCACTTAAACTATGTGAGAAATGATGAGGATGGAAGATGTAGAATTAATATGGTCCTAACCTAACCTTGGACATTCGTGGTCACTTCACTCATCACTGCTGCTCTTTAGCTTCAAACTCTTGTTCTTGTTTGCAGTATTGTTGCTCTAGAATAGGTCTTTTTCAATAACTCCCTTATTAAAGAAAAAAAAAGTAAACAATTTAAAGCATCATCCCTTTAGTACAGAGCAGAGCAGTCAATAGTGCTGTCGTATTTTCGGCTTTGGAGCAGAGCAGTTTAATTAAGACAGACGAAGAAGAAGGCTAATATTAATTGTAGAGCAACAAGAGCACCATCCCTTTTGCCTTTCGCTCTGGGAGGGACTACCTTGACTCCATGCCTCGGAAGCTCGATCAGATTATACTTTTTCTTTGCCTTTCTGGGTTTTGATTCTTTTGGTTTGTAATGTTCTAGTGTGAGTTCAAAAATCGAACATGGGTGGTATGCTTGAATTTTTAATTCAAGTGTTTTAAGTAATGGGTATATTATAGATCAAAAGAAGTAAACTAGAAACAAATTGTTCAGTTTCAATTCGATAGATGCACGCACACAAACACAAACACAAACACAAACTGATAACCATAAATTTATTATGTTTCAGTTCTGATAAATTCGGTCATGCTGAACCATTTACTTGGAGGGCAGTATTGAAGCTCCCATGAACAAACAATACAATCAATGTTAACACATCCCAACCATTTATACTACTTTACTTCAACCACTAGAACACCACCCCAACCACACCCCACACCCTACAACACCACCACCTCTCTGCCATTATCTTATATCCCACCAGAATAAACTATCAACCTAAGACAAACTTGGACGACCAATACGCACCCATCTCATGCCAGCTGGCTAACATTTGTGCTGATTCTTGTCCATTTTGTTGAAGAAGATTTTTTTGCAGCTTTTGCACTCAAATTTCCTCTCATATATTTCACGATGAACAGCTTTCCCATGATCCAGCAGGCCATTCATTAAATGGAATGTGTTCTTACAGATGTAACATACCTGCTTAGAGGACTCCATATCTGTGAACATGAAAAACAAAGAAATGTTTCAGTCAAAATGAAATGAAAAGAGAGTTTGTAAGAAACAAAAAATATATATATGTTCTTCACCTCTTTCTCAGCCTTTGCCTCTCTCTCTCTCTCTCTCTCTCTCTCTCTCTCTCTCTCTCTCTGTGTGTGTTTCAATTAGTCTCACTATGCCTCTGTTTATAGGCAAGATATATGAAACAACTAATGTGATATAGAGAGAGACCTGCTGAGAGTCATAACTAAGCACTAAATGGATGTGCAACTCACAGCCTCATTTCAAACGAAAAATGGAAAAAAAAGCCACATGGTCCATTCAATAAAAACTACAAACATACTATTCCAGGAAATTAGGTGCAGCAATTTTCCAGAAAAATGCAACCAAAAAAAAAAAAAAATTGTGCAAAATCAGAAATTAGGACAATTAAATGCATAAGTATAAATACACTTCAATATGCCTTCATCAAAACCTACCGAACTTGTGTCATGATTTGATATTCAATTTTTGCTCAAACTAAATGGGTAATTAATAATTTTACACCAGTTTCCTAGTTTCTATCCCTAGTTTCAAATTGTGTTGTGAGTATTAGAAAGTGATCTGGAAAAGATCATAGCTAACCAAATGTCTAAAAATCCAATGTCATGATATTCCAATCTCCATGGACTTATATATTGGAATGCCTCTTTGTCGTGAAAAAATGTTAACTAGATTATGATCAATCGAGCACAAAAACTTATCACAATTGATTTCTGTTGTTAGGAAGATTTATTTCTTCCAGATGTGATAGTCAATTTCGACTCAGAATTTGATTGGGTTACTCATTTACGCGTTTGCTTTTGGGCCTTCAATGCCAGACCAATGCAAAGGAGAAAAGGGCTAAGAAAAACAAACTTACCCATTCGTACTGCTAAAAAAATAAACAAAACAAATAAAACTTACCCATTCGTAGTAGGGTTTGAAAATTGACTTATTATAGGAAAGAAGGAATTGTGTATAAAACTGACGGGTGAGGTTTTTTTTCATTAGTCAATTTTACCTGCAACCTTGAGTCTTCATCTTTGGGCGGGCTTTGTCACCAAAACAACAAAAGCATCTTGTTTTGGGGTTGAAAGTATGGCTTCAGGTATGTTTTCTTAAAAGGCAAACAAACTATTGTGGTCATGTCAAATCTTTGGCAGCTTTTGTTATTTTGCATAAGCCAAGTTGTGTACATGTTTTTGAGATCAACTGTTCAAACGTGATCTCGATTTTGCATAATTCATTTAGATTCATGACATCTCATACTATTATTTGCTCAAATTATCTTTAATTTTACATAACTTGTATATATTAATATTGCCATCAAATCCGTAACTCCTATGCATCTTGAAGAAAATTACTTGAAATAAAAACGTGTATTAAAAAAAGGAAAAGAAAGAAAAAAAATTCATTATTATACAACTGAATCTAGGCCAAGTTTTTGGTATACACAAATTATATACAAACAGGGAAAAGGTCCTTTTTTGGCCTTTCCGTCCAATATGCTGCAAAATAGGTACCCTCTATGTAGTGAATAACACGACTGAAAAAATTAATTTCTTATTATTATTTATACATGGATGATTTAAATTGTTATTTCATAAACATGTGGTCAAGAATAAGTTCATCATAATACTATGATCTAATTGAACTTGTTTTTTCTTTTGTATTTTCAGATTGGGCAAATTTACCTCAGAATCTTTTAGATTCAGTTTTAGAGAGACTAACGTTACTATCAGACTATTTGCGATTCAACATTGTTTGTGCATCATGGCATTCTGTAGCAAAGCATAATAAAAATCGACGTGCTAAGATGACAACACCAATGCTCTTGCTTCAGACCAGAAAAAAAGGTACATGGAGTTTGTACAACGTCGAGGAAGACAAGGTCCTAAATTTGCAACTAAAAATCCCGAATAAGCGATTTTGTGGTTCTTCAAAAGAATGGTTAATATTTGTGGATAAGGATCTTGTAGTAACCCTGGTAAATCCATTCTTTAGGATTAAAGGGAGGATAAAGAAGGAAAATTCGATCATTTGCCTTCCCCCACTAAACCCTCAACCTATGAGTCGCGCATGGTTTTCAAAAACCAACTATTTCGTTTTCAAAGCTACAATTTCAGCAGACCCAATATTAAATGCAAATGATTACATTGTTGTGGTCATATATGAGGAGTACTGTCGGTTGGCTTTTATTAGACCTGGCAAAGACACGACATGGACTTATGTTGATCAAAGCTGGAGCTTAATTGAAGAAGTTGTTCCAATTAGAGATAAATTTTATGCTGTTGATAGGTGGGGAAATCTATTATCTTTTGACGGTGTTGATCAATTCAAATGCAATGTGGAGTCGAAGGCTAACAATACGGAACAAACGTCTGAGAAGAAATATCTCGTGGCTTTAAATGAGAAAGACTTTCTAATGGTTGAGAGGTATACTACATGGGACGATGACTCTAAACGCGACACAATGGAATTCAAAGTTTTCGAATTCAGTTTCGCCAAGTGTGACTGGATTGAGACAAATAATTTGGGTGATGCTGCTATTTTTGTGGGTGATAATTCCTCAATATATGTGGTGGCTTCAAACGATTATGGATGTCAATCGAATTGCATATACTTCACGCATGATCATTATCGTATAAGAATGGATTTCAAGCCTTGGGGACCTAATGATATCGGTGTATACAACATCAAAACTCGGAGCATTGCACAACCTTTCACGAAAGATGCTATGACCATGATGAAGTTGATGAATCGACCCCCAATTTGGATTGTGCCAACTTTTTAATTTCCGTTGTGAGAGCTTGTTCTCCTCTTCTTCTTTTTTTCTTTAAATTTTCACTCAGTGGTTCTTTAAGTAATTTGTTTATTTTCTAAACTTGTAACTGCACTATTAGATATTTGTCACTCGGTGGTATAAGAAATTGGTTGGGTTTGAGTTTGACCCACTCTGGCACAGCCGCACATATGATATGATGTAATGTTGTGGCTTTGGATTGGGCCTCCCTTTGGACTTGGAATTCCCTTTCTGAAATGTGACGAATATTTGTCCTCATTTTGGGATATCAGCCGTGAAAACTTACTCTTCCGCTCAATTAATAACAAACAAGACGCTCAGTAATACTCGTGGACTTGTACTAGATTTGTTAAAACATCCCAACGACTAGACTTGTAATCACTGGCGGATATAGAATTTTTTTAGAAGAAGTGTAATATTAATTAAGTATGAAAAATGATTTTTTTAGAATAATTATTTTCTCAAGATAATTTTTGACGGCTTTTATTACTTACACATCAAATAAAAAAATTTGATTTTATGGGATTGGATATTGTGGCTTTTGTGTCTTTTGTTGGACAAGGTAGGAATTGGATATTATTATAAAAACAATTTAAAATGTTAATGAAACTCTTATAATTATTGAGTACTCTTGTCTCTCACGAATCTGACTGCCCTTTTTACACTCAATGCAAAATTTGGGGATCCACCTAGATTACGGACATGGTAATTGGAAAGAACGTACACCGTTGTCCTCAAGCAAGAGCCTTAGAAGAACCTGCCCCCCGAAACAGACAGCAGATCCCTTTTCTTTCTTTTATATAGAAAAACAAACAATCAAATTAACCTTCACTGGCTGATCCATTAATGTCCTTACAAAAAACCTCATCGCCCACATGAGTCATTACAGCCCTATTTCTCTAACCCTTCCTCCCTCCCACTTCTCTCCAGTCTATACCCTTTTAAATTCCAAACCATTTCTTTCTGTTTCCCACTAAACAAATCATCAAACACTTAACCAGCATAATCCATGGCTTCCAACTACGACCGTCCTTACCACCCAACCTCCAAGCCCTCCAAGCCTTCTCTCTTTCCCTGGAAAAAACCCAACGTCTACACCTTACCCGTCGTCCTCTTCCTCTGCATCTGCTCCTACTTCTTCGGCCTCTGGCAACACGGCGGCACCTCCATGCCCACCTTCAAACTCCCATGCAAATCCTCCAATCAAATCCACCCCGCCACCACCACATCAACCACACTAGATTTCTCCTCCCACCACACCCCCAACCTCACCGCCTCCACGTCATCGCACTCCGTCAAACCCGAAGTGTACCCTCCCTGCGACTTGAAGTTCAGCGAGTACACGCCGTGCGAGGATGCGAAGAGGTCTTTGAAATTCGATCGTGACAGGCTCATATACAGAGAGAGGCATTGTCCCGAGAAGAACGAGCTGCTCAAATGCCGCGTGCCGGCCCCGCACGGCTACAAGACGGTGTTCTCGTGGCCAATGAGCCGGGATCTGGCGTGGTACGCCAATGTGCCGCACAAGGAGCTGACGGTGGAGAAGGCGGTCCAGAATTGGATCATTTACGAAGGCGACCGGAACCGGCTCAGATTCCCTGGCGGCGGCACCATGTTTCCTAATGGTGCTGACGCGTACATTGACGATATCGGGAAATTGATCAACCTCAAAGACGGGTCTATTCGGACCGCCATTGATACAGGCTGTGGGGTACTGCATCTTCGATATTTGTTTATTTTATTAATTAATTTAGATTCTGTCTTTCCTAAAAAAAAAAAATTAGTGATTAATACTCTTGGTTGACCCCATCGTGCATTCAGTGATTACTTATTTTGGTGTGATTTATTATTATTCGGGTATTTAAAACATTTTGGACAATCTTGATTTAATATTGTTTTAGATGGAGATTAGTTGGTGATTGATGGATACAACTAAACTACTTTTATGTCCCTTTTTTTTTTCTCACTAAATTGAGAAGAAAAATATATTCTAAATGACAATTCTACCCCCTTTTTTAGTCAAACTATCAAGTCGACATATTCTATGGGGGTTGGTGTAGTGTGGTCAACCATGAAGGGTAAATTTGGAAGTAGGATTTGAATTAAAATATCTTTTTTGTTTTGGCAAGAAATTTCACAAAATCTGAGATTTATGACAATTGCAATTTTTAAGGGGGCATGGCGCGAGATGAGATCAGTCTAAAAACTTTGATCTGATTGGATATGATGGGATCGTGCAAAGTCATCCTAGTTGACTTTGACACGTGGCAGCCATGTGATATATTTCCTTATTTTCATGTCGTGCAGGTTGCCAGTTGGGGAGCTTACCTATTATCCCGAAACATCCTCACGATGTCATTCGCGCCAAGAGACACACACGTATCACAAGTCCAGTTTGCTCTGGAGCGAGGTGTACCCGCACTCATCGGAGTCATTGCGTCGAAAAGACTACCTTACCCTTCTAGGGCCTTTGATATGGCCCATTGCTCCCGCTGCCTCATTCCTTGGGGCCAACATGGTATCCACTGTAACTTCAAACTTCATCAGGACACCCAATAATTGTTAATTTCTCATGCAATTTGGGTTTGATGGTGCAGATGGGGTTTACTTGACTGAGGTTGATAGAGTTCTGCGCCCTGGCGGGTACTGGATTCTGTCAGGCCCACCAATCCGCTGGCAAAAGTACTGGAAGGGCTGGGAAAGAACTAAAGAGGATTTGAATGCCGAGCAGACTTCCATAGAGGATGTAGCCAAGAGCCTTTGCTGGAAAAAGTTGGTGGAGAAGGATGACATTGCAATTTGGCAAAAACCCAACAACCATTTAACTTGCCAAAACAATCGCAAGCTTGGAAAGAGCCGCAACTTCTGCCCTGCTAATGATCCTGATAAGGCCTGGTTTGTGCTCTAATTTCATGTATATTTCTATCATCATGTTTCATGCTTTATAATTGAGCTGCTATTGATTTGCTTAATTACATTTATTTTCCTTAAACTGTTTCCAGGTACACAAAGTTGGATACTTGTTTGACCCCATTGCCTGAAGTTGCAGACAATGAACAAGTTGCAGGTGGGAAATTGGCAAAATGGCCACAGAGACTTAATGCAATCCCACCAAGAATTAATAAGGGAACCGTGAAGGGAGTGACGGCAGAAGTTTTCAAACAAGATTCAGAGCTATGGAAGAAGAGAGTTTCGTATTACAAATCGGTGAACAATCAGCTTGGGAACCCTGGAAGGTACAGAAACCTTTTGGATATGAATGCATACTTGGGTGGATTTGCTGCTGCCCTGGTTGATCTGCCTGTGTGGGTCATGAATGTGGTTCCTGTCGACGTCAAGGCCAACACACTTGGAGTCATCTATGAACGGGGATTGATTGGAACATATCAGAATTGGTAAATTCAGTAACACTCTTGGCATATATTTGGTGTGACTGATACATGAGCCTTCGTGGTTCACATAAATTAACTTCTTTTTTTCTTGTTCTTTTTAATTTCCCAGGTGTGAGGCAATGTCTACATATCCAAGAACTTATGACCTCATTCATGCAGATTCAGTGTTTACCCTCTACGCGGATAGGTAAACCATAGTCTAATACAGACTGTTATGACTAGCTAGCACATTTGATGTGACTGATAATATTAACATGTATCAAAATGTTTGTCCAAATTGTGTTGCAGATGCGAAATGGATGACATTTTGCTGGAGATGGACCGAATTCTTAGGCCGGAGGGGAGCGTGATCATTCGAGACGATGTCGATATGTTGGTGAAGATCAAGAGCATCATTGATGCAATGGAGTGGGATAGTCAAATTGTGGACCATGAAGACGGTCCTCAGGAGAGGGAAAAACTGCTATTTGCCGTGAAAAAGTACTGGACAGCTCCTGCTGCACCTGAAGATGACGAGACATCTTCGTAGCAATAGCTATTTGTTTTGGTCTGCTTTGTACTTAACATTCATGATTCTTTTCGCCATGTATTTGATGTTCCAGCTGAAGCAGCTGTTTTAACACATACTGGAAGGGCTTTATCCAAATCTGAATTTGTCTCACTAGATTCACTTGCACGAAATATTGGGAAAACATAGTTGGGTCTTGCTTTTCATTTAGCAGTGGGATTTTATATCCCAAAACTTTTCAATTTATAATAGTTTTTGCACCAAAAAAAGTTAGCCATGAATTAAAAAAAAATGGGGCATGAAATCTACATGATTTGATCCCCATGAAAATTGTCTCATCTAACCTAATAGTAATTAGGTGATTCATACATGGAGCCACCTCTTGTCACCAAATTCCTCGCTATAAATAGACTTTCAGTATCCTACAATATATGATCCACACTCAAATCAGAAAACAGAAAACATATAATTAGTATTTGCTATTAATTTACAGAAAGGGAAGAGTAGCAGTAGCCATGGGAGCCTTCAAGTCTGCTATCAACTCTTTGAGCTGCTTCCAAGCTGCACTTGTGCTTGTGCTGTTGATTGCCACAGCAGAGACCCAGATGGCTGAGGCACAGAGCAGCAGCAGCTGCTCAACTGAGCTCAGCAGCCTCAATGTTTGTGCACCATTTGTGGTGCCTGGCTCAACCAACACCAACCCAAGCTCTGACTGCTGTGGTGCTCTCCAAGCCGTCCATCCTGACTGCCTCTGCAACACTCTCAGGGTGGCCGCTCGCCTTCCCACTCAGTGCAACCTCTCCCCCATCACTTGTGGTTAGTCTATCAATTTCTTGCTCCATAAGTAATGTTTAATTCAATTTCATACATTACAAGAACTAAGTCATTGTTTTTTTGTTTTTTCACTTACAGATACCAACTGATGTGCAACTACAAATGCTGCGGAGAGAATAATGTTGAAGTTTCACCGTTTGGCTTATGTTGTGTTTTGTGTTTGTTTTTCCTTCCTCAAATGTGTGCTCTGATCCGTAACGAAGCAATGTCGTGGGGATCAGAGACAAAGATTGATGTGATTGAATAAAATGGGAAAATGTTTTCTGCTTGTGGAAAGCCAGAGGTTTCTGATTTTCAGATAATAAAATAGCATCGATCTATCAAGTTATCAACAACACACGAGCATATATGCTTATTCCTCTAATATATGAGTATAGGTGCAAAAAATCGAGGGGCATCGATTGCTTAGACATTTATTAAGAAATTACATCTAAATTGTTATAAAACACTGAAATTAAAAGAGAGAATTGACGCAAAATGGGTCTAGACAAGTGCGCCGGCTATAGTGATTTCACTACGCCAAAAAAATAATAATGTAACATCTAGTTCATAACATAATGTTCTTAGCCCCTTAAAAAAATATTAATAATGTCCTTAGCCAAAGTAAATAAATTCAATATTCGGATTGGAAAAATAAAAAAAATTTGTAAATCTACCAGCTTAATCTACAATGTGATGCAAACAACCAAGTAACCAACATACGAGTCACAAGTTTTTGGTAAATAAACTAAACTCCATAAACTTTCTGATAACTATACTTAACACTCTCCATCTTTCTAAAATTACACTAATTTCTATTTTCCAAAAAAACCTTTGAACTAACTATGTTATCTCCAAATAAAAAAATAATTTATTCAACGTTTCTTCTTTAGGAAAACGTCCAATGATCCAGGAAAACGTTCAAATTGGGTCATAAGAATGGAGACCTCGATATTTATTAGCATGGTTGACAATCTTTTGTGTAACTTATACCTTTTTACCAAAAGAAGGAAAAAAAAAAGGGGGGGGAGAACTTGGTTATTCCCCGATAATTGTAAAACTACCCAATAAAAGCCAGTGAGTGAACTACAAAACAATAAAGAATAACAAGAAATATAACTTCTTTTTTATTGTTTACAATTGAAAGACTTATAGAATACAAAAGGGGATTTAAATAAGTGATAGGCTAGGTAAAGAATAATAACAAATATAACTTCTTTTTTAATTGTTTACAATTGAAAGGTTGGCACAACCCAATATGGAGGTTTCTTGGTCATCTTCATAAGAGCCTTAATATTTGGGGCGTTAAGGCTGTGAAAAGCGCTGACTTTTAACATCATACACACTAAAATCATGATGCAAACAGCCTATGAAATAACCATAATAACGATCATGATCATGGTTGAAGTAAATGCAATTCAGCCGATATCCTAAAAAATTTAAAGCCAAGACAGATATTGAAAAGTTATCACCCAAAAAAAGAGCGACATCACCCAAGGTTTCTTTCTCAACCCACTCATGCTTATCAAAATCCAATTCGTATATTCTAACTTTTTTCGTCACACGATCCTCATCTCCAAAAGCAAGAAACCTTCGAACCATCCATAATTCTTTATCATTTAAAACCACAAGATATACCTTCTCCAAATCATGTCGCATGCCCTCTGCAACCAGTTGCTTGGATTGAGTAATAATATCAAAAGAAAAAAGTTGACCCCCTACTTTAACAGCATAAAACTTCTCTTTAACATGAACAACATCTTCAATCATATCCAAGCTTTGACCAATGTATTCCAACCTTGGATCAACGTAAGTCCATGTTGTGTCTTTATTGAGTCTAATGAAAGCTAATTTACATGATCCCTCATAAATGACAACAACAACACAGTTGTTGGCATCCAATATTGGATCGGCTGATATTGTAGCCTTGATGACAAATTCGGCAATTGTTCCTTCATTATTAACCATTCTTTTGCATAACCACAAAATCGCATCTTCGGCAATTTAAATTCCAAATCAAGAACATTACCAAACATGACGTTGTACAAATTCCATGTATCTTTTTTGGGCATATGAATCAAAATCATTGGAGAATGATGCCTTTTAATATCTTTTGCTACACAATACCATGGCATACAAACACGACTAAACTGAATATAGTCTGATTGTAACACTAATCTCAAAATTGAATCCAAAAGTTCCTCAGGCAAATTTGCCCAATATGAGAAGATTTATAAATATAAAAAAAAAATCAATTAGAGAGGCTATAGTTACGTAAAATACATATATAAATTACAGATACAAAATTAATAAGGAGTTTTTATGCACTGAACAAACCAAATAAAAACTATTGAATGCATACTTTTTTTTGGTCAATAACTGGAATTCATTAAACGAGAATGCAAATAAACACGCCAAAAAGGTATTCAACATAAGAGGACTACCTATAACAACCCACACTCCAACAATTTAAAACCCAAAATTGTAGATCCCATCCCTTTTGTCAGAAACTAAAATCAAACAATTTATTAGCAATTGAATGATCATTCTCGTATACTCTGTTTTTCATTAGAAGAACCTATAAGCGTGACAATCCAATAATTGAAAGCTTCATCCACAGGCTGCAGGCAATTTCAAAATTAGCAACATTATGAACAATCATCAAACCTCCGAAAACTGCAGCTCATGGCTTCCGGAACCGAAACTTCTAGAAGATCTCGAAGTCTGCAGCATCGAGAGCGATGTTGTGAGGAACAAGGTCAGAGAAGAACTTGGAGAGAGCGGTTTCGATCGGTAACTGTTAAGCTTGAGGATGTGTATTGAAATAAGATAAACAAATGATAAATGTTAAGCTTGAGGAGTTTGCTTATGGGGTTTGGCTCTGTTAGTGATTAGTTGAACTTTTTCACCTTTATTTATATGGGTAGAGGTTCGAAACTCTTATATACCCAATGAATATTTGTATAAATTCAATTACTTATACTAAAAAAAAATTTACATTCTCTGAATTTTTAAATTAATTATCTTATGGATTTTTAAGCGCACTAACGCACAACACATGTAAAGATAAACTATTAATGAGGCAGGGCATATGAACTTTACAATGGGTCTGCCCCACTAAAGCGTGGTCTTTTTGTTTTTGTTAGCTTCATTAAGGCATGTTCTTAAATAAAAAAACTTGCAAGTTCACATTCGACTCGACTATTGATTTATTTATTTATCAAAGACTCAATAATTCTCTCTCTGTTCTTGTACCCAAAAAAAAAAGCTCCTTCTTTGTTCCTCAGGAACAGAAAGAAGCAGCTTCATGACTACAAGCTGAGCTCAAATCTCACCGAATTGCTTAGTTCGTCTTAAAATTCGAAATTGGAATCGGAGAATTAGGGCTACTGCTTCAAGCTTCAGGCTGAAAGTGGACTTCGGGTAAGTAGATTTGGTACTGACCTTGAGCTACATCTCTAAGAGCAATTTGGACTTTGAATTTCTAAACCCTTAGTCTCTTACAGATGTGATATCGGGGCGGCGTGGATTGGGCATTGGACATTTGGATGGGCCACTATCAAAATCTGAGCTTGTTGCTCCTTCGACATGTAAATGCTATTTCTGTGAACTGAAGGCAATTGGGTGTGGTCAGTTGAAGTTCACCAGAAAGCACTATTGTACAAGGTAATATTTCAATTTATCCAATGTAGTTTTACTCTCATGAAGTCCCCTGTTTTAAAGAAATTTACCGACTTTCTCCATGCATTATCCGGAGAACAACATATGAATACTTTCTGAAGTATAATTATCCAAGTGGAGAAATGGGGAAATAATTTGAACCAATTTGATACTTCTGGAGGCAGCTCAATTTTTCATGGTCAAAGTTTACATTTTTGTATCTGCTTGATTTGCTTGTCTTACAAACAAAATTATGGAGTAAGGCTAAAGCCATACCAGAAGCAATATATCATTGTGAAAATGGACCAATCCATTCCATATTTAGTTGTCAGGAAAGAAAGAGGTTAATCAACTATTTTGCCAGTTTCTGTTGGACATAGAGTAAATTAATATTTCTCTTCTTTTTACTTTTATTTTTTTTGTTTTTGCATTTGCAATGTTCAATGTTTAATCCATGTAACAATGCAGGCCCATGGAAAGGGAGGATGATGATTTTGGTAGTCTTCATGAGGATAGCATGGATGTCGGACTTCAAGCAACAAATAGGTTGGACTTGAATGTAGAGCAGGACTCCCGCAGCCCAAAAGTTGTCTATGTCAACGGCACTCAGTCTAATCCTCCCTCCATAGGTGCAGACAGTAAAGATTCAGTCTTAGAAGTTGGTACAGAGTTTGAGTCTGATGAACATGCCTACAAATCTTACAATAAATATGCCAGGTTGGTGGGTTTTAATGTTAGGAAAGACTGGGTAAATAGGAGTAAGGTACATGGTCAGGTGGTATCTAGGAAGTTCACTTGTTCTAAAGAGGGGTATCGGCGGAAGGACAAAAGAGATGTTAATGTAAAGAAACATCGAAAGGAAACAAGAACTGGTTGCTTGGCTCATATGATCATCACCCGTCAACCTGATGGTAAATATCGGGTTACACAATTTGAAGAACAACACAATCATGGCAATGTAAATTCAAGTATTGCTCAAGCATTGCCAGAACAACACAATCATGACAATGTAAATCTAAGTATTGCTCAAGCATTGCCAGAACAAAGAGAATGCACTGTTCCTGAAGCTGCTGATGCTGACTCGGTAAAAGAGTTAGGATCATTGTCAAAATCGGCACTAGACTCGATGAATAGAGGGTTTAGGGTAAGGGAATCTGTTGATAGTTTTGCCTTAGATTTTGAAAATTATCTTCAATCTGAAAGGACTCGAGATATGAAGGAAGGAGAGGTGGGACGTTTGCTGCATTACTTTCAAAGGCAGCACTTTGAAAACCCATCGTTCTTTTACGCAATACAGGTTGATACTGATGATAAAGTGAGTAACATACTTTGGGCTGATGATAATATGGTATCAGATTATGACCATTTTGGGGATGTGGTTTGTCTAGACACGGTTTGCAGAGCAGACAAGAATTGCCTGCCATTTGTACAGTTTGTAGGAGTAAATAATCATAAACAGGTAGTTATCTTTTCTGCTGCACTGTTGTATGATGACACTGTTCAATCTTATAAGTGGCTATTTCAAACTTTTGTGGAGTCGATGTCCGGGAAGAAACCAAAGGCCATTCTTACCGATCAAGATGCAGCAATTGTTGAGGCAATCAATTCAGTTTTACCTGAAACAGACCATCGGATATGCACATGGCAAATGTGCCAGAATGCTCTCAAGCACCTTAACCACATAGTAAAAGATACCGAATCTTTTGCCAATGATTTCAAGAGCTGTATATATGACGAAAAAGATGAAGATGGGTTTGTGTATGCTTGGGGGAATATGCTGGATAATTATGGTCTTCAGCAGAATGACTGGTTAAAATGGATGTTTAGGGAACGAGAGAAATGGGCTGTGGTATATGGCAGGAATACTTTTTTTGTTGACAGAAAAGGCTCACATCTGGTTGAAAGTTTGTTTCATGATTTGAGAAATTACCTATACTCTGACCTAGATGTGCTTGATTTTGTTAAGTATTTCGAAAGGTTGGTAGATGAGCAACGTTACAAAGAAATAGAAGCCAATGATGAAATGAACCGCTGCATGCCAAGACTAATGGGGAATGTGATTTTACTAAAGCATGCAAGTGATGTTTACACTCCAAGGGCATTTGAAGTGTTCCAGCGAGGATATGAGAAGTGTTTGAATATTGTTGTTAACCAATGCAGTGAGAATGGGCCATTGTTCGAGTACAAAACCAACATATTTGGTAAAAGTAGAGAACACACCGTTACATTCAACTCTTCTGATGACGCAGTTATTTGCAGCTGCAAGAAATTTGACTCTGTTGGGTTTCTATGTAGCCATGCTCTTAAAGTACTTGATCACATGAATATAAAGGTTGTCCCCTCCAAATATATCTTGAAGAGATGGACAAAAAATGCAAGGTTAGGGAGTGCAAGAGAGAATGATGTGTCCTCCATCAGGGATAACCCAAAGCTTGTTGTGGCAAGCCGTTACAAAAATATGTGCGGCCGAATTATTATGTTATCAGCCAAGGCTTCTGCATCTGAGGAAGCATTTCAATTTGCTGTTGGACAACTTGATGAAGTGATGGAAGGTGTGGAGAAAATCTTGACATTAAAACCTCAGGATGCTCAAGCTTTCACCTCAAGTAGCACCGCAAATGCTTCTGATAGTGAACGTGCAGTGGTTTTTCCAGATGGAAATGCAATTGAAGATCAGGATGACAGTGTAGTAAAAGGAGCAAAGGAAAAAGAGACGGCTGTTTTTGACAAAGGTCAATTAACAAATGTGAATGGTGAATTCTCTAGTACAAAAAGAATTCAGAATGTAGATACATCCCTACAAAACACTGATTCCTGCATTTCGAGTCCGTCTTTGTATGTTTCACCTGAAGGGACAACAGCAAATCCCATTATGCAGGTGAGTCCCGGCTTGCATTTTATTGCAATTATGGCATGGTAAAGATGCCATGACATGCAACTGTCGTGTTTGGTGTGCTTTGCTCTGATATTAAATATGTAAAGTTTTGATCCTTTCTGTTCTTTTCTTTGTGGCCGGTTTTGATCGTTCCATGTTCATAACACAGGGTTTATACAATTTTGAAGCGAATCAGGTGGTCCAGTGTATGTACCAACAAGATAATCTGGTGCTGGAAGAGCATTCCAATCCTAACATGTATCAACCACTCAACTTCTTTTCTAACCAACACGATTCACCTGGCCATTCTCAACTACTACAGGTAGATCTTGTACACACTCAATTGCTCATCTTATTCTGAGCTATTGTTGTATGTGAGTTGTATACTCATTGACATGCAGGAACCTCTGATCAATGGCACATACCAAGAGCCCGTATCAAGCACCCCTGAATTGAGGCAGGTAATTAGAAGTAAAAGTCAAAGACTTGAATAAATTGATTCGTAAGTTTGTTGTTTAAATCATAACAAGTATATGGATGGTAATTATTTTGCTTCATGGTTTCCTGTAGGCAATGGATCTCGATGTCCAACATCCACATTCATCTTCATTCTTGCTTTTGGATCGTGGATAGAGGGCTTCTGACAGTCCATTTCTTGTGCTCAAGTAAAGGTGAACGACCATTGAAAGTCTCTCTCTCTCTCTCTCTCTCTCTCTCTCTCTCTCTCTCTCTTAAAGAATGTATGTTAAATGTATACTGTACAGTCCCAAAAGCCTGTTGTTTTTTCATTTGAAATGCAATACTGGAGTGTGAAGAGGCACTCTTGAAGTCATATAAAAATGCATTTGATATCTGCACCACCTGGTCAACTCCCATTTTTACAACACAAAATGAAGTTTATAACTTGAACTTGATATACAGAAAACACAAGTTGTATATATGAACTTGGCAGGGCTTCAATGGAGGCAACCTTTGGTCCTTTAAGGAGAAGCTTGAAAAGCATCCATATGCCCCGGGACATCAAAAGTCAAGACAGCCTTGCTCCATATTGTAACAAATGGAAGAGAACCACAACCACAGCAGGTTGCTGCACTTGATCTATTGATCCAGGATAAACCGAACATTGTCAATTGTTAACCACAGTAAATTCTACAATTACAATTATAGCTGTGACCACCCCCCCGAACAAGGAATATGGGAAAGCATTTCAATGCGCGGGTCCTACTCGTCAAGCACACAACTGTGCGACAAAGCTCATCTTTGTCTCTTTAAAATTAAAAATTCCCCAAACTTAAACTCACTCGCTACATAATAAATCTTACTTTCATCTCTATCACTCACTCACTTGTCACCACAACAAACACACACTCGCTGGCACTGCCTGCCTAGTGCCTTCTCTCTCTCTCTCTCTCTCTCTCTCTCCCCCAGAGTCCCCAACTTTGTTTTCTGTCTGTTTCTTCTACTTAGAACGGCCCATTCCCCAGCAATGAGACATGGGCTTTTTCCGGCGACTCTTCGGCCCTAAAAGACCCAAAAACACCACTTCGCCGACGGCCAACCACAACAAGGAAAATAGGACTACTTCTGCCTCTAACAAACAAAAGCTCACCACCGAATCCACATCATCAGCTGCTCAAGAATGGGTAGGATTGGACGCCAACAAGCACGCCATAGCTGTAGCCGCTGCTACGGCTGCTGTAGCTGAGGCCGCTCTCGCCGCGGCTCATGCGGCGGCCGAGGTCGTTCGCCTCACTAATGGAGCTGGACCCGGCACTTCCGAGCACGTTAGCTTACCCGTGGCGGCGTCGGCTACCTTCAGCCGCCATCTGGCAGCCGTAAAGATACAGTCTGCTTTCCGGAGATACCTGGTTAGCGGTTTGTTTTGAATTTTTTACCGTTTCTGCCCCTGGATTTCAGCTGAAATTACGTTTCGTGATGCTTTGTTAATTGGTTCGGAAGTACAAAAAAGTTTCGAACTTTAACGAATGATTATGTTTGGTTTCACTTTTTATTTTAAAATTTTGAATTTCTTTCCCTATAAAATTCTGTTTGCTCGCAAATTACAAGGAAGGGGAAATTTAAATTAATTTGGGATTTCAAATTCTACCTTCCTCTTCTTCTCTTTCTCTATCGAAAAAGTTTCTCGGGAAACAAACACGGGCTTAAAAGAAAGGCTGTATTTGAAGCTTCATAAAAAAGTACTGTTCATAAACATAGTTTTTCACAAAATAAAACAAGGAATTAAAAATAAAAATTAGAAGACCGCCGACACTGGTACCAGTTGATGTGTCAACTCGCTGAGTCAGTGTCAGCGTCTGGGAGAAGTGATTCTCTGTGTTATCAACAGCATGTTTACTGTACTTTGACAACCAGTGGTTTCGTACGTGTAATCCGTACTCGACGACTTCTGGAGGCTTCTTCCTTCGTACATAGAGGTTATTTTCGTATTTTCGTACCCATAGACTCGAATTTGTATGATGACGTGGGTGCAACTCATTTGGTAGAAACTTGACTTCTGTGTCTCTGACTACAAGCAAGCACAACCCACTGGTTTCCAGCTTGGCTGTTGGGGCCTGTTGCCTCACTTGGTGATATGATTGGGTTCTACTAGCAAGAAAACTGATCCTGCTATCCTACTTTCTTTCTTTGCTTTCCCTTTTTCACTTCCAAGTTCAAATTCAAATTAGTGCAGCTTGTTTTGTGGTTGGTTGTCTATATTCTATAATGAGTAGTTGTTCTGTTTGAGCTGTGATTGTCATTGGCAGTCTTTGATTAATTAAATAACTGGATGAAATGGCAATTGGGATGCTGTTCAATTAATTTTTGACTTTATTTTATATACTTGTTCTTTCTTTTATTTGTTTATTCAGTAGGGATGCCTGTGTGAGTGAGATCATGATTTCATCCACAAGAGTTTCCCTTTTCTAAAAGTTTTGTGCCAGTCTGTTCCCTCTAATTTTAAATTCCTGGGCTCTGGTTGCATTTCACAGGAAATATTGTCGTAGTTAAGAAAACTGTAATTGTTATGCACACTTGTTTCATCCATTTGGTTTGTACTGAATTATGTTGGTTAGTATTCTGAGACTTTGATGACCTGATTCTCTGAACTTCGGCGAACTATGACAGGCAAGGAGGGCCTTAAGGGCACTTAAAGCACTCGTGAAGCTTCAAGCTTTGGTGAGAGGCCACATAGTGAGAAAACAATCGGCAGACATGCTCAGGCGTATGCAGACACTGGTCCGAGTACAAGCCCGAGCACGTGCAAGTCGAACACTCATGTCAGACTCACCACATTCTAGCAGAAAATCCTCCCTATCTCACCACCCTGTAAGCAGACCTTTCCTTTTAGATCAAGCTTACTAGTTTCCATTTTCTAGTCAAATACGAGGGGTAAAAACACACTTTGTGCCAGGTTGGATTTGTATGCCATACTCTTAGTATTAATAATTCTCAACTTTTTACCTGGTTAGCTAAATTTTCTCGGGACAAATTTGTTTTACTATTTTATTTTGTTGAGTCCAACTTTGCTTACTTTTACATAATTGGTATTCATTTTCTATGATGTCTACTTGCAGCTCCCAGAAAGTCCTGACAAAATTGGATACCAACCCCGTGCTTGTAGCAGCAAATTTGATGGACCCTCAATACTGAAGGTATTTACTTCAATGGCTGTGTAGAATTTGATTAACCCCTCCTACTGCATATGATGCTTTACTTGTGGATGATATTCTGTAGCAAGTTTGAAACTGGGTCACAAATTTTTTTAATGGAAGCTAGAGAATGTTACTGTCAAAATTTGATCCCAAGACATTGTTGAACCTGTTTTCTGGAATACTGATCTTTATTTTATTCATAAAAACCAATTGATATTAATCAAATTCCTCTGTTCCATCAAACTCAGAGATGCGGTTCAAATTCAAATGTAAGGGATGTCGTAAATCTAGACAGAAGACGGCTGGCGTCAGGTTGGTTAGACCGGTGGATGGAAGAAAGTGCGCGGAACAACCGCCGAGATGCTTCACTGAGATATGAGCAAGCAGATGACGTAAGGGGTGACAAGATACTTGAAGTAGATACTTGGAAGCCTCACTTGGGCTCCCAACGTAGACCCCAAACCTTTCAAACAGCACATCATGTTCTGACTTCAAATCGTTACAACCCAACCTTCATGACATTTGACTCTCCATCAAAACATTCGATGAAGGAACCGAACCCGATTCCAAACCAAGCTTCTATGGACGTCTTATCACTGAGCTCTCTGAAATATGCTATAGCAACAGATGAAGCAGCTTTTAGGACTGCTGAGAACAGCCCACAAGCATTTTCTGCCTCCTCTAGACCTGGAAGTAGTGGTAGAAGAGGTCATCACTTCACGCCAGCAAGGAGTGAATGCTCGTGGGGTTTCATTAATGGGTATGCAGGTTACCCCAACTACATGGCTAACACGGAATCATCCCGAGCTAAGGTCAGGTCACAGAGTGCCCCAAGGCAAAGGCTTGAGTTTGAGAAATATGGTTTGACCAAAAAGTCTGTTCAGGAGTTTTGGGATGCAGGAACTTGTTCAGATACTAGTTTTGCTCAAGATTCCGACTGCCGGAATAAATCAGTGTTTAGCTCTAGCCGCTTGAACAGACTTGGGAGTGCCAGTCCACGGTGATGTTCCATGTTCTATGTATTTATTTCTGTGTATGGCAGGCGATGTTTTGAGTTTTAATTACTTGACCCTGAATCCTTGATGTACAAAGCTGTTCTTAGGAAAACAAAGTTTGGCACCATGGGTGTCAAAAGATGAACATAGTTTCAAAAGTGTGAGGGTTCAAACTCAGTAAAAATGTAATTTCGATTGTGCTTTGTTTACGTATCAAACTTTGGTTCTAGTATTCTTTGTACATTTTTTTACGAGTCGCTAGAGTTTGCAATTGCAATCACATCCCACCAAGTCATTTTCAACGACATTCTTTTTCCAAATCTCATTCACGGGATAAGATCTTTTCACTTAATTGGCGGTGGCTTTTGTGGATTTGGACAAAACCAGGAGAAGGCACTCTTGATACATACATTTACCACCAAAATCAAATCAACTGCAAACTGCATGCATTGGATCCCAACCATGGGTCATTATTGAAACTGGTTGTGAAATTGATTTTCGATTATGTAGCAAAGCCTCTCTTTTTGGGTCATCATGTACCCAATTTTGGCTGCTAGCACTTTTACATGGCAAGCAAAAGCATTAAAACTTTTTTGATGCAGTAATCAAATCTTTATAGGGCAACTTTAAATGACCTAAAGTAGGATGGCTATAATCATTTCAGTTGGCAATCATGTTACCATATTTGAATTATTAACTATTTTACCTTAAAGCAACAGTTTAACTAGCTATCTATCGTCTAACATCATAATTCCATAATTTGTACAATCAGATCTTCAATTATTCAGATTTTCTTCAACCCAAAACTCGAACCTCCCTTCCTCTGCCCTGCAGCTGAACACATGAGATTGTTTATTTCGTCTTCCATTTCGCTAATTTTCCGGAACTTACTCATATTAAAGTTGCATACCCAAACTCATAGGATTCTGCACCATCACAAACCAAAACCATAAACATTGGTCGGAAAAAGACAATGAGGCTGTAATGAGGGGTTATAGTGAGGGGATCCTTAACAACCATTCCATCAACAAATTTCTCAACATTGGACGGTTGGATTGAACCCCTCAACATAACCTCATCGTTGTATAAGCTCCAAAAAATAATAATAATAATAAAATAAAGACCAAAGAAACTTACAAATTGCAATCAGTGTTAGGATCGATGTTGAAGCCCAAAGAAACTTGACAAAAGTCAGGCAAAGTAGCAATCGCATAAGCATTTGGGTTGTATGTGGAAATGAGGCCCAATAAGCATCTACACGCAAATCTCCGATTCTCAATTGTGTCAGCAATAACCTTGAGATTGGCCATGGCATTGCAACATGGAGACCCTGGGAAGGGGTCTGGTGAGCCATACGTGATGAAGGTGTAGCAAGTGGAGACCAGTGCCGTCACGGCAGAGCATTCTATCGTGCTAGACACCAATATCGCCGTTGATAACAACGCCATTATTGTTACTCCGATCATCAACTTCCGGCTTCCCATTTCGCAAAATTACATCAACTTACACCTTACTAGTTGTAACTTCTTCTGGTTTACGCAAGAGCAACACTTATTTTTTATAGTGATGTTATAGTTGGGTTTGGTGTAAAATAAATAACGTGTGGTGTTCTTCATGAAGGTTGAATGACCCATACAACTTTTGACCCCAAAAAAAAAAAAATTGAAGTCAGACAACTAAACTGAGCCCGTATCTAGTCTAGTTAGAAGAAATAAGGCCTGCTGCTTGTATGGGCCCAGACCTAGTTTTTATTGTTTGTATAAATTGCTACTGTCAACTTGGTTTCGTGGTGTAGTTGGTTATCACGTCAGTCTAACACACTGAAGGTCTCCGGTTCGAACCCGGGCGAAGCCATTCGTTTTAATTATTTTTGGCACTTTACATAAATTTCTTTTTCCCTATTTCGTATTGGGTTTACAAGCAAGATAACGATTTAGTACAGAACTCAACATTGACAGACATACCAATCGAATGAAGAATGATTGCAATTACATATAGCAACATATCAAACATGCAAAAATTTGAGCATTCCAAAACCCACCAACAATAATACAGCAATTGCCTTTACAATAACAGGTAGAGCAAACCAGTTTCTAAAACAACTAAACATTAACATAGTAGAAAAGGAACATATCCCTTTTTTCTTTTTTCTTTTTTCTTTTTTCTTTTTTGAAGTGTCTGCTTTGAGTGTTAATTTTCTTCACAATGCCATCTAGATGAAGGGACACAGCTGAGGTAGTGACACCAATGACAATGGTCATTCCCATTCTCCCCGTGGAAGAGCATCACCAATGCAGCTGTAAACCTGCATATGATCAAAATAACAAGCTCTTAAAATAACTGCAACCAGTTTGATTTGAATAGAAACAAACAACCACTCAGAACGATTAGGGTAAATAACTCACCCAACAATCAGCAGAACAAGAGAAAGAAGCCATAGCATATATTGGTAAGCCTTGTATTTGGACTTGACATTGACACGAGCAGGAAGATTTGGTTGCTCCAACCACCCAAACCGAGGACGGGGCATCAAGACAAAGCCGATGAGGAAACCAGTAAGAAACCCACCAATGTGGGCAAAATTATCAACATGTGGCAAAATTCCAATGCCAAGGTTAATTGCAATAATGACCAAAAGGGTGAGGAGGGCTGCAACCTATGGAGGCAATCAAATAAAGAGTGAATTAGTAAACATTATTTATTCAATACTGGGGGCAGTATCTTCTTGCTGCTAAGATTGAAATGTATAGCCTCACAACAGATAGCAAACAGCAGCAAATATTTAATCTGGTTCTACCATAATGGTTTTTCTTTTCTTGAAAGCACTGCTTACCTTGTTGGTATAAATAGTCCAATTGGTAATTAGTTCTGAAAGCATTGCTCCAAGAAGCCCAAAAAGAGCACCAGAGGCACCAACAGAGATGTTCTTTCGAATGAAAAGGGACGAAAGTATGCTCCCTCCAAATCCAGACAACAAGTATATAATTCCAACTCGCACTGCCAATTGTAACAACTCTTGAGTCTACTTGGATATAATGAGATTCTCTCTCCCAAATAGACATTTAAAACTAAGATTATGTGTGATGCTTAGTAACCAAAATCAAATAATAATTGATAAGATCAGATTGTACACACAAAAGGTACAAGAAAATATATTCATAGTCAAAGTAATACACTGAGCTCCGGCATCATTTAGAAACAAAAAGAGAAACATACCAAAACCAAATTGCTGTTCTATACGAATTCCAATGAACACCAGGCTCAGCATGTTAGCAACCAGGTGGATTACGCCAGCATGCAACCAAATACAAGTGAAAAGCCTCCATCCCTGATGCTTATGCTCAACTTTGTCCCAATCTAAAGCTCCCATCTTCTCTAATCTTCAAAATCATGAAAAGGTTATGCATTGTTCAAATTGCAAAGGTTTTGAAGGAGGAGGAGGAAAAAAAACACAAACAGTAAGAGAAAGGGCAATCTGTCATAATAAGGTGGGTCAATGAAAAAGACACACTTTCAGCGTAGTTTAAGTAACTGGTGCAAAAACATTTAAACATATTACAAGAATAAGAAAGCCCGAGACTTTGGATGTTTGAAAGCTTTTCCGTTAGCTTGCACAAGCACTATGTTTAGTATCCAGTGGCTATTCTTTTGAGGCAAAAAAGCTTTCAGCTCATACAGTTTGCTAGAACTTGTTACGACCCTTCAAGGATTGTACTTGTTTTCTTAGGGGATTCTCAGCATTGATACTAACTATCTCAAGATGCAATCTGCCTAACAGAACCCACCAAACAAAAACGACCTAAGAGCTTCCTCTTCTTATATGCAGAGTAACCGGAATTCGTAGTGTCTCAGAAACTCAATCTAAATCATAATTATCAGGATATGCAATGAAACACAAGCTCTAGCTATAAAGGAACTAAATTTGCACTAATCTAATACCATTAATATATCCTTGTTATCAAAATTAGACATTCAATAGATCCTAGTGGCAGTAACTACAATTCAACTCATTTTCTAAGTGAAACAAAGAAGTAAGAATTTGAAGGCTGAAAAATCTGTAAAGTAGCAATAAAGTAATCAAATCACAAGTGCCCAGAAAACTTAACCACCAACATATATCAAGTGCTTCAAAAGGAGCAACACCGAGATTTTAAGCACCAAAACAGAAACACCAACAAAACAAAAAACCGAAAATTGGGAAATGGGTATGAGAGAAGACCAAAGATTTTTCAATTACGTGGAAGAAGAAGGGCCGAAGAGAGGGTTCTCCTTCAAAGGTTGAAACGAGAACCTCCCAAGAAACCTTGCCTCACACTTGCCCTCAATCCGAGAATTGTGCTTTGGACAATTGTTCACAAACATGACCACAAGGAACACACCAACGTTAGCCACAACAACCATGGGTACCAACCAAGAAGTCCATTGGGTCTCTGAGTCCTCTATCACATAAGAAGAAGACGAGTAGCTCGGCCTTGCTCTGTCTTTCACTCCTCTGTTTTCCACATCTTCAACTTCACCAGACATTTTGTTCCTTCTTTGTTTTGTATGTTTATGGTGCTCTCTCTCTCTCTCTCTCTCTCTCTCTCTCTCTCTCTGTGGCGGAATTGGGCTTGTGGCAGAGCAGAGCCTGTGCAATTGTTCAGATGGAGTTGGTGGAAAGGTTTAATGGAATGGAGAGTGGCACAAAGAAAGTGAGTTCGGCATTTTCAGGTTTCTAACTGCCACAGTCCCTATCATGGTGTTACATAAGTTAAGTCTTAGTTTTGAACCAATGGGTCTCTTCCACGTCAACAGACGCGTGCCATGTCACGTGGGTTCTATCTGGCCAATTGGCAAGGGTGGTGTCGTGGGTTGGAATGATTGGGTAACGTGGTTTTTGGAGTGTGAGCAATGAACCACTGGACTGTTGCTAAATATGCGCAGATTCTCTGTTTTCCGTTGTTTTCCACCAAGTCACTAACTAGAAGTTGCCGTTTAGTTTTTTTTTTTTGGGTAAAGAAACGGACACTCTGCCTTTTAAATGTGATCGGTTGCTTGCTTCAACGCGTTTTTAACTTTATAAAACATGGAATGAAAGGAAAGGAAGGGAATCAACCAAATAAAACCAAATAATAAAGCTGGATTTCAATTCCTGGGGTCCAAGCAAAAGCTTTAGGAAGTTCAAACTTCAAAGAATAATATTTGCAAAAAGACTCAATTATTTTATTGACTTTTTTGCTCAACCCCAAATCCAAATGAGACCATGATCAAGGCTCATTTCGAAAGTGAGCAGGATTCATACCATAAAAGAAGGAGAGATATATGAAGAAAGAGATAATGCAACGGGGTAGAGAAGTTTTTCTCATAAAAGAGAGCTGGAAAAAGAAGAAGTTGAGTTCCATACGTCTTTCAACTGAACATCATCTTTGATTTTCCCTTGGCACCTAATGTACTAAAGCAAAACCTGTAATCCTATTTGATTTTTGTTTTTTGTTTCATTATTATTCGTACCATATAAATTCTCTTGCTTGTAAAATGGTCTCATCAAACCATTACCTAATTCTAAAGTTGTTAACTTTATTCCCTACCTCTGTACACATGAAACATAGAGAGTGGTACATGATTCTTCTTTTCATTTAGTGACAACTAATAGTTAACTATTACAAATTATGGTAGAGATTGGAAATGACAAAGAAGTGGTGAAGCTTGTAGAAGGACAAAGAGGCATCGAAAGAAAGAAAGAAAGAACAGGATGGATTGGCTTCTTCATAATAAGATACGTACGTGTGGAAGGTGAGACAGGCAAATCAATCATAATCTTTGTCAGAATGCATGAGTAAAGTTTGTTGGTTGGTCTAAGTGTCAGACAATCGAGTTGAGGTTCTCCTGTGTTGCTTATACCCTACTACTTACCATCATGACAGTTTGTTCACTTTGTATGGCTCACCTCTGTTTCCTTTCTTTCTTCATCATTCTTCTAAAGACCTTTTGTTTCTGTCTGTCCGTTTCTTCTAAAAGGGTTCAGAAACAAGAAACCTAAAGCTGAGGAAGCTAGAAGATTAATCATTCACAAATTGGTTTTCCTTTTTACCCATTGTAATCATTGTGAAGTAGATTTTACTTTTAATCTTTTCAATCAGTTTATGATCAACAAATCCTAAAGCAGAAAAGAAAGACCTCACTCGCAATCATGTGTTAGTATCTTACATTACATGCACTCATAATATGCACGTTTGTGACTCGTGGGGTGGGGAGGTAAAAGTAACACACAATACTAAATTTGTCACTCCTCCTTTTATTTATGTATCGAGCTGCAAAAGTAATCAGAATTTCATGAAAGAAGAAAAGACAGACAATTATCAACATCAACCCAGTCACAAAAAAGAAAAAGAATCTCATCTCATAGATGATGTGTTCAGCGCTTGCCCTTTAGCCCCACCCCTACCAGCCTTGGGGCCCTTGGGTGGCAAGTTGACTCTTTTCTTCTGTGACTTGCTTGGCCATTACCTCTGCCTTGTTTTCATCCTTAGTTTTCTTAATCTTCTCCTTAATTTCACTGCACAATGCAAAGAACATACAGAAGAGCAGCATCTCGAACCTCAGGTTTCTCATTTCTATCTCTTCTTAACAGTTTGTGCAGCAATGTCCTTGTCCTATTAATGCTGATGTTCATTATCTACATCTTAAAATGATGCATCAGCACCAGAATGACGATCAATACCGAAATATCCAACAAATATTAATCAGAAATTGGAACAACCCACATATTAAAAATTATTATGTTCTTGGAAAATCAATACACTCGACTCGACAGAGCCAACTAACCAACCAAAGTAATCAATAAAACAACACATGCAACGTAGATTGGAATCTACCCACCATCATGAATTCACAGAACGAACACATCATTATGATCAGCTACGTGCGCATTCATCATATAACCATGAAAACCCACCTGCAAATTTCACTCTGTTTTAAATAATAACAGGACAGAGTTTATACATAAAAATAAATAAATTTTTATTTAAACAGACAGGGCAGAGTACCATCTACCATGGCATGGCGGCAGTTTGTCACTCTGTTTCTGAGAAATACCCCAAATGGTAAGTAAATAAAATTATCGTTTCATATATAGCGGAGGGTTTTGACTTTTGACTTTTGATTTTTCACTTTTGACTTTTGACTCAATAACAAAACAGAATATATCGCGGAGGGTGGGCCATACTTGGACAGAAGAGGCCCACGTAAGCTAAGAACTTTATGGGCCCACGAACTCTTATTTTTTGTCAAAGCTGCAACGTCTGACAGACGGTGCCAACTTTGAAACAGTGGGCTGGGCTTAAGGTTGCAAATAACAAAATGTCAAGGAAAATAGTTTTTAGTTAGAACTAGTTGATAATAATTATTCTTAGTTTTTCAGATTATTAAAATGGAGTTTTAGATTTATTATTAAAATGGATAAGAATATAAGGGTATATTCGATATTTCCTATACAGATCCTCGCAAAAGGTCTTGCAAGATTATGGATAGAAATGGATTCAATTTATCTAATCTTAATGAAGAAGCAAACTGATTGAGTGACCAAATATGGTAATTTGTATACGACATTTTCTGTTTAATTTCCTTCCAAATAGGGAAAAGTATATTAAATTACCAAGCATGGTATTATGGGTGTTTCATTGATTTGTTCAATGAATTATGTAAGCCGGTCTTTCAAGTTTTTAACATGACAATTTAAATCCAATTATGCTCCAATGCTGTATTTCTAAACTAATTAATTTTTTATAAGAAGACTAATCTTTGGGTGTATAACCAAGAGAACAAAAATGCGATACCTTCGCTGCACATTTGTTTTGAGAGCAGCATCATAATACACTTTTTTTTTTGTAGGACCTTTCTTATTGAGATAGACGATAATATAATAAATTCACACACACTACACGAATGTTAAGACTCTCCAAACCACTGTCATTTACCATAATACACTTTACATTCGACGTTACAATCAATAATAACATTGCCTTAAAATAGGAGACAAATCTTGTTCTTACATTAAATCATAATAACGATTATTTGAATACGAAATTATATAATGAGAGGAACATGATTCCGTTCATTAAAACCATGAATCAAATAGATAGATTCAGGTCTTATTTCCAAAGCTTAAATGTGTTGGATTTAAATCTTATTAACTTGATATATATTTCAGCCAAGGCCATAGATTCACATTCAGCTGCAAATTAACTGAAACACAGGAGAAAAAGTTTCTATATTTCTTTACCAGTATAATTATGCAACAAAATTATTTAATTCAGAGCTTTAACCACAATAGTGATCAGCTCAATTATAAATAATTTATGACACCCATGAAATCAAATGTGCAAAAAGTAGAGACTAAGCACTAGAAGGCACATGCCATTATAACATTACTATAATGACAATTTAAACATAGCTAATATATTTCTGAACCAATTACCCTCAAGTCTCGATGACACATGAAACTTTAATATATATTTTGTATACTTTTTTTTTTTTGGGTACGTAATGAATTTGAAAGTGTAAATAATTTACAAAAATTCTAAATGGCTCTATAAATTGTAATAATATTTCACCAACTGTCATGCCACATAGAAGGTTATGTGCTTATTGTGGTAGATATAGACGTACTACAACTTTATGATGTTTTGAGTTGGGATCAGGTGTATTGTTCCCCTGTTGTAACTTTTTGTTTTATCAATAAAGTTTCCCTCGTTTCGTCGAGGTTCTCTCAAAAAAAAGACGTACTACAACTTTATACAATTTCCCAATGACAATGCACATGCCTCACATGTGCAATACGATAAGACTTAAAGTAGAAAATGAGAAAATGAAGTACACAAAATGAGCACGCGGAATTGATTGTAAGACAAAAAATGGAAACCGATTAAAAGGCAAAACAATAGTGATTTTATACCATCTTTAGGGAACGGTCTCTTAATAACATTACTAGTATTACTTTGTGTACATCCAATCTATATCTAGGAAAATAAGTAGGTCAATTATTGCGGATACGAAAAAAATTTATGTGTTTTACTACAAATTTTCTAATTCAGAATTTTGGTGTTTATTGATGAATTAATTGGAAAAAAAGCTAATAGAAATGTTAGACAAGTTCAAAATTAATTAATTAATTAGTAGTAAAAGTATTTTGTGTGTGTCTTTTTTTATTTAAATATTGTTCTTAAAAATACCCAAATACAAAATAGAGGGAATTGGACATGAGTGGATATTGTAATTTTTGAAAGATGAAGGGTATATTGTGAAATAACAAGAATACTAGGGGGAGCCATATCCAGTAATAAAAGGAGCGATGTCATACATAGAGGCTATAGAGCAACCAAAGTACCAAACCCTGCAGTATAGGTGGGCCGCGGGCGTAGTAGATTTAAGGAATCCGAAACACTTTCCTTCTAAGTGACCATATTACCCTTCGAAAAGGCACCACCTCATTGGTCCAAAATACAGTCAATGCACCGACAGTGATGATGTGTACACACGGAATTAAAACTCCATTGAGACAAGTACACAAAATGAGAACACCCGCACGCGCGTGAAAGTAGATTTGGGCGGATTTCACGAACCTAGTGGGTCCCGCCCCACGCCCTTTCCTTTATTTGTCTCTCCTTCTCTATATATAATATGCGTTTATTATGGCTTTCTCTGATTTTCTTCTCGTAATATGAAAGAAAGAAAGAGAGTGGATGAGAAGTAGAATTGGTTTGCATGAAGGAGGAGGAAGGCGGCATTTTACCATTTGGGTCTGAAAATTGATTCAATCAAGGCATAACTTAGAGAGAGGTTTGCGCCAAGAAAAAGACAGAGAAAAATTATTAACAAAAAAAGCTTCATTGACTCTTTGAATTTCCTCTCTGAGAGAGTCATTGTAAGTCAGCTGCAAAACCTTCCTCAAGTCCCTTTGTTTATTATCATTTATTGTTTTTTTAATTTATATTTAATAGATTAACAGTACAAAGTTTTACTTGTCAACAAAGATATATCTTTTGTCTGTCTTTTTATCTTCCACAGATCCCGTAAGAGAGAGAGGGAGAGAGAGAGAGAGAGGGGTTCTGAAAATCTTATTAACTTTGGTTGGCTTGGCTGTGTGACATAGACAGAGGCTGCTTCCTTGGCCCTCACTGTCAAAATTAAAAGGTAACCTTTTCCCCGTACTTGGGTTGGTTTGCATGCCATTGCCATCTATCTATCTGTAACATTAGAGAGAGAGAAAGAGAGAGAGAGAGAGAGAGAGAGAGAGAGAGAGAGAGAGAGAGAGAGAGAGGTCTATTGAGTCTTTTTGTTTGGATTTGGTATTATGTATTCTAAAAGTCATGAGTGGAATAGTGTGAATATGAGATAAGCTTTTTCCCTTCACCTTTTTGTGTTTGTCTGTTTTCCCTCTGCCATATTTTTCTGAGACTCCTTTTGCGTACTTTTCTATCTTTTCTTTTCCTTTCAAATATTGGGTCTTGTTAAATCCTGCCAAACAATTAGTCAAGCACATCAGAAAGGGATGGAGATTTAGGGTTTTCGTAACCACTCACTGTATGTACGGATTTGGTTATGTGGTTTTATAATATTCAGAGATTTGTTATCATAGTTTTATCAGAGAAAGAGATAGGAGGGAGGGGGTTGTGTGAACTGTGAAGGGGGTTGTGTGAACTGTGGATCATTAAAAAGGGACTTTTCTTGTCTTCTTGTTCTTTTTCTTCATTTATCTGAAACATATTTTCTAGAGAGATAAAGAGTTTTCTAGAGAGAGAGGGCCTTGAGTCATGCATGGGCGTTGACAAAGAAACAGCTTTTTCTTCTGTTTCTACTTAGAATGCATTCCCACTTTCTCAGTCTTTAGCTCAATCTGGCAATCGCTGGGTAAGGTCAAACATTTAGAATAAAATAAAAAACAAGTCATAAACATACCCTTGTGAAAGTGAGAGTGACTCTATCTTTCTATAAAAACCTGCAGAGACACAGAGTCAAATAGTCAAAAAAATCAGAGAGAAAGGAAGGAAGAGAAAAAGAGAGTCTAAACTCTAGAGGGGTTTCAAATTTCAATCTTGCCATTGTTTTTCCTCATTTCTTTTGATGAGTTTTGGAGGTTTGATCAGCGGTGGTAGTGGTAATAGTGGAGGTGGGCGTGCAAGAGTTGTGGCTGATATTGCTCCACATACCCCCTACATGCCCAGTGGTGCCATTGCTCAACCACACTTTCTCACTTCCCCTGTTCCCAATTCAATGCGGAGTTCCTCTTCCCTCTCTCTTTCAATAGTATGCCTCTTTCCCTTGATGAGCTTTTCCCCTGATTCATGGCTTAAAACTTAAATCCTCACTCGTTGTTGTTTTTTTTTTCTTCTAAAATATCTATTGATGATCTTTTAATTTGAATCCATGTTGTTGTTGTTGTTGTTGTTTTTGTTGTTATTGATCTTCCTCTTGATATGTGTTTGTGCAGAAGAACATGGATGGTCACAGTGAACTGGGCCTGATTGCTGAGAATTTTGATCCTGGGATTATTGGGAGGATGAGGGATGATGAGTATGAGAGCAGGTCAGGGAGTGATAATTTTGAAGGCGCATCAGGTGATGATCAAGACGCCGGGGACGAGCAACGCCCCAGGAAAAAGAAGTATCATAGGCATACCCCAAGCCAAATCCAAGAACTTGAAAAGTGTGATCAATTTCTCAATTATATCTCAGCTATTTTACTGTTCTATTTGAGATTGGGGAACTTGGTAACATGGGGTTTGTTTTTCTCTTCTTGTTGTGGTGCAGTTTCTTCAAAGAATGTCCTCATCCTGATGAAAAGCAGAGGCTTGAACTGAGCCGGAGACTTAGCTTAGAAACAAAGCAAGTGAAGTTTTGGTTTCAAAACAGGAGGACCCAGATGAAGGTCAGTGTCACATTACTTCTCTCCTTTTGTTCATTCAGTGTTTGTGAGATTTGGTTTTTAATTATGTGATGAATGGAAATGTAAATTCGAAATTTTTGAATCAGACACAACTGGAACGCCATGAGAATATAATTCTTAGGCAAGAGAATGACAAGCTCCGTGCTGAGAATGGTGTGATGAAGGATTCTATGGCAAACCCAGTTTGCAATAGTTGTGGTGGGCCTGCCATTCCTGGTCAAATATCATTTGAGGAACACCATCTTAGGATTGAGAATGCTCGACTGAAAGATGAACTAAACCGGATATGCACTTTGGCAAACAAGTTCTTGGGCAGGTCAATCTCGTCCTTGGCCAGTCCCATCTCTCTTCCAAATTCAACCTCCGGTTTGGAACTTGGGGTAGGAAGAAATGGGATTGGTGGTTTGAGTGCTGGAGGCAGTGGGTTGCCAATGGGACTTAATTTAGGAGATGGAGTTTCGAGCTCTTCGCCAATGATGCCTCTAATTAAGAGTTCTACAGGCATGCTGGGCAATGAAGTGCCATATGAAAGATCTATGTACATAGATCTTGCAATGGCAGCTATGGATGAATTGGTTAAGATGGCTCAGGCAGATAGCCCCTTGTGGATCAAAACTTCAGATGGTGGAACAGAAATATTGAACCATGAGGAGTACCGGGCATTTTCTTGTATTGGTACGAAACCCAGCAACTTTGTAACTGAAGGCACAAGGGACACTTGTATGGTGATAATAAACAGCTTGGCTCTTGTAGAGACATTGATGGATGCGGTATGCCATCCTACTCTTTTAACAATTGTATCAGGATTCTATTACTCTATCTTAGTTTTTGCCTGTGTTTCATTCTATCTATTTTAATGTGTCATGTTGTTAACATTTGATCCTGAGTGATTATAGATTAAGATGATATATCTAGTCGCTTGATTGATAGAATAATGCTTGAAGCTATGTATTTGGAACTTAATAATTTGTTTTTCCTTGAGCAGAATCGATGGGCAGAAATGTTTTCTTGTTTGGTTGCTAGAGCCTCCGTCATTGATATGATATCCAGTGGCATGGGTGGGACAAGAAATGGTGCTCTTCAAGTGGTGTGTCTCTTTGCTTCTGTCTTTTTTTTTGTCTTATCCACCTTTCCTCTTCCGCTCCTGCTGCAAATTTGGAACTCATGAGGATCTTATTTTGTAGATGCATGCTGAGCTTCAAGTGCTCTCCCCGTTGGTCCCTGTCCGCCCGCTGAAGTTCCTCCGTTTCTGCAAGCAACATCAAGAGGGTGTTTGGGCTGTGGTCGATGTTTCCATTGACATCAATCAAGAAGGTTCCAGTACAAATGCATTTTTGAACTGCCGGAGGTTTCCTTCTGGATGTATTGTGCAAGATATGCCTAATAATTGCTCCAAGGTTATAGCTGATTCTTTACTGCTTGTGTTTTATCTTCCATGCAATGTTATGCTTCTTTATGATTGTTGAGTTAGCCTTGTTGGTGCAGTTTTCATTCGACCTTATTAATGAGGTTGTTGAGCTGAATAATTTGAGTTTGTTGAGAACACAACAAGGTATAAGCAGTTATATTCCCAGACCTAGCCTTAGCCTGACTTGTGCTTCCAAAGAATTTACTTTCTTATTATCACCCAACAAAATTGCTTTCTGGTCGATGGGATTGCTCCTATTGTAATGTAGTAGGACTTCACCTAGAAATATGTACGCTTTATTGTTATTTTACTGAAGAAGATGCTTCCTCATTTTGCTTATTATATAATCTTCAAATTTCGAAGCCAGGGTTTCTCATTTCTCATTGTCTGTATTTAATTAGTTTACTGTTGCTCTTAAGAGATGAGAAAATCAAGGATAGTCACAGTTTAATATTAGCGTAAACCATCGTATCTGTTTCTGCATCTAAAATATAAGATTATTCATAATCTTTATGTGCAGGTGAAAGTAAAACCCTTGGAAATTTCAATCTCTATTGCATAAACTATGTATTTGATGCTTCTATTCCTATCTCTCCTTCTTTATTAATGTTTTCTTTATTGCCAACGAGACTGAATGACCTGGATCCAGTCTTTATATTGTTGTATACTGAATTCCATATAATGTGATTTTCTGCACACTATTTTATTATATTGTTAGTTTCTCCACAAGCCTGAATTTTATTATATTGTTAGTTTCTCCACAAGCCTGAATTTTGACTTTTCACTCTTTATCTTTTCCACAAACTTGTTTGGTGCACTCTTAGTTTATGATTGTCTTCAGTCCATGTCAACTCATGTCTAGGTTATATTCTCTCTCTCTCTCTCTCTCTCCCCCCCCCATACACATGGCATTCTTTTTTGGCGTTTGATAAATTGTTTGTATGCAATGATTTTTGTTCTGAGTGAAAACTGAGAAGGGTCACTTTGGTAAATTCATAATGTAGGTCAGCAGGCTGCATGGCCTGAACGACCAATAAGGGAACAACTAAAACTTGGTTCTGGGCGTACCTTTTGCCTTGTCTTAGGAAATGTCTTCTTCTATATATGAAGTAAATTTCTGGACAAAAAAAGAGATACAAATTAAATTTTGGGTGTGAAAGGAACCATCAGGATATTGTCTACAAGGAGCTTTTAAGGGTTTTTTGTTGCATTTTTTTATTTGAAAGAGGTAACTAGTGGAACTCAATAGCAGTTCATGAGTTTGGAATAGATGCTATGTGGGTGCCGCCAATTAATGGATAGTACTTTGCAGGTGACTTGGATAGAACACTCTGAATACGATGAGAATACCGTGCACCACCTCTTCTGGCAATTACTACGTTCAGGTATGGGCTTCGGTGCACAGAGGTGGCTTGCCACTCTGCAAAGGCAATGTGAGTGCCTGGCATTCCTCATCTCCTCTACCAACTCAATTGAAGATCATACAGGTCAGTCTACTTGCCTTCTTTTACATTTTCTGACAAATATGTGAAGTTTTATGTTCTGACAAATACCTATATTCGACAGGGTTAGGTACCAATGGTAAAAAAAGCATGTTAAAGCTGGCACAACGTATGATCGATAACTTCTGTGCCGGGGTTTCTGCCTCATCTGTGCGCAAGTGGGACAAACTGTGCGTTAATAATGTTAGTGAAGATTTGAGGGTTATGGCCCGGAAGAGTGTGGATGACCCTGGTGAGCCTGCTGGGATCGTGTTGAGTGGCTCGACATCTGTTTGGCTACCAGTATCAAGGCATAGGCTGTTTGATTTTTTGCGAGATGAACAATTAAGGGATCAATGGGACGTTTTATCCAAAACTCATAAAATGCAACTCATGCTTCGCATTGCCAAGTCCCAAGGAGGTGGCAACTGTGTTTCTCTCCTTCGTGCCAATGTGAGTGGTTGCTAAGTCTCTACTCGTAATCCTCCCCCTGTGCACCTGTTGTTTCATTGTGTGTATGTTACTTTGCCAATTTCAGGTGATAGATGCCAATGAGAATACCATGCTGATGTTACAAGAGTCGTGGAGCGACGCTTCAGGCGCACTTGTAGTGTATGCACCGGTTGACCCGGCATCAATGAGTGCCGTGATGCGCGGTGGAGATTCTGCCTATGTTGCTCTCCTACCATCAGGGTTTGCAATCCTCCCTGGTGGTCCACCTGGCTATGGTATGGTCAAAACTGAAGGCAATGGCTGCGACGATGGTGGATGTTTTCTGACTGTTGGATTCCAAATTTTGGGGAGTAACTATCCTGCAGCCAAGCTCGATGTGCAGTCGATTAATACAGTTAACACCCTCGTCTCGCACACAATTGAGAAGATAAAATCGGCCCTTCAAGTACCATAATGTTAGTGCTTGACAACCATGCTTTTATTTTGTTACCTTCTTTTTGCTTTTGATGGTTTGGGAAAAGAAAAAGGGATATATGGGGAAACATAGAAGATTAGAATGGGATAGTAAGGAGCTCGAGATGAAACGTTTCGCACACAGGGGTTTCGAGTCAAGAACGAACCGCATGTGGAGAATTATTATGTGGTAAACTGCTTAATCTGGTCTGGTTTTGAAATAAAAACAAGAGTTGAAGAGTGGTGGTTCGGGTATTGACTCAGTGGACCTGCGGGGTAGGCTCAGCTCTGCCTTTTGTGTTTTGTTAAATTATCGATACCATACAGAGTTGTGACATTGAAAACAACCTTTTTGGCTAATGGTTTTATTTTGAACTTGGATGTTGAAATGGCTGGGTCTGTCTCTTTAATTTCCCTCGACTCCTTCTTTATGCTTTTTTCGGTTTGGTCCCTCTACCTAACCCTTTTTTGTGTTGGGGAAAATGTTACAATTAAAATATGTTTTGCTAAATTACTTCTCTCTTTTCTGTCAAAAATTTCTAAGTTTACTTAAACTTGAGGCATTTTTCTCACGCACAATTGAACTAATCTAGAAATTATTTCTTGTTTGGGCTTTTCCTATCTCATCACCAAGGCCCAAAGATAAGGTGTGGCCCAAACTGTACCATACCATTACCATGTTCCGGCCAGGCGTGCAGCATATCGTTTCGTTTTTGATGAATTTGAAGCCCCTCAAAATCCATTTTAGGATCTATTTTTGAAAAGTAGCCCACTGGAAATGTAGTTTTACACTTGCGCCTTATAAATTCTGGTAATTCCTTTTTTACCTGAACATCTTGTTCCTTCTTCAATTTACACCCGCGCTGGTCCCACTTAATAGTTTTCTCTGCGGTCGTCTCCTCCTCCTCCTCCTCCGCAGCAACAAGCACACACGTGTTAACTTCTGTTGCAAACTGCATCTTCAACGCCAAAACCCTGCGCAAAACCCTAAGCCCCCAGTAGAGCTAAAATGCACATATTTTTAGCTTATTCGTCCAATTTCTTCAAAACCAGATCCAAAACTCTGAAACCCATCACATTCATCCTCTTGAATCTCACTTCCACAAGACCCATGTCCCAGTCCACCTCCATACCCAAGAAGCAAGAAAGAGTCCGAGACCATGGCTACGACAATTACATGGAGGTTGAGAAGAAGACCCGCAAGGTCCACAAATTCCAGGACCTCATTCTCTCCCAGCCTAACCAAGTCATCCAAATCTCCCGCCTCGACCTCCTCGCTCGCCGCCTCGGTTTCAAACAGAACGAAGCTGGTGCTTTCGTCCTCAAATTCCCTCATGTCTTTGAGATTTACGAGCACCCAGTTCAGAGAATCCTTTATTGTCGCTTAACCCGAAAAGCCCACCTCCAGATTGAGCAGGAAAAGAAGGCTCTCATCGACCAAATCCCTGACGCCGTGACCTGTCTCAGAAAACTTTTGATGATGTCTAACACCGGCCGGCTCCGCCTCGAGCATGTTCGGATTGCAAGGGCTGAATTTGGGCTGCCTGATGATTTCGAATACTCGGTAATTATCAAGTACCCTCAGTATTTTAGACTGTTCGATGCGCAGGAAACTAGGAATAAGTACATTGAGGTTGTTGAGAAAGACCCGAGTTTATCTGTGTGTGCTATAGAGAAGCTTAGGGAGATAGAGTATAGGGAAAAAGGAATTGATGCTGAGGATATAAGGTTCTCATTCATTGTGAATTTTCCACCCGGGTTTAAGATAGGAAAGTATTATAGGATTGCAGTGTGGAAATGGCAGAGAGTTCCTTATTGGTCACCGTATGAGGATGTTTCCGGTTATGACTTGAGGTCACTTGAGGCTCAGAAGAGAATGGAGAAGAGAGCAGTTGCTGTGATTCATGAGTTGTTGTCGTTAACGGTGGAGAAGAAGATTACATTGGAGAGGATTGCCCACTTTAGGATGGCTATGAATTTGCCAAATAAGTTGAAAGAATTTCTTCTTCAGCACCAGGGTATTTTCTATATTTCAACTAGAGGAAATCATGGGAAGCTTCATACAGTGTTTCTTAGGGAGGCTTATAAGAAGGGTGAGTTGATAGAGCCGAATGATTTGTATTTGGCGAGAAGAAAATTGGCTGAGTTGGTTTTAATAAGCCCGAGGAAGGCAAAAGTGGATAGGGAATTGGTTAGTTACCACAGAGATTGGGAGGATGATGAGAGAGGGCATATTAGAAGAGACCATGTTGAGAATTCTTTTGAAGATTTTGGAGGCAGGAACACCGTTGGGCAGGATAGGGGCGTGGATGATGATATGAACTCAGATATGGGTGGTGATTATGACTCCGATTGATGAGGATGATCATTGTTATAAAAGTATGGATGCAAAGGATGTCCATGTGAGACGGAATTGGTATTTGCTACTTGAGTCATCACAGTCATGGAAATTGCAATGAGTAGGTGGAGAATCGACAATGACATCATCTAACCTTGAGTGTATTTGAAACACGGTGATTGAGGGTATCATTTATGGCAAGCAGGATTTCTTTTTCATGGACAACACCTCAGATGGAGTTGGATTCTTGAAAATTCGTGGGCAAAGTTTTGATGCCAGATAGCCTTGTCGTCATCTTCAGAACTCAAAGAGATCCGAGAAAGTTTGAGGTGAGTTACAAATTTTGAAAGTGGCCATTTGGTCACTACCATGCTGTTCTACCTTATCAATCTGAACGAAACAACTTGGAAGCATATAAAGAAAATGAAGTTGAGCACGAGTCTTTAAGAATTGGAAGAGATTTGCTTTAGGAGATTGCTCGTGCAACTTTCTGAATTTAACTTAAACCATGGCCACTAATACTTTGTCTAATGTTGTGTTTGTAAAAGTTATACTGATTATAAACTGCAATAGAATGGATTCTTCTGCAACCCCTTGATCCAGAAGTTAATAAATAATGAACGTGGACTCATGAAGTCTTCTGTTTGTGTAATTGCATTCAAATGGTTCTGAAATCTCAGGTGAATGTTAGGTGAACAGAATCTGAGTTGAAATTATTCAATATTGTGCCATGCATTGCCGCTGGACGGTTTCAGTTTGTGAACCATGCTGTTCTACCTTATCAATCTGAACGAAACAATTTGGAAGCGTATAAAGAAAATGAAGTTGAGCACGAGTCTTTAAGAATTGGAAGAGATTTGCTTTAGGAGATTGCTCGTGCAACTTTCTGAATTTAACTTAAACCATTGCCACTAATACTTTGTCTAATGTTGTGTTTGTAAAAGTTATACTGATTATAAACTGCAATAGAATGGATTCTTCTGCAACCCCTTGATCCAGAAGTTAAGAAATAATGAACGTGGACTCATGAAGTCTTCTGTTTGTGTAATTGCATTCAAATGGTTCTGAAATCTCAGGTGAATGTTAGGTGAACAGAATCTGAGTTGAAAATTTTCAATATTGTGGCATGCATTGCCGCTGGACGGTTTCGGTTTGTGAATCATTTCTCCAAATTTGTAGAATATCTGTTCTTTGACTTGAAACTTGTTTGTTCATGACTAAGAAACACTGAGATGAATGAACGGGAAACACTGAACCACTATAGTACCAATTCATGTTAGGGAAGTGAAGAAGAATACACTGCCAGTGGAGAAGGATTTGTGATTTTCAGCAGAACCAGTTGGGCTTGTGGGCATGCAGATCAATGGGTACCCGGGTACTTTTGCAAAAATGAAATGGGGGTTTCCATTTGAGGTCAACTTTTAAAAAGTTTATCGGACTTGGACCAGGAGTATATACGTCTCAAGTGTTTGGACTTAAATTACATGTCATTAATTGGGGAGAGCATTTTTGTTCACAACTTTAATTTAAGGTGTATCCTCATCATTCTTTTCAACACCTGATACGTGTTCATATTCATAATCATAATTTCATAAATACAAAGTAAAATATTAACCATGAATAAAAAGGTAAGAATATACATTGAGTTAAAGTGGTGAAGAAACATATTTCTTTAATTGAACCAAGTGAGTTTTATTTTTGTTCAATCGGACTCGTGAATATCTCCCAAGTACAATGGGCAATGGGGTCTTTTAACAAATGAAACAACACCAATCCATATGCATTGAAGAGATGAAGCAAAAGAAAAAAATATAGTGAAGATCGTTATTGTGATAATTAAACAAACATGATTTTGTTTTGGTTTAAAAAAAAAAAACTGTAGTCATGTTAGTAAATGTGCATATAAATGCATGAAAGGAGAAATAGCCGCCAACATGATCTACTCAAGTAAAAATATAACTTGACTTGCAAATTAATCGTCCCATCTAGGTTGCTCTTCCAGTCCTTGCCACCGGTGCCTTTTTTTGTCATGTTGATTGCTCTATCCACCCAAAAGCCCTAGCTAGCTAGGTTTTCCCATTTTTCAAGGCTCGCTTTTTTATGCTATATATATTTTTTTTTTAATTACACACAAGTTGTTTCACTTGGGCCACAGCACCAGCCACGCAGCCTATGGGTCCAAATAGGAGATTTGGGCCCTGAACGGGGTTTAGGCTATTAGTCCAAATATGAGAATTCGAGGGTTTAGCCCATTGGTCCAGCCTCAACTGAGTTACCTGGTTTCTATGTGGATAACTCACACATATTCTGGGTTTTGTAGAAAATGTGGTACCAATCTTCGAACCCAAGACCACTAGGAGTTAGTGCAAGCGCACTTAAACACAAGGGCAGGTAGAAGGCCAGTTGACTCATATATTTTCTCATTTTGTTGCTTAGTATATTTCCCTTTTCACTTTATTTTGTGTTATAGGAGAAGGAACTGCGATTGAAGCAACAATATGTCTTTGTCTTAGCATCCATACAAGACATAATTCGGAGATTTAAAGAGGCTCACAGTAACTTTGATGAATTTTCAGAGGTGGTCTAAGTCTTAACATAATAATCACACAGTTGCAGCCTTGAGAGACAAAAAATCTGAAATATTGTTCGTGTAAAAATCTGGTTGTATGGAGTTGTTAGGACTCTGAAGTATTGATAAAGTGATGAGCATTTTCCTGGGTTGATTGGTTGATTGAAGAAAAGGGAAGGAAAGAAAGGATTTTGAGGAAATGGAGAGAGGAAGAAAGAGAGGAAATTCTCTATAAAGGAAGAAACAAAGGATTCTGACTATTTCAAGACTTTAGATTGGTTTATCTTTGTTTGTAGTCAGGCATAAAACCTAGGTTTTCTTTAAAGTCTGGAAAAAAAAAAAAAAATAACCGTATAGCCGGACGGCTATATGATTTAAATATTTGAATATATTTTCACATATAATAAAATAAAATAAAAAGTATAGCCGATCGGTTATACTGTTTCAAGTCTGAAAAAAAACAGTATAGCCGTGCGGATCAATATCAAGTATAGCCGCCCGACTATACTACTTTTAAAGAAACAATAAAACCGAGTATAGCCGTTGGCTATACTATTTTAAAAAAGAAATCAGGAAAAACAGCTATTTTTATTTTTTTGAAAAAGAACCCGCCTAGCGAATAGAGCCGAGCGGCTATACTATTTTTATATCAGAAGTCCAGGTTTTCACTGCCACTGCAACCCAGGTATCAAAAAAAGTTTCTTTCTTTCAAAAATATCAAAACAAGAAGAAAGAGTTTATAAAATCCGAGATACGGGAAAAAGCATACTCAGGGAGGAGACGAAAGGCGGTGAGGGTGTCCTGGAAGATGAGCGATTGAAGATTCTTGGGAATTTTCTTGTAAGCGCCTCTGAGAATTAAGCTCAGCTTTTTACAGGCTAACGGGTACCTGTGAATTCTTGGTAAAGACTCTTTCAAGCCAAGTTTCTGGTATCTCTCTAATGGTTTTGACATGCTTTGTGTGATTCAAAGGCACAGGGGAGAGAGAGAAGAAAGTTCCTTCAGATATTCCAAATTTACAACAATTCTGATTGGCTGAGAAGCAAAGTTGGGCTGTTTAGTCCTTATGGGCTGCTGATTCGATTGGCCTACTCATTTTTCTTAAATAGCCTCTAGGGCTCCACTTTTGACCACCTCTGATATTCCTATTGTCTTCTTCTTCCTCTTCCCCTTCTGATCCTATTTGGGTATCAGAGCTTGGTTCCGAGAACATGGGGCAAAACCCTATTTCTCCACAAGAAATGGGTTCCCTAGAGTTGGAGCTACAACTCCACAAAGAAAAACTCAGGCTTCGCTTCAGGAGCTACAGAACTCCATAAACTCCATGGCCTCCGCACAAACTCACTTCCAGCAAATGCTTCTGGAAGAAATCCGACAACTTAGAGTTGGGTTTGAACAATCAAGAACAAAGGATGGGTCCTCCTCACAATGAACCTGAACTTCCCTGTGTTTCACGGAGGAAACGACAACCCAGTAGACTGGCTCTCCCTCGCGGAGCTTTACTTCAAGTACCTCAAGACTCCGAGGAGAAGAAAGTGGAGATTGCGTCCCTTCACTTACAGAGGGATGCGATTCCATGGATGTCAGACTTGTACGAGCCCTACCACAGCTTGGATTCATGGTCGCCGTTTGTGGTGAAATTTTTGAAGTTCTTTGGGCCTGGAGAGTGCATCGATATAGAGATTGCGGTGAGCAACCATAAGCGAACGGGTTCAGTGAAAGAGTACACAACAGAGTTCCTGAGGCTTTACTCTGTCATGGAAGAAAAAAAAAAACGGTATAGCCGTCCGGCTATTATTATTTCAAAACAGTACAGCCGTCCGGCTATACTTTTTAAACTCTGGAAAAAAGTTAGCCGTACGGCGACACTGGTCGGATAAAAAATAGTACAGCCGCGCGGCTATACTGTTTGAAGTATTAAAAAATAAAACAGTATAGCCGTACGGCTATACGATTTATTATTAGTCTTTTTAAATTAGTATATCCGCCCGGCTATGCGATTTAAATATTCGGATATATTCTAACGTATAGCCGCGCGGCTATACTATTTTTTATTTTTTATTTTTAAAAAAAGTATAGCCGCACGGTTTCAGGTTTGCTTGTTTCTTCTTAACGCAGTTATTTATTGCTTATTTATAATAAATTTTGAATATGTAATGCATTGTAATCATGCCTTAATTACAAACTTTAGGATTTTGGAGTATAATAATCATGCCTTAATTCATTTTAGGTGTATTCTCTTCTCCCCCACTTGAGAATATCCCAGTATATTATGTATTTATCAGTCACCAAATATGACTTAATACTAAATTAATGTTAATCTTCCAGTTGTTGTAGCTGTATGTGGGGGGAGTCTTGCTTCTACTTCCACAAAACGATCCCTGTTTTTTGCGGATTTTGCATTAACAAATAGTTGACTAACAGACAACTTGGCTTCTCATCATGTTGTGTCATTTTGCCTTCAACAATATTATCCCAGGGCAGTTGAAGATTGACGGTGTAATAAGATGCCCAAGTCCGATGGGATATCAATTTATCAATATTTTTTTACACAAACAGATGAATTTTATGTGAAATTTTATTTGTTAATTTGGTTGATTATCAGTAATTAAAGGTTATCAGTACTTTGTACATGGCCATGTCCATTTAAATATAAATATATTTGAGTAGATTACCCATTGATGTACGTTTCTATTCATGTAGTTTTCAGCTTGGTTTGACTTAAAATTTATACTCATGATGAGTCATGCCATCTTTCATTATCCTATTTATTTGTTCAACAATTGATATGAAAAAGCTTGATATCATATTCAAAGCAAACCATGTGCCTGTTGTTTCGATTAGAGAAGTACAATTTGGTAATTAGCTCAAAAGGAAAGAGAGCTCATGGCTTGTGTTTATATAAGGCTTGTGCATTACAAAGTGCCAGAAGAGAACATCATATAGTTGAACTGTTCTCCATCATTTGTGTTTCTGCTCCAAAATTTTATGATGGAAAACAGCACAAATCTGGATTCTGTAAAACTGAATTCCCCTGAACTTCCATCTCTCATCAGATATATATCCTCAAATGAAGTGGCTGGCTTTGATAATGTTGAGGAAAATAGATTTCTCCATGGTAGCTGTCAACCAAGTCACCTTCAACCTATCAGTCCATCAGCTAAAGTAAGTTCATCTTAAACTTTCATGTCTGCTAAATACAAAAGAGGCAGTAGCACAGTTCACATGCTATAATTGCTTTCACAAATTTATTTCATTCTGCCAAACAAGGAGAAGAAAAAATAAAGTTTATAATGGTTATGCATATAGTAACTTGTTTTATGCATTTTTACACCAGGGAATTGAGGCGGCAGCGTTAGAATGCGCATTTGATGGATCTGAACCCCCGATTCATCAAAGGGTCCATTCTGTTTCTATTAGCATGCCATCATCACCAACCGGAATTCATTTACACAACAGCAAAAATGTGATCTTCAGTGAAATTCCAAATTCTTCTGCCGCAACTGAAACTGCTGGCAGCAAACTGCCCAAAGCCGTAAAATTTCACTCTCAACCAATGCCAAAAAGCTCTGCACTTGAGGAGGCAATTAGCACTGGACATTTTTCTTATCATCCAAGTATCGAAAGGTTGAAAGATAAGAGGTTTGATACTTTCAAAACATGGTCTGGGAAACTGGAAAGGCAGATAACACTACTCCGCGGAAAGACTCCAAGGGAGACTGAACCAGAGAATGCTAATCTGCAAAATGCAGAAGTTGAATGTTTACCTGCAGACCGATACTTTGATGCATTGGAAGGGCCAGAGTTAGAAACCCTTAGGGTAATGTGTTATGATCTTCTTCAATATTTACAAATGTTTATCTATATATATAAAAAAAAAATAGCACTTACAAATGTTTATCTATAAAAAAAAAATGCATTTACAAATGTTTGATATTGTTTTGTTCCTCAACTTTAATGTGATGAAACAGGATTCAGAGGAAATACTCCTTCCAGAAGACAAACAATGGCCATTTCTTCTCCGGTATCCTGTTTCTTCATTTAGCATCTGCCTCGGTGTTAGCAGCCAAGCTATTTTGTGGAAGACCCTTCCTACCTCTGCCTCCACGAAATTCCTCCACTTAAGCTTAATACCAAATCTAGTTCTGTGGTGCGTTTCAGTTGCTCTTGTAGCTATTGTTGCTTGTATCTACCTTCTAAAAGTGATCCTTTACTTTGAAGCAGTTCGCCGTGAGTACTACCACCCTGTTCGTGTCAACTTCTTCTTTTCCCCATGGATAGCCCTCTTGTTCTTAGCTCTTGGAGTGCCACCTTCATTTGCTAACAACCTGCATCCAGCTCTTTGGTACATCCTCATGACCCCAATCTTATGCCTTGAGCTTAAAATCTATGGACAGTGGATGTCAGGAGGCCAACGTAGGCTTTCAAAGGTAGCCAATCCTGTTAACCATCTCGCAATTGTTGGGAATTTTGTGGGGGCATTGCTAGGTGCGTCAATGGGACTGAAAGAAGGACCAATATTCTTCTTTGCTGTGGGGTTGGCTCACTACATGATATTATTTGTAACTCTCTACCAGAGGCTTCCAACAAACGAGACTGTAATCCCAAAGGACCTCCATCCTGTTTTCTTTCTGTTTGTTGCAGCACCAAGTGTAGCTTCCATGGCATGGGGAAGAATCCAAGGCTCTTTCAATTACGGTTCACGAATTTTTTACTTCATTTCCTTATTCCTTTATCTCTCACTGGCAAGTATAACCTGAATCAAGTCCCAATACTCTAGGACTACCAAGATAATATAGATTATTGATTCATTTATTTTATTAAGACTAGTATTCTTAACTTTTTCTAATCCTACTTCACTGCTTGTACAGGCAGTTCGGGTTAACTTTTTCAGAGGATTTAAGTAAGATATCACATCCATTAATTTCTCTACATAACCTGAAAATAATATTGCACATTTATACTTCAAATGCCTAACATTCACTTTCATCTGGATCTATAGGTTTTCTTTGACATGGTGGGCATATACATTCCCAATGACTGGTGCTGCCATTGCAACCATCAGGTACTCAAATGAGGTCACAAATGCGGTAACACAAACTCTGGCTGTCATACTCTCTCTCACCGCCACGATCATAGTCACCATTCTTCTCATAACAACCATCTTGCACTGTTTTGTGATCCAAGACCTCTTCCCCAATGACATTGCAATTGCCATCAGTGACAGAAAGTTAAAACCAAACAGGACATGGTTCCAACTTAGACACGGAAGCTCAGACTCAAAGGACATCGAAAAACTTTTGAAGTCAGCAACAAGTTCAGAAACCAAAGATTTAGAGGCCACCAAGCTCTGAGATTTTGAGTAACAACATGTATATGATGTTATGCCACTACATGGGAGGAACATAGATTTAAACTTTCATAGTTCCAGTGAGCATATGTAGAGTGAAACATCATATCTTGTGTAGTACATTAAGAGTGCATTCTGAGAGAAGGGTGCTGGTAATATTGTGTGTTATACTAGTTAGATTTCCGGAACCGTTTGAAGAAATAAACCGATCCATGATCTTGCTTAATTAATTGCCTTCTTGGCTCTTGCTAATGGTAATAAGTATTTAGCTTCCTCATATTATCTACATGCACTTTCATCACATTATGCAGAGTGTTGACACAAATTCCAATTGTCTGGACCTTTGTATTACTTTGGGATTAAAATTTGGGTTTAGTTATCAGATTTAGTGACTCTTATCCAATAACCTTGCTAAAAAAACTTTGTTTAATTAACATGTTATTCATGCACTCAATAGCAAAGCAAACAATGTGATGAGCCGAAACAAAACAATAACGATGCAAGGGATGAAGGCTATAGGAGGACACTGTTCATGGGCTGTTGACAAAAAGAGCTGCATCCCAAAACAGACAAAGGCTCTCTATTCCTGCATATGCTGACATCCATGATCTCCGGTGCTGCAATGGCTACATGCATTCCTTCATCAACTCAAACAATAAAAAACAAACGGGCATTAACCATTGATTTTGAGCACCAATTTATATTTGTTTTCAATTTATTGCACTGTTTCTCTTTTTTTTCTTTTTTGCGGAATTTGCATTACATGTTTGACCTACGTCTGTGGTTATGATGTTTTGCCATTTGTTACTTCTGCAATTGTACATTGATTTTGTTGATTACCAATAATTTTGGTTAAGGTTATGAATACCTATTACCTAGTACATGTCCATTTAATTATGTTAAGTAGATCACCAATGCACCTCCCTCCTCCATTAAAGGATCTATATCCAATCTAAATTGCTCCACCACCAAAAAAACTTTTGAAAATATCTTGTAACATGGATATCCACCACCAAAAAGCTTTTTAAAATATCTCGACTATTAATTTACACTAACGTAGTTCTCAGTGGTTTTCTGTCACCAGTCATAAAACTTCAAAAAAGTCTAAAACCCGTTTTCTTCAATAAAGGGCCAACCCAATTGGGAATTAACAACAAAGAGAAAGAAAGGAGATTCTCAACCACCATTTGTTTAATTTAAGGTTGACGAAATGATAATTGTGATTCGTGAAGAGTGTTGCTAAACGAACCTTAAAATTAACTGAGTACATCTTATGATCTAAGTACACCCTAATATTTTAATTAAAATATAAAATTAACTAAGTACACTTTATTTAACTACCAAAAATACCCTTGATACACCTTAATACACTCAATTACACAATACCCTAATACCAATCCTAAACCAAATATCTCTTTTTACATGAATTTGTGCTCTATATTTAGATTTATAAATATATTGAATTTACGTACACAAACATTGAACCTATTATTTGATTTCACAAGTTATATGAAGGAAATTTCAGGGGCCCTCAACATATTATTTGGATCTAAACTAGAAAAGCTATAAAGGCATTTCCGATGTTTGTAGCAAGTCTGCAGCATACCCACATGATCATGGATATCTTCAAATCATCAAATATTAAACAACCCCAAAACTGCTCCCTTTGAAGAACAAATTAAAACCAATTTCCAGAGGAATGTTACAAAACATTATGGCCGGTGAAGAACAAATCAAGACAGTATAACCCATTTGATAATAAAATCAAAATGAGATGTATCAATATCAGACGACCACCGTGTCAGTATAATGGTATGACGACGGCGTTGCTGTAATGGTGGAGAAGTGTATGCGACGACGGTGTTAGTCAGATGGTGGAAGAGATGATGTTATAAAGGAGGCGTTGATATGTCCAATGGAGGAGACGACTACGGTGTTTCATAATTCAATATATCCTTTTTCGTCATTTTATATTAGAATAAATTAGTAATTCAATAAATAGTTTGGTAGTAGACTGTACTCAGTTAATTTTATGGTTCGTTTAGCAACACTCTTCGTAAATCATATATTTATTTATTTCACAGACAACTGTTTTGTAATTGTGCTTACGTAAGGCAAGTTAACCTTAATATTTTTCTTATTTTTCAAAGCCGTGTTACGATAAGAGTCTATATCATCAATGACATCAAAATTTGTAATCATATATTTGTTCGATAGGCTTTTGTAGTTTCGTATAAAAAATAAATATGATTTTAGAATGATCCCACCAACCATTGTTGTTGACAGCCCGACCAAAATAAACCCTTGTAGATTGATCTGTTAACGACGTCAGCCTTAATGCATATTGTTGAATTTATTTGAGGCGGAAGATTTTAACGAGTCTAACTTAGTAAAAACGAACATTAATTTGTCAACTAATAGTCTTATATTTGAATTCTATGATACTTTGACAGTGAAAACGCGTCTCCCTTCCTAACTTTAGAAGGAAAGAAAAAATTAACGGTTAGCTTACGAATCAGTAGCCCGCAGCCCCACCGAACCTTCACCTAATTCCTTGCGTACAGCCCCAAGTTATTGATGAGAGAAAGCTTACCTCTGACACTCACACCTTTATCACTTGAAAGCTATACCACCCTATTATTATTTCTCAATCAATGCCTCCTCAGTCGTCCGATTCGAGTGAACTTGATCATCAACGACAACCTAGTATCACCCACGTGTCCGTTTTCGACAAAGGCATCAAAGTTGTGATTTTTTTCTTTTTAAGTGACTTGGCACGATGTGCTTACGCACTCTTTTTGGTCGGCCTCTGCACTGCACGCATGATTATAGTGATCTGCGGACCACCTGATCTCTTTTGCCTCTTGTTTTCCTTAGTACCGTTGGATCTCTGATCTGAACGCGTACGAGAATCTGAATGGGATAATTTTTCAGTAGGGGATTATTTGTTTGGAAGGGTATGAATATAATTTTCCTTTTTATTTTAGAAACCATATGATTTGGACAACTAGCAAAGGAAATGTTTTTCTTAGCAAGGAAAATGAAATTAAGCGAATACCAAATAAGAAAATATTTGAACACAAATGTTTTTACTTTTTTTTTTTTGACAAAATCCCATATCTAAATCCTCCATTGTCCAAACCAAATCACATTGCCATTGTTGTGGGCTCACTGACTCTGGTATGATATTATTTATATATTTATAGCTCTGATTTTGGTAACTGAGTAATGTTCCACGACGGTTGACCTAAATTATCCTCCTTTTTTATCTTTTCCATATTTACACATATATTTAGAGAGAGACAGAGACAGAGGGTGGTGAGAGGGGGAAATGGGCAATTCATTTGGGTGCTCTGCCTCCGGAGAACGACTAGTTTCGGCTGCTAGAGATGGAGATTTAATAGAGGCAAAGATGCTTTTAGATTGCAATCCTTGCCTTGCCAAATACTCCACCTTTGGTGGCCTCAACTCCCCTCTCCATTTCGCCGCCGCTAAAGGCCATAACGAGGTCCTTTTCCTTTTTCTCTTCTGGGTTGGTTTTTGTTTTAATTTATTGTAGCTTGTGATTGTTCGTTTTTGATCCGCTATCCAATTTTTAGATTTGCTTTTTCTTTTTTGGGTTTGATTTAGATTGTTTCTTTGCTGCTCGAGAATGGAGCAGATGTCAATTCCAGAAACTACTGTGGGCAGGTGCGACAATTGGTGCTTTTCTCGTTAAATTTTTCTCTGTGTATCAGATAACATTTAAATTTGCGACTTTGAATCTCCGTTAGAGAGAATTTTGGGATATGGGTATCGATTTGATTAGAAAGATTCGTGATTGGTATGCTTTATTGCATGAATTGAACCTTAGAATTGCAAATGGAAGCTCATGAGGGGCTTGAATTGTCGTTCCGAGTTTGATACTAAATGCTGATTAAGTTATTTGATTTCTGTGTTTAAAGACAGCATTGATGCAAGCATGTCGATATGGACATTGGGAAGTTGTACAAACCCTCCTGCTCTTCAGATGTAATGTGAGTTACTAAGTTCTAATTTGCTTATGCAATTTCTAGACCATATCCAGACTGGCCTTGTAAAGCTGCAAAGCCTTTTAACTTGATTCTAATATTTGAGTCATGAATCTTTTCTAGTGAAGCCGGATATAGCAGTTATGTTTGTCATATTCTAGTCCTTTTTTCACTAAGAAAAAGAACTGATTCTGCATCCAATTTTGAATCATATATTCTTCCTGATACTAGGTTACTAGAGCAGACTATCTTACTGGCCGGACAGCTCTTCATTTTGCTGCTGTAAATGGACATGTAAGATGTATAAGACTTGTTGTGGCTGACTTTGTTCCAAGTGCTTCTTACGAATCTCTGAATACTCAGATAGATAGCGACGGAAGTGATGGTGTAAATGTCATGAGCAAAAATGAGCAAAGGTATGTGTGTAGCTTCTTTCTTTTTTAAGGAGACTTATTGTAAATTTAAATTCTTCCACGATTGGAACATAAATGGAAAAGAGTAATGAAATGGGATTACTTTCCAAATTCTTGATGGAGGGAATTTTGCTTAGATATTTATAGCTTAGTTAAGTTTCAAGGAAACCAGCATCAGATATATTATGTTTACAGGGCTGCCTTTAGATACACATTTCTTTCTTGTTATTTATTCATTCTATTCCAGTGCAGTGCTCTGTCTAAGTTTGTAAATAAGGCAGCAGATTGTGGTATCACTGCTCTTCATATGGCTGCATTGAATGGATATTTTGATTGCGTACAACTCCTACTTGATCTTCATGCAAAAGTATCAGCTGTGACATTTCATTACGGAACTTCTATGGATTTGATAGGTTCGCTTGTTGTTTAGTAACTAGTTCTTTAACTGAAGGAATGTTCCTTTCTGATCCTGCTTCAAACTGAAGTGAAAATTTATTTTTGTAGGAGCTGGAAGTTCTCCATTGCACTATGCTGCTTGTGGGGGTAACTTAAAATGCTGTCAGGCAAGAATTATATCAATTTGATGGTTTCTAAACAAAATAGTTGCTCTCTTTTGAATTTAAACTGATGGTGTCTGTATATTGCAGATCCTCCTTGCAAGAGGTGCCAGTAAGACGACTTTGAATTGCAATGGGTATGGTTCTTCTGGTTTTCACAGTTGGTATTCAAATACTATTGACGTGAGCCATGACTAATCTGAAGAATATTCTTTCAGGTGGCTTCCTGCTGATGTTGCCAGAATGTGGGGGCGCCACTGGCTTGAACCACTGCTAGCACCCAATTCTGACTCAACAATACCATCATTTGCCCTTTCTAATTACCTGTCCTTGCCTCTGATGAGCATACTGAACATAGCAAGGTAAAGCTTCAACTAATTACATCTGTGGACACTAATACGATTAAGTTTCTGCATGCCTTATGGCTTTAGGAAAGATAAAACCCCTCTCTACAGAAGTTTTTACTCGAGAAAGTTTAACAAGTATATCAATGTCACCACATAAACTCAAGTCCTTGGAATTTACTGCAGGGATTGTGGATTTAAGTCTGTGACATCCTCAACAGATGACACAGATATCTGTGCTGTGTGCTTGGAAAGAGCATGTTCTGTAGCTGCAGAAGGTTTGTCCCGTAGTGGTGTTTTCATGTCTCAGTCATGTGTTTGTATCTTCCTGATATTTTACCAGATTACCTTTTTTCCATCGTATAGTTGAATATTCGTATTATGAGCTAGTCTTATAACCATTGTAGTTCCTTACTGATAATCCTTCACTGAGATTCTCAGTAGTCTCAAGAGGACTTCCGATCTTACCATGATAACGTATTCTGATATAGGATGTAAATCCGATTGTATGTTTGATTCATTGGGCCTGTTTATTTCTTTCTAATACTGTCCAAAGATTTTTGAGAGGAGTAAGTTAATCAAGGAAGTTATCACAGAGGAGTCTTAAAATTACAGAGGATCCAATCATTTCTATTAATATATGCATAAATATGAATAAGGCATTCCAGGCATATCGTTAAAACAACAAATGTAGGAGAAAGTCGTGTATTTATAATTGTGATTGATTGATTGCTTACTTAATGGGTGAGCTTGATCTTTCATAAATTTATCCTTAATGGTACTAGTCTTTCTTTCTTTTTGTTCTTCATTGATTATGTTTTTGGGAGGATTTGAAGGGAAGACTAGGGTATTTTCCAATTTTTGTTGGATTGATATTGAAACGTTATGAGTTGTTCCATTATCACAGTTCATATACCAAGTGTCTGGACTATAGAAATTCAGTTATTTTCCTTACTAGATTATATTCATCCTCTAGTTACTTGTACTTTCAGGGTGTGGGCATGAGCTTTGTGTAAGATGCGCACTCTATCTTTGCTCAGCAAGCAACATACCTTCAGAAATGGCAGGCCCACCCGGGTCCATTCCATGCCCTTTTTGTAGACACGGAATCATCTCCTTTGTCAAATTGCCTGGCTCCCCAGCAAAGGAAAATAAATTACAGATGTCACTTGGCCTTTGTACCCCATGTATACTTCACCCTCGTGATCCAGACCGTCTATCTCCAGCTTGTGCACCAGAGATCCGAAAGAACCGTGTGGCTTCAGTTTCTTCAGATATGCTCTGCCCAGTCACCTGTAGTCCGTTTCCATCTGTCACCATTCCTTTGTGCACGTGCAATGATGGTCCATGCCCGCCATTTGAATCCCGGGAGGCTGGAACTCAAGATGAATTGCCCAGACGACCGCAAGCAACGTCAGTAGACCAGGATAAAATGGAAGGGCCGAGACTTGAGAAAACAAGCTGTTCAAGCATGTTTTGGAGCAGGAGGAGCTGCAGTAGGGAGCATCAGTGCAACGCAGAAATAAATGCTTAACTTGGCTTGGTGATATGATGCTTAGTTACCTTGTCATGTTCCAGTCAAGGAATTTTTAATCGACACCAAACAGTGTCTGTGTTGGGCGCTGTATGTTTCATCATCCCTTGTGGGACAGAACACAAGTGTGAAATTATGCATACCCGTGTTTGCTTCCGGTTTTTGTTCGGGCGGCTACATGGATGATTTGGGTGGTGGCATCATATCATATGTGGCATTTACGACGGCTGTAAAATTTGTATGTTTGGCATTATACATTGGTTGTAATTGAATGTGAAGAAAGCAAAAGAAAATTCTTTTCACTACATGTTTTCCTTTTGATTTTCATCTCATGTGTTGGATTGTGTTTTTATTTTCAAATTCCGGGGGCAAGAAAGCCACTTGGTTTCGGTTGATTGTCAATTATTTTCCCTGGCTGAGACTTTAAGCTCTACTCTTCGTAGTCGTAATTTCCTGTAGTGCTTTTTTCCTGTATGTTCAAGATCCCACGCCATCCCCACAAATTACATCCACCTTATCTTACTTATTCTATCCCAGCAATTCCTTTCCCACAATTAAGGTTTGAGGTTTCTTGGGATGAACACGCACTGTGTACTACTTAAAAATGCTACGAAACTTGTCCAGCTAGTCTATCTGCTTTTACTCTTTAAAAATTTGTTGCACCAGTATGAGCAAGGTATCCAAATAAATCAAACCAGTTACATTGTTTTTATTTCTTTTGATTTAAATTTAAGACTGATCGACTCTTAATCTAATTATATATCTCTTCGCAATTTTAAAAGAAAAAATTTCGAATACTTCCCCCACTTTTAGTCTTTCAAATCTTGACCCTATTTATTCCATTTCTCGGTAGGAACTAGGATGAAAAATATGATCATCTGTCTTGTGTGTCTGGCTTCGAAATGGCACAACAACAATGCAAATGGAATTAGTATGATCGTGGAGGTACATGTTTTTCAACACTAAAATGAAAAAGAAAAAGAAAAAGAAAAAAAAAAAGAAAAAAGCAAATGAGAATAAGAATAATAATAACAATAATAGCGGTCGATCAGCCCCCATCACATTAAAAGACAATTGCGTACGTAACTTTTGAATATAGCAAGCGCAGGGTGACACGTAGCTATGATGCTACATGAATCGTATCACCAAAACACCAATCAGCAGAGCAGAAATTAAAAAGTTGACTTATGGGACCAACCCAACACAACACAACACTGTCCCTAAACCTAGGTACAACAGCATAAACAATGACCTACTACATGACCGTACGATCATAGAAATACAACAGCCTTCTCCTTCCCTCCCTCCAGGCTTCATGGAAGACCAGGAGATCAATCTCCATGGCATTCATTAATCTAATTTTATTGCTGGTTTATTTGGTATTAGTTAACTAATTAAAAAATTGATCATCTTCTTCTAGCTGCAGTTTCTCTTTGTGCGTTGAAGTAGACAGCGGCCACAGGAAGGCCAAGACCATTCTCTTGTGAAAATGTCCTTGTGTTGAAATTGTCCCTGCAAGCTGGACCTCTCACTGTTTCTCTTCCCCTCATCTGTTTGAACAACAGGAACACGTATCTGTGGATACCCACAACCGGCCTTGGACTTTCATACTCCATATTTTCCTTTCCTGTTAATTATTTCCACATATAATTAAACCAAATTAGTTTATATATTAGGAACAGATTTTAATTATATATCTTTAATGCGCAACCCTATTTCTTGTCCTATATCACATTGTCTATTAAACTTACCAAAGGATGCATCAGTGGTACCAGGAATGTCTGTGACCATCCTGAAACATAAATGTATACTTTAGTGCTAGTTGAATTGAAACAAAATCTAAACCATGAATTTACTAAAATTAATGTACAAACCAATGGAGATGTTCTCTCAAGTAAGGATCACTGGGGCTTGGAAAATCTGGGTCCGTCATTATCTTCACACGTTGACAACCAAAGTCAAAAACAGTCACTTAATAAAAATATAGCACGCACAAGAGCTTATTTGAGGGATCACTTCAACTGAAACTTTCTGTTTTTGTGTATATATATATATATATATATATATAAATTGGTGAAGCTGAAACTTACTAAGGTATAAGCAGCCCTCATGTCGTCACCACCGATCTCAACGCGAGGTTTAGCAGAAATGACAGAAGGCATGAGCTCATGTCCATTGGCAACTTGTCTGTTGGGATTGTAAACTACTTTCATTCTCACACTTGGGGTGAAGCTGTCCACAACCTCTCCTATCACTCTACCAAGAGTCAATGGCTCCACCATCCTTGACATACTACGTACAATTAAGTAGAAGATGGAGTCAAAGAAAAAGAGTAGAAGGATGAATGTTTTGTGCTACTAGCTAGTGTTGGTTGGAACTTGGTGCAATATATTTGAAAGTGAGATCAATATATATAGGCACAACCAAAGGCCTAGGAAGCTTCACAGTTAATATTCACGGGCTTGGCTTACAAATTAATTAAGTAAGAGATTGCGGGTGGTCTATTTGGGGAAAGAACACGTGTAAGAAGAACCCACTAGAGAGATGAGTTTACTTTAAATTGTTGAGTCGTGATGCTAAGAGAAGTGATCCCCTTAATAAAAGCATAAAGTTGTTTATTTAATTGTAGAATCTAATGTCATTGCCTTATTGGGTAAATGAGAATGAAGAATATAAACTTTTTCCCTGCTAATAACAATATCTTGGGCAAATGGGAATTCAGCTTTTAAAGTGCTAAGTAATTCTCTGCATGCACATGCTTTTTAACATTAAATAGGGAAAAAAAATTATCTTATCAACAAGCTCGGAAAAAGTGTTTTAATTTAATTTAATGGACACACACAACGTTCTGTCCTAAATGACCAACACAAAAAATAAGAAGAAAATTGGATAGCAGGAGCTGGGGATTAGATTTTATTATTAGTTGAGGTTCAATAGCTTTCAAATTTTTGAATGATACAATTATAAAATAAAATGATGGGATTTGGATTTGGGTTAGGGTTCGAGGGAGAAATATGGTAGATAACATGTTATTGTTGATTGCGGCATACAGCTGCAAATAGAAAAAGTACCTCTCTGGAAGGTGAAAGACTTCCATATGAAATAGGAATAACACTATTTTGCTATTTATGATCAATAATGCTATGACATGCATGATAACACTTTCTTGTGGTATACAAACATGATGATCAGTTAGAAAGCATGCTATATATTAGCTAGTTAATCAAGATTTTCAAAACGTGAGGTGAATTCAGCATTGCTATTATTCCTAATTCAAACCCTTTGTTTTTAAACATATATATATATATATATATATATATGTTTTTGAATGTAAAGCAGGGTATTAATTTCTCTAAGGTGGGAATGATATTACAAGTATTTTATGTTGCTAAACAGTTTTGTAAGAGAACATTTTCCCTCGTCCAAAATAACCCATTTAATGTTCTCGTTTGGTCTACGAGAGAGTAGCTTGGGATCAAGGTTAATGCAACCAGCAACTAGGAAACATGTTCGTTGGTATATACATACATTTCTTTTCCCCCCACAGAGAATGTACTTATATACATACATACATAAATTGAATTGAGTCACAAAGTTTGAATTTGTAACTAAAATAAGCAGCCTGCTATTCTGTGAATATATATATATATATATATATATATATATATATCAACATGGAAAGAAAAGAAAAAGAAGCGGCTACATGAGTTAAGAATCTGCAGCAAGCAAGCAACAATATGGAAGGAAAGGCCAGGTCTCCTGCAACATGCATATTGTCACTTGATCCTCATCTCGAATAGTTTGAGTGAGTTGCTCAGCAGATATTAAGGGTCAATTTCTAAGATTTATTATTAGACCTATATAATAAAACAAATATTATTGGAGAAGAGAAGAGAAGAGAGAGCACGATTCAATTAGTATTTAGTGTAGATGTGGCTGCTGCCTGCTGGCCATGAGTATTTGAATGCCAGGTTTTAAGCACAAACTACTTTATTTGAATGCCAAAGACAAAAACCAAAGGAATCTTGGAAGATGCAAACCACTTTACCCTATGGATTATGATGCATGAATGGGAATTAACCACTCCAAGCTTGACACCTCACTCATTTGTCTGATCATGAATAAAATGATAGAAAGCTTTTCATTTTTTTCATTTCATAACATGGACTCCTTCTCGTCATATTCACTCACTCACTCGCTCACTTCTCCAATGATCAGCATAAATTATGGCCAATCTCTGTGTGTTCTTTTCTTCGACATTCGACACGTTTCATAACTTTTGGGCGCCCTTCACTTTCTTCTAGTCAAATAGGCCCCCAAGTGTCCTTTTCTTGGATGTTAATTGAATGGTTGAGCATCTCTCAACGAAGAGGCAAAAGGGTAGGCAAACTTCATTTACTTTGTCATATCAAAATTTTCATGCTTTAAGGTAATATTGAAATGAGGTAAATGTAAAATATGAAAATAAATAATATTATATTATATTATATTGCCTAGTTTATTTGTCTAGTCCATTAAAGTAAGTAATTTTTACAAGAGGCAACTGAATAGGCAACATGCTGCTACATGAGGCTATATAATACACTTTTGCCTATTTTGTTTGTCTATATCCTTCTGAGATGCTCAGGGAATAGCTTATTTTATTCTACTACTTCTACTCTACTATAGAGATAGAGAATATATTATACAATAATAGAACAGAATGGAATCTCAGCCTTTTCTTGTTGGTTCTCTTTTGTTCCTTGCCTTGCAATATTTTCATGTCCTGGTAAATTTAGACCTAATAGTATAATGTGCTTAAACTAAAGTAAATTGACTGCTAGAATTGTTTGTGGGGTTGGGTAGGGGTATTGATTTACAAATCAGTGATCTCAAGGTTTGAACTTCTATGACACCTTGGTAGTATGTGTGAGTGAGAAATCATTTCCTCTTATAGTTTAGACTATTACTTGTATTTTTAAATGAAATCAAGATGCAAATATGGACTTAACCCAACAAAGCCCAATTTCAACAGGGTAAGGCTCAAATTTATTGAGCATTGGATTTAAATTCTGTGGCCAAATTGGTCCATTGACATTTGTATTTGGAGAAGTTTACATGGGCTTGACATGCTTCTTTGACCCACCACTGTATATGACTTGGCCCAGTTACTCGTCATACTATCTTGGGCAATTTGTAGTGATTCCAAACAATCAAAGGCACAAAGAGCCCAAGTGAGGGCCTGTGGAGTATGTTGTTTCGATGGAAGGTCTTGTTTGAGGCTCACGAACAATGGTCCAACAAAGTGTGTGATAATAGATGTGTGATCCAAAACACACAGAGAGGGAGAGGGAGGGGGAGAGGGAGAGAGAGAAATCAAGGCCTATTATCATCAATGTACAATGTATAACCCACGCCACACAGAGCAGAAGAGAGCAGATCAGATCAGAGCAGAGCAGTGCAGTGCAGAGAAAAAGAGGGAATCTATATATGGTAATGGTTATCTTCTTCTCTCACAGTCTTCGTCACCCACAGAGACATATACGTATGAGTTTTGATGATTTGAGTTTAGGCACTTAAAATGAGGCCCCGATGCCAAATTGCAATGCTTGCAGTCAGTGATGAGTAAATTTTGATCGACTCACTTGCTGTTGTCACGCAAAGTCACTTCACAAATCTTTCTCAATCTTCAATTTTTGGAATTCCTTCACAGATTCCAACACCACACCATCATAAAAAGCTTTCCATATTTAATCGCAGACTCTTAAATTTTTCCCATAAATCTTCTCTTAAATTGTTTCCATATTATTATGTTATGAATGCATAAACACTCAACAACGCATGTGCCCCCGCCAGACATCCCATCCCAAAACTTGCCTTCAAATTCATCTGTCATGCAGTTATTAATGCCGTGTTTACTTTGTTAAGAAACCTATCTGTTTATGTCTACCTATAACTGCAGGAACAGGAAATGTTTCAAATTTTCATGCAGCTCATGCAGTGTGCCTCTCTCAGCTGCTAATATTTGATTACTGTTGTTTGCTGTTTACACAGTTACTCTACTCAGCAAAAAAGTTAAAGAACGGTACCAAAACAAAAACAAAAAAGTTTAAATGTCAAAGAAAAATCAAAACCTTGCGTAGCTTACAAATTTTGAAACAAACGAGTCTTGTTTGTTGTGTTGTGTTGGGAAATTTTGTTTTGAAATTTTTTATGGTTCTGAAGAGAAGAGATGAGCATCAAAATGTAAATGTTTGATGCTTTTGGTACATAAGATCTGCCTGCCATGCCATGTGATATATGCAATGAACGTGATCTTTGAAGTTCTTTGCCTCTCATACAACTTATGGTACTACGCTGACACAAACAAAACCATACAGTTGGTTCAATTATTTTCATGAAGAAAAAAATGCTTCAATAAGACAAGGCAGACGTACCTCCCTTCTAGTGTGTAAAAGCTTTCTGCCAATATCAGCTTTTCTGAGAGGACAAAAAACAAAATAGTATCAGCATTCTTTCGTAAAATACTTTTGCATTTTTAAAATAAAAGAAGCAGTGGACTCGCAAATTATTATTACAATGTTGAGAATTGATATGATATAGAGTGTCAATCGGGGCAAGGCTGCATCAAAACAGAGGAAATTCCTGTTTTGAGTTTTTGCTTCCTATCAAGGGACAGCTCAGCCCCCACTACATCTCCCTCACTTCCTTTCCTACTCTCATGTCTCATCATATATCACTATCCCAAGTGCAAATAAACTGCCATGTTTTATAAAGTAATCAGAAAAAATCGAAGATTGTTATTAATATATATATATATATACCACAATGACCAAAATAACCACAATCCCATGTCAAAATGTCCGTCCTGGTTCCTGAAAATGCCCCCAAGGTCCCCCACTCTCGACTCACGAGGGCTTTTTTGTCAGTTCAATTAAGATTCCAGGCCCATATAAAGTTGCCCATTTGTGTTATATTATAATTTTTGTTGTTGGTCGAGTATAGTCGATAGTCTAAATTAATTAGTTCAAATTTAATATCTTGTTAAGCGGTGGTATAAACATGTGTTTAGAAAATTGAATAATTCTTGTTCAATTGCTAACCCAAAATGGAGACTGATATAAATGTTCAACTTGTATTACTTGGTGTTTTCCGATGTATTTTTTTTAGCATTCTTTCTTTAATATAGCATTTGCTGGGCTTTCCAATATTGGCATTGAGAAAACTTATTTATTGCTGTTGGTTGGTTGGATTCAGAAAAGAGGTTTTTGTTTTCGCGAACCATACAGATTATTTTTCAAAAACCATACAAAAAAGTGCATGGGGCCCGGGTCACATTTTATCCACTGTAACTTCTACTTTCATCCTCAGCCTTTTGGCGTTGGGCAGCATCGAAAGCACCTTTCTTTGTCATTTTGTAAGAAACTTCACACAACTCACGTTTCCAGCCTCACTCCTCTATTTCAGTTATTTATACTTTTAACCCAAATCATGTGGACCCCCATACTGTAAGATAGCATATCAAAGGTACAAGTATTTGTGAATTTGCCCCTATCAATTCAATTGGATGAACAAATATAAAGGTCTACTTCTTCCACACTTTGACCAAGATATAGAGTAGCATCAAAAGAAATAACCCCAATTCAATTTAAAATTCACTTTTTTTTTTTAATACAAGCGACTTTAAGTTGAAGAAGAGGGAATTCGAACACAAGACTTCGAGCGAAGAAATAACTACTAAAATTTCAAATCCTTTCACATCACATTAAATTAAACAAACTAAATAAACAGCATGAAAGAAAGAAGTATAATCGTATTCCAATAATAATACCACTATGAAAGTAAGGATCCAACTACGAAAGGTCAGACGATACTTATTCTCATAAGCAATGTAATTATATCCCTACATAGTGCTAAAGCTGCAAAACCCACCAAGCCCACAGCTACAAAAACAAATCATATACATATTCAATCACAAAATAGAGAGAGAGAGAGAGAGAGAGAGAGAGAGAGAGAGAGAGAGGACATGCACAAGAAACAGAGCCCCTAATTTCCGAAGCAGAAGAGCACACTTAAGAATTGAAAACGAAAAGAAAAAGAGACAAAAGCCGGATTCTCTGAAGTAGGGCAAAGTCGGGCACTGGGGTGAAGTTTGGAATACGAAGAGTATTTGGGTTGAAAGTATAAATTCGAGAAAGATATATTTTGAGTCAAAGTAGGGGCGTTTTTGCAAATGAAACAGAATTGGCGTTTTGAACTTATTAGAGAGTACAAGTCACGTGAGCTGCGTGCCGCTCTCTGACCGATTTAATAACATCTTGTTTTGATGTTTATGGGGGCTTCTTGGCAAACACTCAACTCTCTCTGGCTACTCGCTCGAATGCAGCAGCTGCAATGAGCCCTTAGTTTTCTTCTACCTTCATTTCTTTGCATCACAGCTTTGGGTTCTTTGCAACACAGCTTTGGGCCCTCTGTTTTTTCTTTCGTTCAATATCTCTCTGTGTTTCATGGCGTCGAAAAAGCCTCTGTTTTTCGTACTCTTAGCCTTTCAGTGTTTCTTCCTACTCACCAATGCCATTGTTTATCAAAATGAGCAGAGCCCAGAAAGAGAAGCCCTGATTTCTTTCAAGACCGCACTTGAAAACCCTGAAGTTCTCTCTTCATGGAGGCCATCCATCCCACACTGCAACTGGGTCGGCGTCTCTTGCCAACTCGGCCGAGTCACTTCACTCGCCCTCCCAACTCTGTCACTCAGAGGCACACTCCCTCCCTCGCTTTTCTCTCTCCCTAACCTCACCGTCCTTGACCTCTCCTCGAACCTCCTCCACGGCCAAATCCCACCTCAGATTTCAAAGCTTCCATCTTTAGTTTCCTTGGACATATCCAACAACTCTCTCTCTGGTACTCTTCCACCTGAAATTGGTAGCTTGGAGAATCTGACCGACCTCTACATTGGAGCTAACCATTTTTCGGGTCCATTGCCTCGTGAAATCGGTGACCTTTCACGGCTCGAGAATCTTGATTCTCCTTCATGTTCCATAACCGGTCCATTGCCTGAAGAGTTATCCAAGTTGGAATCACTGAGTAAACTTGACCTCTCATACAATCCATTGAGATGTTCCATACCGAAAGCCATCGGGAAGTTGCAGAAATTGAGTATTCTGAATTTAGTCTTTGCTGAACTTAATGGCTCTGTCCCTGCTGAGCTGGGAAACTGTAGGAATTTGAAGACTTTGATGCTTTCCTTCAATTCGCTTTCTGGGTCGCTACCAGAGGAGCTTTCTGACCTTCACGTTTTGACGTTTTCTGCTGAGAAGAACAATCTTTCCGGACCATTGCCTCCTTGGCTCGGAAACTGGCATCAGGTTGAATCAATTTTGCTTTCTAGCAATTCGTTTTCTGGGAAAATCCCACCTGAGATTGGGAATTGTTCTACGCTTAGGTCCCTTAGTTTGAGCAGCAACAGGTTGTCGGGTCCAATTCCAGAAGAGCTCTGTAATGCGGTCTCGCTCGTCGAGATTGATCTGGATAGTAATTTCCTCTCAGGAACGATTGAGAACACGTTTGTGAAGTGTAGGAACCTTACTCAGTTGGTTTTGGTCAATAATCAGATTGCTGGGCCAATCCCTGGTTACCTTTCAGAGCTTCCACTGATGGTGCTCGACCTTGATTCAAACAATTTCACGGGTACAATACCTACAAGTTTTTGGAACTCGGTCAATTTGATGGAATTTTCAGCTTCTAATAACCAGTTGAGGGGTTCTCTATCAAAGGAAATTGGTAGGGCAGCTGCATTGGAAAGGCTTGTTCTTAGTAACAATCAGTTGAAAGGCACTATACCTAAGGAGATTGGAAATCTCAGTACCCTTTCTGTTCTTAACTTGAATTCAAATCTTCTTGAAGGAAACATTCCGGCTGAGATTGGCCGGTGCACAGGACTTACGACATTGGAACTGGGAAACAACCAACTCAGTGGCTCTATTCCGGTGGAGATTGAGGACTTGGCTCAATTGCAATGCCTGGTACTTTCTCATAATAAGCTGTCTGGATCAATTCCTTCAAAGCCATCCTCGTATTTTCGGCAAGTTACTATCCCTGATTTGAGCTTTGTTCAACATGTTGGAGTGCTTGATTTGTCCTACAATAGACTGTCTGGCACAATACCTGAAGATTTGGGTAACTGTGTTGTTCTGGTGGATCTGTTGATCAGCAACAACATGCTGTCTGGGGGAATTCCAAAATCCCTCTCTCGCTTAACAAATCTTACAACCTTGGATTTGTCCGGCAACATGCTCAGTGGTTCCATTCCTCCAGAATTTGGTGAATCCCCCAAGCTTCAAGGCTTGTATCTTGGAAATAACCAGCTTACAAGCACCATGCCTGAAAGCTTAGGTCGTTTGGGAAGTTTGGTAAAGCTTAATCTGACTGGCAATAAGTTATCTGGTGCTGTTCCTATAAGCTTTGGGAACTTGAAAGGGCTAACCCACTTAGACTTAAGCTGTAACAAGCTGGATGGTGAGCTCCCTTCATCTCTTTCAAGCATGCAGAATCTTGTGGGGTTGTACGTTCAGCAGAACAGGCTTTCTGGTCGTGTTGATGAGCTCTTCTCAAATTCCATGGCTTGGAGGATTGAAAATATGAACTTGAGCAATAATTTCTTTAATGGGGAGCTGCCCCTTTCTTTGGGAAATCTGTCATACTTGACATATTTGGATCTTCATTCAAATTTGTTTAGAGGAGAGATTCCTCCAGACCTGGGGAATCTGATGCAACTGGAATATTTCGATGTTTCAAGCAACAAGCTCTCTGGGCAGATTCCAGAGAAAGTATGCAGCCTCAACAATTTGTTTTACTTGAACTTTGCAGAGAATAGGTTGGAAGGGCCGATTCCCAAGACTGGTATTTGCCAGAATCTGTCGAAAATATCACTTGCTGGTAATAAAAGGTTGTGTGGGAGAATCATGAATTTGGATTGCCAAGTCAAAAGTTTTGATAAGTCAGCTTTGTTGAATGCTGGGGGAGTTGCAGCTGTTGTAGTTGGAAGTGCTCTGATAATTGTTGTCGTAGCTTTAGCTTTAATAAGATGGGTTACCAGAAGCAGTCGTCATGATCCTGAAGAAACTGAAGAAAGCAAGTTAAGCAGTTTCTTAGATCATAATCTCTATTTCCTCAGTAGCAGCAGATCAAAGGAACCTCTGAGCATCAATGTGGCCATGTTTCAGCAGCCACTTCTGAAGCTAACTTTAGTTGATATACTTGAAGCCACCAACAATTTCTGCAAGACAAACATAATTGGAGATGGAGGCTTTGGAACTGTGTACAAGGCCACTTTGTCCAATGGGAAAACAGTTGCAGTTAAGAAGCTAAGCGAGTATAAAACCCAGGGACATCGAGAATTCATTGCTGAAATGGAAACCTTGGGTAAAGTAAACCACCAAAATCTCGTTCCATTGCTTGGGTACTGCTCTCTTGGTGAGGAGAAGCTCCTTGTTTATGAGTATATGGTGAACGGGAGCCTAGACATTTGGCTGAGGAATCGAACTGGAGAACTTGAAGTCCTGGATTGGGACAGACGTTTTAAAATTGCTTTGGGTGCAGCCCGTGGCCTGGCGTTTCTTCATCATGGTTTTATTCCCCACATCATTCACAGGGATATTAAAGCCAGCAACATCTTGCTCAATGAAGACTTTGAGCCAAAGGTTGCAGACTTTGGACTTGCAAGATTGATCAGTGCTTGTGAGACTCACATTTCAACTGACATTGCAGGAACATTTGGCTACATCCCACCAGAGTATGGACAAAGTGGGAGATCTACCACAAAGGGAGATGTCTATAGCTTTGGTGTGATAATGCTTGAATTGGTGACAGGGAAGGAGCCCACTGGACCTGACTTCAAAGAGATGGAAGGCGGGAACTTGGTCGGTTGGGTTGTTCAAAAGATGAAAAAGGGGCAAGCTGCCGATGTTCTTGATCCAATTGTACTCAATGCGGATTCGAAGAGCAAGATGCTTCAAGTGCTGGACATTGCCCGTGTTTGCCTTTCTGATAACCCTGCCAGCAGGCCAACCATGCTTCAAGTGTTTAGTTCCTTGAAGGGATCAAAGACGAGTAAAATGTAGACTTGTCTATGTGGTGGAGAGTGTAACAGGTTTGTTGTTATGACAACAATGATGGTGATGTAAAGTAGTTTGCAAGTGGTAGGACTTCTAAGTTGTAATGCTAATGCTATATTAGTCTGCTAACCTAATCACAAGCCAGAATTTCAATACTCCTGCTCCTGGTGACAATGTTCGGTTCTTAATTTACCTTTTCATTTCTTTTTCTTTTCATTATTTTTTTAGAGGACTTTTCCTATTGAAAGAGGCGATAGCATACTAAACTCACACACACTACACGGATGTTAGGACTCGAATTCAGGACCTTACCTGAGAGAGTAAGTACTTCAAACCACTACACTAGTGGGTCCTTTGCCACTATACTCCAAACCTAGGACCTTTCCATTTCTTCTTTCACATTAAGCACATAAAGGTTATCATAGTAGTATCATAGTAACAAACAAGGTACATGTTGATGAACAAAGTTATCTGCAAATTCTTTCCATGCAAAGCAAAATTGAAGTTTGAACAGTTTCAAGTCCATCTCAGCCTTACCCTAATTTGGAGAAACACTTAAAAATTCATAAGGTCGGGATGAAAATGGTAAAGCAGTCAAAGAGAGGCAGCTCTCTTATCTGTGGAATTTAGGGACGGCAGCAAAAGAAAAAAAGTGCAAAACACTTTTCCAAGAGGACAGCCGCATAAATGCTCTTCTAAAACAAAGACTTTGGAAACGAATAACTATCCGTCCTAAGAAGATACCAGGAACCTATGATCAAACCGACTCTTACTGGAAATTAACTAATTGCCATACAATTCCATAAATACCCTATTTCACCTTCTTTTTCTCTTTTTCTTTTTTTGGGTCTGATATTTGACTATTCCCTTGCTTGATGGGAAGTGCGAAATATTTGATCAGATTACATGCGCTTTATTATGCAAAGCACCATATGCAATAGCAAAAGAAACCATTAAAAAAAAGTTTAGAAAGTCTAAGAAATTTCTTGAAATGGGTCCCTAAAGGTTGACGACGCACGTGAACCCATTTTTAACACGTGCCTCAATCCTTGTAAGTAACGGGGTTTCAACTTTCACCCCCACACAATTCCCACTCTAGTACTACTCCATCTAACATCTAAACGTAAATGCTAACTAATCAATAATCAATTACACACCCTCTGATTAGCCCTGTGGCGCTGATTCAGCCACGGCGTTTCCTGACGATCCATATCTATCGGCTCTGATTTAACGTCGCCACCACCGCTAGGTTGCTGCAGTCGTAAGCCGGTCTCATCCTCCTCTACACCGTCGCCGACGGTCTCTCTTGCTCGCTTGGCTCCAATCGCCACACCGAAAAGCTTCGGGCTCGCCTCCTCTTCTTCCTTCTCGCCGTCGCCGGAGAACCGCTTTTCAGGCATCAAATCCAGCGGTTTCACATATGGGAAACCGCTTTCCGATTGTGCGTACGCGTAATTCGAGACCATGCTGAAGATGTTGTTGCAGAGAGACTTGACTTCCGCCAGTTCCTTGGTGAGCTGCATGTTCTCCTTTCTCAGCTTTTCGTTCTCGTCCATGAGCTCGGACGGAGCTCTGATCGGCGACGAGCTCGATGAAATCACCTGCTCCTCGCCGGAGTTCGACGGAGATATCATAGGTTTCGCATTCGGAACCACCGCTGCCGTCGCCATCGGCGAAACGGCCACCGACGGCGCCGGAGGCATGATTCTTCGGCGCTGTATCTCGCAGAGAAGCCGCTTTTCGCCTCTTCGAAAGCAATCGTTCGAGAATTCCCAACGGTCTGGTATAACCTTTCTAAATCCCTAAAAATCCAAAAATAATCAAATAAAGAACTGAAATATTATTATTTTTATAAATTCAATCGGAAATTGAAGAAGACAAATAGAGGACTTACGTAGGTGTTGAGCTGCCTGACGAAGCTAGAGAAGTTGTTGTGCTTGAAATACTTGGGGAGCAAATCTCTGGCGAAGACGGTGGGGTTCCAGACGACAAAGCTAGATCCGTCGTCGTTCCAGGAGATGACGTCGTCGATTGTGGGATCATCGACCAGCTGATACGTCTTGGTCAGAAATGGTGTCGGTAAAGCTCTCTGGGATGACTCGCCTGATGTGGACTCACCGCCGTTCGGCTCCACCGACGTCGGAGCCATATCGAAAGTCACGCCTCTACCAAACTAAATAAAACAGAATCTAATTAACTATAAAAAGATGAAAAATAGAATCGAAATCAAAATTTTAGAAGATGAAGGCTTTGGAGACGATGGAGCAAAACAGAGAGAGGGAGAGTTGGAGGAATGAAGGTGAGGGTTGGTTTCGTAGTTCTAGAAGGTTCTTTGAGGAATTCAAAGGATTTATACGATCGATCGTATGGGAGAGAGAAAGTGTGAAAAAATAGAGGAAACCACACGAAACTCTTTATAATTTTCGAGAAACTTCCGGGGTCAGATTTTCTCGGTTGTGTATACGTGGCAATATATAAGAGGCCGGTAGTATTGCAAGTTTTTGTATGTATTCAAGGGGCACCAGTTATATTTTAATTTTATTTCCTTTCACAAAAAGGATATTCTAATGAGTTTGAGGTTTAACTCTCAAATTAATTAGTATGTTTTGAACTCATATAGAAATTGTAAATTAATTTCATTTATGAGTTTTAATTAGTGAATATGGTGTTTTGAACTCGGGCGGGAGCGAACATAGATAGACATTACTAGTGAAATGGCCTAAAATAACTAGCTTTGCAAATAGAGACATGAGTTTGACCAGTTGCCGAGGTGGTGAATCCTTTTTTTGTATTTAAATTCAAATGTCACTTCCTATAAAAATTAATTTAAAATAGTTTAAACTATTATTTATACTCTAGTGAGTTAAAGATTTCACTCCCAAATTAATTAGTGTATTTTGAACTCATAGAAATTATAAATTACTTTCATTTATGAGTTTTAATAGTGAATATGATGTTTTGAACTTAGGCGGGAGAGAACACAGATAGACATTACTAGCGCAGTGGCCTAAAATAACTAGCTTTGCAGATGAAGACGTGGGTTTGACCAGTTACCACGATAGTGAATCCCCTTTTTTGTTTTCAAATTCAAATCTCACTTTCCGTAAAGATTAATTTAGAATAATTTAAACAATCATTTTTACTTTTCTAATAAATAAAAAATTGTAACTCTTTATTATAACTATTCTAAAGAAAAGTATTGAATTACTAGTTGGCAAAAGGTCAAAGATGCGGACAGTGTCGTCACATGGTCTGGTTTCATTCTCACGCGTGGGGCAAAAACCAAGGAAAAAATAGATAAAAGCGGGTAAAGAAGCAAACAAGATTAACGTTGGCATTAAAGTAGTGTAAAATACTCTCTATCTATTTAGTCCAATCTCGCTAATTATTGATGCCACACCCACACCTATAAGATAAATTATAATTTACTGTGGAACACATCCTGCATAAGACAGAAACAAAGTTTACTGTTTACCGAGTACGACATAGGATTGGTGTATGTATGCATAATGCATAATGCACATGTGATGGAAGAGACAAACATCTTGTGTAAATTTGACCGTTCAAGTACAAGTAAATAAGGTTCGCTGCCTGGTTTTATTGACGCGGTTGCTTTGAACAATTTACCTTTTGCTATGTATGTCTGACCATGAACTTCCAAGTCGATTTCAAAATGGAAAAGACAACATAGTCCAATTTCAGCACGACTAGTAAGTTAGTAAACTTAATACAACCAACTATGGTGCAAAATCCAACATAAACTGGGAGCATTCTTGTAAAAGACATATCCTCAAGAACTCAACTCATGGAAGTTAAAACACTTGGTCAACAGCAATGACGGTTGTTAAAAAATGGACATTTCCATTTTAACCCCATACAGCATGAGGATCATCACATGATTCAAGTAAATATGGACTGTTCCTAGAGCAAATCTATCCAAAGAGAGTGCAAGACCTATTTTGGGAACAAAAAAAGTTGACATTTAGGCAAACTTCCAAAAGAAAAACCATAAAATCTCTATATATACTTACAGCTACAATAATATACTTCCAAGATGTATAATAGCAACCACCCTTTCTTAACAAAATTCTTAAAATATGGTTCTCTAATAATAAGTACAAGCCTAACATGTTTCATAGGATTCTTCACAAACATACCATCAAAAAACCAAATCATCAAACACACGAAAGGCTCCCAAAGAGAGGGTTTAAAGGCAGAGCAAACAAGAAGGGACTAAAGAGAGAAATATAAAGCTTAAGTTTCCTTAACGTCCCTTCTTTTTTGCCAAGTTTCATGTAAATTGCAGTCGAGTCCCAGTTATATGCGGAAATAGAATTTAATCTGTCATGCCTATGACTTTGGTAGAAGAGAATACAACTCTAACATGCATTCCTTTTTTGCTCCTGATATGTTAGATGCAAATTGAACTACTGCATACATTCTATGAGTGTGAAATTTATATAACGACAAAATAAACAGAGGAGGTCAAGGATATACCCGATAATGTTTTCGATTCTCTCTTCCCCCTTCCCCGGGATGTAGAATTGCACAGGTTAAGTAATGAAAATTCCGTTACACGCACAACAACACTCTCACTCAAAATTCGTCGAAAATCCAACTCAAGGATCAATCTCGAAGGTTGAGACAACAAATCAAAGTCATCAAGACATATACAAAACGCAGCGACGATATAGAAGAATGGTTGCTGAACTATAAATCGCCCAAACAAACATAACCCACCAAGCCATAAAGAGAGCCACTTCTTTCACAAAGGCAGAGCAAGGCGCTAGACTACAAATGTATTTGTAATTTTCCGAAGAGATACCATCAATCTGAGATAGTCCAAGAAAAAGAAGTAACACAATTGGTGGTGCAAGAAACTGCACAACTACAAGGCATAAGTAGTGATTGTGCAAAAACACCTTAGCCCTACTGAAATCCAAGTCTGGAACCCTGCTAGCATGCAATCTTTGGTACCAAGATAACAGTGCCTCATTCAAATACATTTGTATGTTGGGGCGCAGAGCAACAATTTGCAGAAAACTCGAAAGCAGTAAGCAGCAAAGCCTAAATTTAGCAAAATCTGAAGGCGAAAATCCGACATTGCCAATCAACATCTCAGCATTTGCAACTTTTCCATTTATGTTCTTGTTCACGAGCATTCCAGCTAAGGGATTAATCCACAAAAGAACTGTGAATACAATCATCATATAATTTGCATACAGAACCATTCTACCAAACCAATCACATGATAGCATTACCAAATCAGACCTAATCTGATCAGTTCCAAGCCAAAAGCACCTCGCACTCTTCACCGCAGGCATAAACAAGAAACCGGAAAAGCATCCCATTAAAACAGCAACAAAGATCCTCCCCGACCCATCAATTGAGTCAAAATTGAAATCTAAAACCGAAGGACTAAATGTGAAGCAAACCATATATCCTAAAACCAACCCCACAACGCCACAAAGCACACTCAGTTGCTTCTCTGACCGCCGCGACGCAGATTTCTCATACGAAACTTTGCCAAGCAACATTAACAACTTAGAAACACCCGCAAAGCCTAACAGAACCGGAACAAAAATCCCATTAACCAAAAACTCAGAATTGTTTGATTCGCTTTTCAAGTACAATAACTGAAGCAAAAGACAAGATAGAGCTACAAATGAGAAGGTGAAAGCATTGCAATACTCATTGAAATAGAGCCTGGTTTGAAGATGGGCCTCGTCAAGCTTTAGGCGAAAGATCTGAGCATTGTTTTCATCGAACTCGGGCTTGTCCTTTGACTTGGACCTCTTCCTGAGCTCGGAATTGGATTTTGAAGGTAACCCAGAAGCCGAATCGGAGGCATCGGGCCTCCGAATGGCGGCACGGACTCCACTTTGGACGTTGTCAGGGTGGATGTAGGTGTGTAGGCCACGGAGGAAGAAGATGGGGATTTTGAGGAAGGTAAGGAGGAGTGTGAGTGTGAGAGAGAGTGAGAGTTGAAGTAAAAGATTCTTGTAGGTGATGAAGAATTGGAGCATGGTTCTCTCCTCTTCTCTTAGATTCTTCAATTCTTTTTGGGTATCTCAAAGACCAGAGAGTGTGGAGTTGTTGGGGACAGACAATGCTTAGAAATTAGAAAGACACAATGTGGGGTTTGAGATCCTAAGGTTGGCTTGGCTTCTGATAAAGGTTGTTATACTTCGCTCTTTGTGTTCTCGAAATTGTGTTTTGTGGGCCTGTAGGCCTGTGGACATGTGGACCTCTGTGGATGTGGGCCTGTGAGCCTGTAGCCCTGTGGGTACTCTTTAACCCTCAAAAGGCAAGCAAGAAATTGAGGTTACATATCATGCTACGATTTGAATAGTCATGGAAGATTTTTCTAGGTCAAGTATGATATATTGAAGTACAAGAATACCACACATGAATAATGATGAGTAGATTTTATATTATATATTTAACCCAATTCTTAGTATGTTTTGGTTAGTATTTTGGAAGAATTTTGACACTTTGAATTATATTTCAAATGTAGAACTTTCGACTTCCACTGGAGCAAAACATAATCAAATAGAAGAATTTCGAAGTAATTCCAGTTGGAGGACGTTCGCAAGTCACTTAGTTTGATTGTATTGAAATTTCAGATTTTTCTACCAAACGGTTATCTTCTGGCAATAAAATAATAAAATAAGGCTTTTTATCACAAAACGTCTCTGACGTTTGCGAAACTATTAGATTGCATCCTTAAAGTTTTTTTGTATCACTCATGGTCCCTAACGTTAATATAGATGCTCTTAAATAGTCCTTCTGTCAAAAAAACTGTTAAGTCTAGGGATATAATCGTCAAATCAATCCATTTTCACCTATTCAATGAGCTTAATCAGTGTTCTATGTCTCTGTATCAACAAAAATTACATTTTAGAGAAGAAAAAAAAAACTAGACAAATTGAGATACCAGGACAAAAAATTATTATATATATAGTCTAGAAACCTGTAACCATAACCAGGATCAGGGAAATACAAAAAATCAGGAAATTTGGAACATACGTCGTAATTGGCCAGAGCCCAAGACATATATATATATATATATAAGTATGAAGTTGATCTAGAAATTTGACTTTTAGTGACGAAAAATCGAAGAACACCGTCGCAAAAAATGTTTAGCCATGAAAAATCTGATGAACATCCATCGCTAAAAACTTTTGGTGACGAAAAAGCTTCAAATTTCTGGGTAAAACACCAGTTGGGTTTTAGGTCCTTTTTTTAGCTTCAAATCGTCCTAAAACGAGGGCACACCAGAAATACAAAGATCAAGCTCTTCAACATTACACCTTAGTTCATTATGAATCCATGTAATTACTCGAAAATAATCCTACATTGCTCTTTTGGTTAAAGAGAAATTCCAATCCATGCATAAGCGCTACATCCGGTCATCACCACGTCATAACAAGTATCTTTCCATAGAACTCATCAGCCTCAGATTATGCTGGTAGTTTTCCTGCTGGCCCAGCTAATGCCAATGTGAACAAAAATCTACTATCGGAACTGATAGATGTAATTGTCTGCATCTTTTCGAGATGGTACCTACTCGAATGAGGTCTTTAAAAGTGAGCAAGAAAAGGATATGATAAGCAACTTGATCTGGAAGATCACTGAATCTGTCTGATGTCACACTTTCTGAACAATTTCCTTGAGCTTCACAGCTTGCAGATGCCCCGAGCAACTTACGCTTGCGCCCCATAGACTATGGTTGAGGACGGTGTTGGAGCTACAAGATATTTCCTTCTTCTGCAACAACTTATCATAACCTAATCAGCGGCAATTTCACCTTCCGTGAGTCCTCATTAAAGCATTTGTACGTATTTCTATTGAAGCACAATTCAAACTATCTACCTGGTTCCAAATTGGTGGCAAATGGGTCTAAGGCATTGAATAGGTGAAAATGGATTGATTTGACGATTATATCCCTAGATTTAACCCCTTTTTTTTTTTTTACAAGTGGATTATTTAAGAGCACCCATATTAACGTTAGGGACCATGAGTGATATAAAAAAACTTTGATGATGCAATCTAATAGTTTCGTAAACGTTAAGGAGTAGTGCGCGGTGCTGGAATAGTGGCGCTTTGGGCTTTTGTTCCGTTTTGGAGCCCAAAATGACCTCGAATGGATTCGTGGCCTTATGGAGAAGTGTTTAGAATGTTTTTATCTTTAAAACAAGTTATCTTGGGCCTGATTTAGAGGAGATTTGAGGCGAAAACGTGGCTGGGTTTAAATGCAAATTTTCCTAGTCCAATTTGGACTTTATGTCCTAGTAGTATTTTATTTTAATTAGTTTCCTTGTAGGGATAGAAAAGCTGGATGGGGCAGCTTGTTTGTATTGTAGGGGGTATTTAAGTTAGTTTTCACGGCAATATTGGGGACTTCTTTTTGGCTTTTGAACGTGATATTGTGGAGAGCAAGTGCTAGGGTTTTGAAGTTTTTGCTACTTAAGGTGTTTTCATTCTTTTTCTTCTTAATAATATTTTCCATGATTTCAGTTATGAATATGCGTAACTAATTTTCTTTTCTTAGGGTGAAGCCTTGAACCTTAGCATGAATATGTAATTTTTATTTAATTGCTTATGATTGATTGCATGCATACTTTGAATTGTTAATCACTGTTTTAAACTATCTAATTGTTTTAATGCCTGATCACCATTAGGATCTTTAGAAAAGTAATTGGATGTAATTTTGGTCGGAAGGTTCCCTGAAATTGACGCTGGCTTCTTGTGATTAATAATTGTAATTTCACTTAAGATGAACACCACGTCTTAAGGGTTGCATGGTTTTTCAAAGGGTTTTCACAAAACATAATGAGTCTTTCATGTTTAGATTTGATTCGAACGTCCGGACGGGTTGCATGTTTGATATACGTTCTATGTTGGAGGTTTCAAGTATAATATAAATTAGGAAAACCTAACCTTCAAAGTGGCATGTGCAAATCATAAGTAATTGGTAAAAATTCATAGGATTGCTAGGTGATGGTAAAACCCTAGTGCTTTTATAAATTGATATTTAAAACTTTTTCCTTCAATCGTAATTGTTTTTGTTTAAAATTTATTTTTAATATCAGACAATTTCATAATCATCTTTCTCAACTTTTAATTTTAGGTAGTTAGTTGAAAATTGTTTTTACATAAATTGCTAAATAGTCATTGAGGAGAATGACCTTGCATGAGCATCTATACTACAATAGCCTTGTATTCTTGCAAGTATTTTATGTGATTTTAACCTTATTTGCACAGGTACTAAAAATCGTATCAAATAACGCACGTGAAGTAATGCGGGTGAAGCCAATTGATCAAAGAAGTGCATCTGCCGCTCTTTGCACCCGAGTTTAACCTCCTTTTTTTTTTTTTTTTGGTTGAGAAAATATGGTATTTCATTCAACCGAAAGAAACATTACATGATAAGAACTAGCATGTTAACGGCGGTCTCATTAAAACATTCCCTTATTATATATTAGAATAGTTAGAACACCGTTTTGTCAAAACGGAAAAAAAAATAAAATTACCCCACGAGTTACGAGATTTTATTCATTGTTATATGGAACAAAAGGAAATACAAAACTTGAGAACTAAATATTCATGAACAGATTAATTCCAATAAATACACAAAGGATTGAATCACGCAATGCTCCTCCTTGTGTTCATCAACCTAGAAGAACATCTATGATAAAACTCTCTCCCAAGTCAAATTCACCCCCAACTAAGCCACAAAGTCTATCCTATCCAAAAAGATAAGATTGCTGCCGGAAGGATCAAGATTGAGTACTATTTATTGATCGATTTCTTATTGTCTTTTTTCTACTTTCTTCCTTGAAGGTACCCAACTCAACCCAACCCAACCCAACCCATCACAGGGTCACTTTGGTGATTTGATCATGGATCGATCTTAGGCAACAAATCAATGCCAATCTTGCCTCCTAAAAATCAATTACACCATCACAATCATTTTCGGCAAAGTCACAACTGCTGCATTTACTACAACGACTGAAATAAATTATGAACGAAAAACCCTGCAATTAACATTACACAAGAATTGGATCATGTCAATGGATCATATCAATGGGTCATAGCTGATCAGGTACATGTAGGTGGTCTCTCTCGTCTTTATCACCAACCGCTCTCATCTCAAACTGTGGGACCACCTGTGGGGATACAAAATTAATTACATTATTATTAACTCTTAATCAACCCACTTCTCTTCTCTGGAAAAAGAAAAGAAAAGAAGAGATAGGCAAAAGATAGCAAAATATCAATCCAGTCTGTCACATATTATTCGATTAATAATCATAATCGGCTGGTGGTTACCAACTCATTACTCATTGCCGTGTGAATTACCAACCTGATCTTGTGATGCATTGAACGGTTGAGATGAAAACCTCCTTAATCTTTTGTCTGCTCCGCCGTCCATTCTGCCGCCTGGACAAAACATCATTAACAAGATAAGCTTATAGTTTTAGAGAAAATTACCCTTCTAATTTCAATTAAGTAAGAGCACAGAAATATCTCAAGGCATATTCGATCGGCATTTAAATTATATATTGTTGTGTGTGAACGAGGAGCTGGAGCCAAATTAAACGCACATTTTTCACGTTAAGCACAAGATTAAACTATTAAATACATTTATATATAAAAAAAACATATAATTACCTTGTTTTTTGGTTTTGTTGAGGGTTTTGAGATCTAGGGTTGAGTCTGAGGTGTCAGGCAAGTAACGGTCGAGACGAAGAAGGCGATGATCCTTCTTCTCAAACATGGCGCGCACAAACGATGCCTCCATGCTGTTCAAGAACTGCACGTGCTTCTCGTCCGTCCACGACCTCTTTTTACCGCTCTGCACGTGCGACTGCATCCTGATTTCTTAGTTTCAATATCTACTCGCCGGACGGAGTTTGGAGTTTGGAGTTTGGAGCTTGGGAGAACAACCAGGCCGGAGCTAACCAGCGGCTGTTTGAAAATCTGAAGGGATTGCTTGGTATGTTTAATGCATTCGGTTTCTAATGATAACAGTATATGGAGCGTATGCTATATATGCAGCTTTTATTATAGGTAGGGTGACATTTTTTTGTTTGTTGGAGCTTTTTTGACGTCGTTAGGAAGAGAGAGTATTCAGAAGTATCTACTCGCTCTCTTTAGCCGACATGTGTTTGGCTCACCATAACATGTCACTGTCCAAATATCCCAACTCGATCAACTCCAATATAATAATCTTAACCAAATTTAGATTTTTCTTATCTCTGCAATATCAGTTTGTTGTGGGATATTATTCTGTGGTAGATAAAAAATGAAGATATTTTTCCTTGGCTAGATGGTTGAAATATCAATGAGTAAGACGTCAATTCAATTTATACATTTATAAAATATAAAAAAACAACGAGTCATCAATGGATGAAATAATATAAAACGTTAAACAACTTATTAATATAGAAATATTTATCCGAGCTTGCTTATATAGTTGTGTGTGCGCTTTTTAATACGAGTGAAAATCTAAATTATTATGATCTACAAAAAAGGCGAATCGAACCCGATTCAAAAACTAAAACACTATCTTAACAAACTAGCATCAATTAATGTTATGTGGGTGTCCTTAATACTAGAATAGGGGCTCACCTTTAGCCTAGCTAGCTTAGGTGCCTAACAATTAGATTATCAAAAACGAAAGTGTTCTAACAAGATCTTTTTTCAAGAGAAGGAAAAGATAGGCCATACCGCGAGTAGAAGGCGAGTATGGAAGTTTTTGTGCAGGCGAGGAGGTATAGAAATTGGGGCATGAGGGTGAAAATATCTAAAGAGCTCTTTTTGGTAAAACAAATATCTTAGAACTTTATACGATTTTTTTTTTTCTTTTTCCGGTCAAATGAACTTTATGCGATTAGCCTATAAGCTCTGAGAGATATTTTGGGACGAATGAAGAATCTTTGAGACGCTTAGATATGTATAATGTACGTATATATACAAAGAGTAGGAGGACTAAATGCGAAAATATCTCCGCGAGTCTTTCAAGATATTAAGATGCTGACTGTACTTCCAGTTGGGGGTCCCTTCCCTTGTAGGGTTCTTAATTTTTTATTTATTTATTGGGCATCATAATCATAATTAATTAATATTTTACCCAATTAATTATTTATTTATTTATTGGGCATCATAATCATAATTAATTAATGATTGGGCATAATTTTATATTTTCATAGTTTGAAAATCAAAAGCCTTAATTCTGACCAAAAAAATAAAAATAAAAAAGCCTTAAAGCTGAAATTATCTTGTGCTTTATTTATATTCTTCTTGGTTACAAAGTGAGCCATGGGCTTATTTTGTTTTGGGCCGAGAGCCGTAGGCCCAAATAACATACGGCCCTTGGTGGGTCCAACTCCAATCTCATTCATTCATTCGAGATTGGTATGGCGAGCTCGTATGGCCTCAGGGGAGGTCTGACCCAAGGCCTCAGCCAACTTATACACCACCATCTCAAACAACACGAACAAAGCCCCTTCGTACGCGCTCCCCATCGGAAGTAACGGCCGAGATTCCATCACATCACCAGCATCCGCATCATTTGCCATGGTCTGCGCTGGCACGTAACCCACCACGCTAGCGTGTGCCACACAGGATCCCGTCTCCGGCTGGGCAGTTAGCAGCAGGACTCTAGCACCGTGCGATCGTGCCACGGAGCAAATGGCTTCGACGGTGGAGAATCCACCTGGGCCCGCAGAGGCGATGAGTAGATCGGTTGTGGAGATTGGGGGAGTCGTCATGTCGAAGACCATGTGAGCCGAGAGGCCGAGGTGGGCCAGCCGCATGCACAGAGCCTTCAGCATTAGGCCCTCTCGGCCCACTCCGTAAAGGAAGACGCCGCCGTTTCGGGCCGCTGCAGAAGACAGCTCGTTGACCAAAAGGTCTAAGACTGGCGGGTGTGGGTGGGTTGGTTTAGTGAAGATGGAGGCTATGTGATTGCAAATTTGGGAGGCAAGAGAGGCCATTGAAGAGCTCTGGGACTGCGAATCCATTGCTCTAATTCTCAAGCCTCGAGCCTCACGCGTCAAGGATAAGAGGGTTGTGATCAATTTAAGTGGTATATGTGAGGTAAGGTTCTTGCCAATCAGTGACACGTCAGCATTACGCAAAAATTCGAGCCTCATATTTCCTTTTCATTTGTTTCTGGACTTTATGATTTTGTCTGGTTTGAATGTATGTATGTGTATGTATGTATCATACCATGAAACAGTGATGAAATAAACTCAAAACTAACAGAAAAAATTGTTTATGGAAGGGGATATGAAATGGTATGCGTAACGACGTTACAGTGAAGGGGAAATAAAGTGAACTATTTACAAACAAAGAGCATATTGAAAGATTCAAATAGAATTTATATAAGCATATTCTGTATCAACCAAAAACTGTAATCCAATGTCAGTGAAATCATCAATGGAAGTCTTAGCTTGGCTTTGATCTAAGCTCCATTAGCTGGAGGTCCGGAAGTTTTTTTAGTCGAAGAGGCAGTAGCATATTCGTCGATATCTATTTCCTTCACACCAGCAGTTAACGAGGAACCGGATCTCTTCTCCTTACCCATCGCAACATCCTCATCCTCATCTTCATCATCGAGAAAGGAGCCTTTTCGCCTGAGTTCTTTTACTTTCTGGAATTCATCATAATGAGCTCTTCTGTGCTCCCTAAAACTCCTACCATTTTTATCTGTCTCAGAATCTGCAAAGTCCCAGCAGAAAATGGCGGAACAGACAGATGAAAATAGTATAAATGTAAGTGAGGGGTAGAACAATTTGAATATATCCCCGTCTTTTTTTAACTGGGCAAAGGGGACGCAATAACTAGAAGAGGATTAAACAACCAAGTTCTAAGCATTAACAGAATATAATGAGGGAAAGTTTAGACGCAATAATAACCCATGACTATGTTCATTAGGACCCAATCTCATGTGTCTTACATGAAGTAACAGCGTGAGATGATGCAACTTCAACATACCCCTCTACCAATTCATTGTATTTCATTGGTAGCACAAAACATATGACATCTACTCTCTTTATATACCTTCCATACAGAGGATAATATATGTAACAGAACTTAACACTAAATTTAAATTTTGGGGGAAAAGCTTACTAAAGTTGAATAGGGTAAATAATAAGGTGACAAGTTTATATTTAATCAGCCAACTGCAAGGAAATATAGCGAATAGTTGTAACAAAATCTGATTGAAAGGGTTAACTTTGGGAAGAAAAAGAAAAGAGAATGAAAGAAGACCTTCATCATCTTGTTCCATAGCATCTGCCTCATCCTCAGATGATGTCCAGCCAGTAGATCTTGGGGTGTTCTTTCTACTTGATGATGCCACATCGGTCAAAGCAGTTCGTATTGCTTCTGCATGAACTGCATCACCAACACAATCATTGAAGCTACCCCGTATAGGAGACAGAGATCCTGCCAAGATTAAAGTTGCCACACAAAATGATAAGTTTCCACATTTAAGATACATATATATATTTTCAGAAAACGAGTATTAAAACCAGCACAAAGGATTGAAAACCAACAAATCAAACATTAGCATATGAAAAGAAACAATCATTGAAACTCAAGACCACTTTATACATAACACCAGTGACACTTTGTTTTTAAGGAAAAGAAGACAAACACATTAACGTTCATGCATATACAATTGACAGGCCTCCATAGAAAGGAAAATATGATAGAAACCAGCATACCATCCTCATCATCGGTCATCATAGGGTGGTATGGCGTCTTCGGCTCAGTAATTTTCTGCCTTACAGGTTTATTTGCTTCGATTTCTCCCAGATTAGCCTCATCCCATCTAACTCGGCCCCTGCCACTCAATCAGCAAAATCTAAAATCAGTATATCTATCAACTTCAAACATATGCTAATAAACAAAAAGTATACAAGATTTTACAAAACAGAAAAACCATCCATCTCCTAAATGCAATGCCTTAATAAACATTTCATTCTTAATATCCATTGTTAAGACAAAAAGAATTTAACACAAGTATAAACCACACCCAAAAAATATAAAGACAATAGAAGAAGACAGATTGAATTACTTCATTTTGCTAAACAGCTGATCTCCGCAAAAGCAGCACAAGCAACTGCTCAATTGAATTGAATTCTCTGAAACAAATTGAAAAACTTATTAAATTCTCTACATTAAGCAGAATAAACCCAAAAAAATTGCATTCTAGGTCCTCAACCCCTTATTAACAACAATGAATTATATTTACACAATAACCTGAGAATCTAAGAAAGAAAAAAAGAAAAAAGAATGGAAATTTCAATTCCATTTCTCCGAAATAAATCCAAAGCTCAAAGATGGGCCATAATATACTAATCAAAGACGCAGAATAATAAAACTATCCAATAGAGCCACAGATCAATAGCGCATTAAAACCCTAACGAACCTAATCCTCAAAAACGCAGAAGGCGCCCAAGAAAATATATGGATCACCTTGCTTACGCTTCGTTTGGTTGCTGAGAATATTCGAGAAAACAGAAGAAAATGAACCTCTGGAACCATAGAAATGGTCAATTAAACAGCGAGTTTGTTTACGGATCGGAACTTTCAATTTCTTTCATTTTCCTGCCGTTTCCGGGATTTCATGGACAATTTTGAGCGTAAAAAATGAAATTTATAAGTAGGAGAAAACAAGAAACAGAAAATTGGATTTGGTACCTCGCTTCCTCAGGGAGAAAATAAGCGTGCGAATCAATCGAAGAGCTGAATCCAATTTTCCTTCTTCGTTCTTATGTTGTCCTGTTTTACTAAATTACCCTACGGAATAAGATGTAATAGCAATTGAAGCCACCGAAGGACGTTTCTTGCAGTGTGAAGATCTTGGACCGTAAATCCAAATTACACCCCTATGATCTAAACACGTCAGCAGCAGAGGGTACGGGGAGAAGGATTTTCAACTAGTATAGCCTAAACACGTCAGCATCCCTAAATATAATAAATTCAATTAATTAAATAGTATAGCCGGGCGGCTGTACCATTTAAATATAATAAATTCGCACATTTAAATAGTGCTATACCTTTTAAATATAATAAATTCGATCATGTATAATAAATGCGAATATTTAAAGCGTATAGCCGCCCGGCTATACTTTTCAAATATGATAAATTCGAATATTTAAAAGGTATAGCCGCCCGGCTATACGTCTCAAATGAAATAAATACCATTATTTAATTTTCGAATATTTAAATAATATAGCCGCGAGGCTTTACTATAAATTTGAATATTTAAATAGTATGGCCGAATGGCTATACTTCGCAAATATGATTAAAATAGTATAGCCGTTCGGCTAGACTATAAATTCGAATCTTTACATAGTATAGCCGCGCGGCTATACCGTATAAAAAGTATAGCCGCCCGGCTAGACTGTTAAAATTTTGTCAAGTTAACTTTACTTAAAAACAAGGGTAATGCTAGGGATCTCTATAAGAGAGGTGGTACACAATGTGGTAAGTTTAACATTTTCGTAAAAACAAAGGAAAAAGACATTGCACCATGTAGGTTCCAGCCTATAGACCCGAAAACTTGGCCAAGGGTAATTTGGGCGAGGGAATGACAAATTTGTCAATTACAAATAACATATTAATATGGAAAAAAATTTGGGAAGGGAAAAATAGAGAGAGAGTTTCGTAGCTTAAGAAGAAGCTGTTCTTGGGCCCAACAGCTACACGGAGTAGCAGGAGTTCTTGATAACAGTGAAGACATCGCCAGCATCCCACAAAAGTAAGAATTTGAGTTTTTGCAATCACATATATACTATGGATCCAACTTTGTTTTTCTCCGTCAATATCTGATTATCATGCGTGAAAATTCTTTGTTGATCTGGGTCTCTTACGGTTTCTTTGTTCTGTCTGAATTTTAGTGCTGAAAGGAAAATGGGTTATGTTAATTTTCATTTTTGTTTTTAGATCTAATGGTAATATTGTAACTTGATGATTGAGCTACTAAAGAAGGCTTGATGTAGTTCGCTGAAAATGAAAAGGGTGGTTTATTTACTTCAACAAGAGTTGGGATTTTACAATTGACGAAAAGTTGAAGACTTAGAACCTCAATTGGTCAGGGCAATCAGAAGTTGAGCCAAATGTATTGCGAATTCTTTTGAGATTGCCAAATGGATCCAAGTGTTTCAAATTTGCAGCAACATTGACCCTTTTTGTTCTGTTTCAGGTGGTAAAATTCACAAGGTTGAGGAAGATCAAGTTTGATAATGAAATTCTTTCGGTAGGGATAAAATACTAAAGAGATCAAGGGCAGAGATGTTTTCGTTGTTTTATGGACTCTGGAAATATATGTTCAGTAAGACAGAGTTTCATGTACTCATTCTTGGAATCGACAAAGCTGGGAAAACGGTAATGCACCTGTGAAATCTTCTTTTACTTATTGGGCTTTATTTTGTGATTCTGAGCTGCTTTTATTTTTTGTGGAATTGTCTTCTTTTAACACATCTTCAGATACATTAGCTGTAATTCTTATTCTGATATAAATTTGTAGACTTTGCTCGAGAAGTTGAAATCACTTTACTCAAACTTGGAAGGTCTCCCTCCTGATCGAATTGTTCCAACTGTGGGACTTAATATTGGTCGTATTGAAGCATCAAATACCAAACTTGTGTTCTGGGATCTGGGAGGTCAGGTATGTGAAATTCATCCGTGCCATTTATATTCTTTCATCTTTCTTATTCTTTATTTTAACATAGATTTGTTCTCCTTTTACTTGACCCTGGTTCCAAGTATTGTTCCACAAAATGTAGGATTGGGGAATACTATACGCTACTAGCATCATATTCAATTTTACATTTTCCAGAGAACATTATTATTGTTAGTATTACTATCATTAGTTGGTTATCACATATCAGGAATGTTGTAGTCTCCAGCTGTTGCAAATCAATCCTTTCTGTAGTATCGCATATCAGGATTGTCAGAATTATTGATGCAATTGTTGTTTGTTTTTGCTGTCAGCCTGGTCTTCGCTCAATCTGGGAAAAATATTATGAAGAAGCACATGCCGTGGTCTATGTAATTGATGCCACTTGTCCTTTACGTTTTGAAGATTCAAAATCTGCATTGGGTAGGTGATATTAAATTGCTAAATCTTGTGAACATATTGTGTTGGGTTTGTAACTATGATTTCCCATGATCGTAAGTTGAGGAATAACAAAAATACCTGAGACGCTGATACTATTACTTTTGACTTCTTAAAACCAGAAAAAGTTCTTCGGCATGAGGATTTGCAAGGAGCTCCTCTATTGATTTTGGCCAACAAGCAGGTGAGAGGCGAATTATGCATCCTTCCAAACCAAAAGAATAGTATCATTTCACACAAATTCATAAGCAACCTAATCATGAATTTTCATAAATTTGGGCTTCCATATGTCTGAAGTTATGGAACCACAGTTTTCACGTTTGGTATTTTCTTCAAAATGCACACACCCTGAAATCTATGTGCATAGTTCTCCTTCAGTTACGTATCTTCTATGGAAGGGTTGTAATTTATTGTGCATCCTTCTTGTTTCTTTAACATATGGAATTACTTCCTTCTATGTTTGATATGACGAGCTGCTATTCCTCTGCCATCTCTCGTTTTCTATTGTAGCACCTTCCATTTACCAAATTCTTTCTTTGAAGTCTTGTTGTACCCTGAAGTCTAGTTTTTGTGTGCCTGTGAGGAACCTTGGGTGCTGGCAGAAGCATTGGCATGCATTGTGTTGTATTAACCTGGTTCTTAATTAAGAGAAAAAATAAATTGCTCAATAAATCTCTGTCTTCACTATATTGAAATATGTTGGCAATGGCAGGATCTTGCTGATAGTGTATCAGCTGAGGAACTTGCTCGATATCTAGATCTTAAAAAGTTGGATGAAAGGGTTTATATGTTTGAAGCCGTTTCAGCATATGATGGGTAAGTGGATCTTTTCTAAGCTCCATTGCTTCGCCAAATATTTAAATTTTAATTGCTCTGATACATTAGAGATTTGGAAAAGAAATTTTGGCACCTGATGAACTACTACATAGTGGTTGAACCAGAGATCCACAGTACACATTTCTCTGCACGGAGATGTGGTAGATTTACAAAATGCAGTAGCTCTTACAGTTTGATGTTGGATTGCAGGATGGGGATTAAAGAAAGTGTGGAGTGGTTGGTGGAGGTAATGGAGAGAAGCAAGAGAACTGAAATGTTGAGAGCCCGTGCAGGAGCAACAGGCCCTGCTTCTAACTAGAATGGCATGTATCAGCAACCGATATGGCAGTTGGGTTGCCCTGCTTCTTTCTGTAACAGTTGTGTAAATAAATCAGGCTTTTTGAATTCATTCTGATTATTTATTACATGATTCTAAGTCAACGATCAAAGTTTTCACGTCTTCTTCAGGCTAGTTCTTCTAATTGTTCTTACTTTTTTAGCTGGAAATTCAGAATGTAAGATAGAACTTATTATGTGAATCTTGTATTTTAAATTGCCGTTTCCTACATACGAATCCAGTTGAAGCCTAGGAATTTTATGTATCAACATGGCCCTCGTTGCAATTGTCTCGTACTCGATAAGAATCAGAAGCAAGATTCAGGGACTTGAATAATGATAATAGTACCACATAAATAATAGGGACATTGGATCATTTGAATACATTTGTTTCCTTTCTTTGACATCCTTCGCAAGGAATGCATTTGAAGAAGCTGCTTCGGTTTTTCAAGGCACGGAGTTGAACTGAGCTGCTATTTGCTCGCTGCCCTTATTCTTCTTCACTGCTGGTTGTGGTTCTTTGCAAATCAAAAGGGAAAAAGGCAATGTGTCATGTTCAATAATTCTAGTACACCAAAAATCCAATTTATTATTTTTTTTTTTCTTCAAAAAGTAATGTAAGAAAAGAGTGAAATGCTTACTGGAAATGAGGGCCATAGGTCTGGTATTGAACAGAATCCGGTGGCGAATAATTCCGATGACTTCCAATTCTACCCCTGCGTCTCGGGAGGGCTTGAGTTTCCTTAAGACCAAGAGTGGCTTCTTCAAGGGCTGTTTGGTTCCTGTCAATTCGTGATACCCAACAGTAAATGTGTAGGTTTGGTCCTGGGAGGAGGCGGAAGGGCGGCAGAGGAGGCCGATGTGGAGGTTGTGGAGGCGATCTTGAAATTGGGACTGAACCTCCACCATCCCTTGCAATTCCACCACCGCCCATTCTGGGCAGTTGCTTTCTCCGCAACTGCACTTCACCCGAATCTGCATTCTCTCTCTCTCTCTCTCTGCTCTTCTTCTTCACTTTCTTCCTTTCCCTCACTTTTCAATTTAACCCTTGTTTTTGGGCGGCTAACAACTCCCGCTCTCCAAACGAAGTCCTCACTATAGAATTCTACCTGAAAGTGAAATAGCAAAGGAAATTTGTTTTGGGCCTGAGTGTTTAGAGCCCATTACCCACAATAAAAAGGGCATGGATAGGGCCCAACCCTGAACTCATCCATCCATCTATCCATCCGTCTATCAATAATAAAAGGATTGTAATAGAAATCAATTCAAAATGTGTAACCTTTAACATGAATATTACAGGAGCATACACTGTTAATAAGAAAATACACTATAGTTAAACATACGCTGAGAAAACTTCGCCGAGGCAATCTCTTTCTAAAAGGAATTGTCCTTATGGCTGCGTTGTGATAAACTAACACAAAAAAAAAGAAAAAAAAAAAGGGTTAGGGGCGTGGAGCCAGATTGGTGGTACAAACAAAGTGTTGTATAAGCTGTACAGGGATTGAAGCCAGTGCAATTGTGCCGGTGCATTGCCCATGTTTCACATTGATTGCCTATCCATGCCCTATTGGTTTGTACCTGATCCACCAGAACTATGTAAACTTGCATTCCTGGTGTGTGCAGGCTCTGAAAATTGCTGGCACAAAACATCAGTTTGGCAGAAGTTATCTAGACCAACATTTTTCAAGGTCAAGTCACTGTTTCCTTGGGTTCTTGATGAGCTTAGTTGCTGCTGAAAATACTCCTCAATATGAGGATCATAGTCCAGTGGGATTGCACCTGTGAGAGTTTTTATAGCAAATTCAATGCATGGGTCTGGCCATAAACCCCCGAAAGGCAACTCCACTGGGGATCCTGACTTCTGTTCAGCCTTATCATCCTTTCCAACTTTTCCCCCATGTTGTTCTGGTATAAAAAGGTTGCCAGGAGCCAAAACAACATCACTCCTCTTATTGTCTTCTTCTTTGTTTCCAGAACGATCTTTGGGAGTAGCCAAGTCACCTGAAGATTGCTCACTATTGCTCCTGGAATTGTCAAAAGCTATTCCAGTGAGAGTCTCTATTGCAAATGCAATGCATGGATCTGTCAAGAAATCCCCCAGCGGCAGGTCTGGTTGAAGTCCTGGCTTCCCTTCTGCCTTATCAGTGGTTTCAAGTTTTCCTGCATGTTCTTCTGGGAAAACAGAAGCACACATTTGCTTCTCGTCACCACTATTCATTGTTTCCACATTTTGAACATGCTTTTCTGGCTCAACCTCAGGATAACCAGGCTGTCGGAATACAGAACCAGTGGAATTACCTGAAGAAGAACCTTCAGTTGTACTATGTACTCCTTCCCCTGATTGTTTAATTGTAACTCGACGTGCTCGAGTACTTGTTTTCAGTTCTGGCACTGGATCAACTTCAACTCCAGCTAGTCGCTTTGAAGCACGACGAGGCAAGTTCAGCTCTTTCTTCTTCTTGGACTTGCCCAGGCTACGTTGGGTCTTTTTACTTTCATGTTTAAAGAGCCCACTTTCCAGGCATTGCTTATCTGCCAGGCCAACACCTGCTGGAACTGAAATAAATTCACTTTTGTAAGAATTACCGTCCTGTTCTTTCTGCTCCGAACCTTTGGCTTCTGTTGGATTTAAGCAGCCTGATTCAGTGTCCACCTCAGCTGCAGTCAGTTGTGTGATTTCAAATGAGATAAAAGCTTATTATATAGTAAAGTATAATAAGGGTTGGCCTTTCGAAATCAATCTAACTTCCTAAATCATCACCCCTGAAAAAAAGACTTATTTTAAGAGCCTCAAATCTTATTTCCACATAAAAGAAACAGTGCAAATAAGAGATGAAAGTTGCACATTACTCTGATCAGAAGTTTGTGCTGGAAAGGTCGGGCTTTCTCCCTTACATGCTAGATTAAGTATCTGTCCATCCTTCATGATCTCATTCAAGTGCGAGCTCTGATTGAAGTTACAGACAATGTAATTTTGCCTAACAATCAAAGTTAATGATGGGCATAATAAAGTACAAACCCAAACAATCCCTTTTTCAGTAGAATACTTACAGAGGCTTTTTCATCTTCCAATTCCTTATCAATACCATGACTTGGCTCTAGAATTAGCCTTCTTGGCTCCTCATTTTCAAGATAGCGATTCACATCCTTCATAGAGCGGAATAATTTTTCACTTACAGGATCAATATAGTACTGCATACATTGAATAACAGGTCAAAGAATGTATTGATATTTCAGAGGCCAAATTGGAGTACAATTATCATGCAAATCCTCTGCAATGCAGCCAAGCAAATCAAGAAATAGTGAAATTTTTTGAGAGATTACCGAGTCTCTCCTGATCTTATGATCCTTTTTTGTCATCCGAATTTCTTTGATCCATCCTTGAGGTAGTCCTTCTGCTATAGTCTTCTCAACCACAACCTAATTGCTTGAATAATTGAAGTTTCTATATCCAAATTAATAAAATATGATAAAATCAAACATCTAAATGTAAATCATAAAGAGCAGTTTGTGTCAACGAACATCATTTGCTGATCGCTTCAAAGTCTCTTCAACTTTCTGTTTGACTTCATCGCTGATTTGAGAGGTGTTGAGATAGCGAGATACCTCTGCCTTGGAATTGAATTTATGTCCACTTGTGGTATCGTAATAATACTGCAATAAGCGCAAATTATATACATCTGAACTAAAGTATGTTGAGACACATCTCAAAATATAATCAAGTTGATATTCTCTCCATATACAACTGTTTCAAATTTTAGCTTAAAATTAACACTTATCCCCAAACCCTCGCAGTCATTTTCTTATGTTTGCTATATGTCTTAAAGAAACAATAGAAAATCCAAGGAAATTTCGGGTGGCCCTATCTCGTTTCAGATTCTATATCCTACAATGTTCTCAAACGATTTCCATAACATCTTTCCTTTTTGGCAAGACTTGAAAATTGAAATGCTACCTTCTAGAGCATACAAATTATGAGATAAACGTCACTAATCAACATAACAATCACAATCGAATGAACCCTCTAACTTTAAAAAAACATATAAATTTTCAAGTTTACATCTTTGATCACAAGGCACAAGACCACATTTCTACCCTATTGATTTCCAAAATCCACCCAAACCCACTGAAAGTTCAGAAAACTTATTAATCAGCTACGTGGATTACCATGTAATGCAATCCACTTAACATTAAAACTAATTTTCCAAACTTTGACAAACAAAGAAAACAAGTTCAGGAACATAAACCTAAACAAGCTATAACTTTAACATGGAAAATTACTCGAGGATCTCGCAGTCGTGAAGATAGAAAGAACTCAAAGAAATAGCAATTTTTTACCTTGTCTCTTTTACCGTTATTTCTAACTTTGACCTCAACGGTCCAACCAGTTGGGAGCCAGTCTTCGGATTTTTGGTCCGTCATCTCGCCGGAATATGACTTCACAGTCACTCTCTCTCTCTCTCTCTCTCTTCTCTCTCTCCCCGTGAGTCAAAAGCTTGGAAATTTAGAGTGCTCTCGGACAAAAGGTCTTCTCAGACCCACGTGTTGCCCAAACTCTCTTGCGATGCGAGGGAGGCCTAGGGGGAGAGAACGTGTACATCTCCGTTGAACGTGATTGTTTAATCATCTGCTCTGCTACGCTGTTTAAGTACTGCTCAGTAATGCGCATAATCAAGTTGTACCTTTGGGATGAAATTACCCTCTCATTTTTCCCCAAATGACTCATTTAGCCCAACGTACAATGTTTAGAATCGAAAAGTTTGAAGAAGCTTCTGAATTGGGGCTGTATAGGATTGAGTTTCATCAAGTGGAATGTGCACTTCTGTTAACGGAGATTCCACTATTGTAGTAGCCAGTGTACCATCAGTTAACCTAACACCTTCACTTAGAAATTGACACGTGACTCAGTGGATTTTCTTGTAGTTGTTGCTTGCTGTGCACTTTGCTCTTTAGCCTTGTTTTGTTTGGAGTGGAGGTGACATGGGAGTAACTGGCTACAGAACCACTGGATTGTTGCTTTGTGAATCTCTGACACTTTAAAATTTGGGATTTTTCTAAGGTACCCCTGAACAATGTGAAATTTAGCTGTACCCCTTTTTTTGCCACACAGAATGAGAATTGGCACTGTTTGTATTCTTTCATTTGTCTTATGAATCTGATCTTTCAAATTTTCTTTCCTTACAAGAAAAGCAAACAAGAGTAAAGACATAGAAAAGGAAACAAACTGCTGCCAATGGAAAAGTTGGGAAACTTCCTTTCCATTGTTATTGCATGTTCCCAAAGGATAAGGAAAAACTTTTGCCAGCCAACATAGAATAAGCTAAGCATAAATATAATTGAGTTTGGTAATGAAAGGAAACTTGGAAATCCCCAAATGCATGTATTATAATAATTATACATCTACAAAATTACAAAGAAACAGAAAGTTTTATATATCATACAATATCCAAACTAGTATTTATCTTCTGTATCAAGTGACAGCAGATTTATTGTATTAACTAAGCTAATTGTGAAGCTGATTGGGTCCTTCATAGACAACATGATGCGAAACTGCGTGGATTGCGTTGATCTTGTTCTTCCTCATGGACTCGATGGAGCTTCGAAACATTGGAGCATACCTTCTGCTGTGTATTAACCTTTGTTCTGTATCTCCATTAGAAGCTTGATTAGTACTAATAATACTAATAGATCGACCACAACTGCAACTTTGAATTATTCCCAAGAAGAGAATGAGAATAAGAATTGGGATTATGCCCTTTTGAGCTTGCATGATTTGTATGATGAGATTATTATGAGCTATAAAACAAGGCTTGTATATATAGAAGAAGAGCAGAGGAAGTGATATGTGCTTGGAACTTTATGGTGTTGGCGTTTGTCAACAAGTAGTTGAAAACTGCTCTATTAATAAAGGAGCTGGCTGGCTTTTTGCCTGCAGGCTGCCTGCAGTGGCCAATATTCCTGAACTCATAATTAAAAATGCTACCACCAAGTCAGAATTCTTAATGAGATCGGTACTGTGTTACATACATGTACTTTCCCACGTTTATCCAAAATGACAAAAGTTGACTTTTAAAGCAAGTCGCTTTCTGCACTATCTAAGCTGGCCGCCTGGCCCCCATGTGTAGCTCTAGCTCGAATGTTAATTTGCACAGTTGACTTATCCTCATAGAGAGCTTTGTTTTTTTAAAATGCATAATCTAATCCATGTCTTGCTGGAATGGCTGGCAGGCAGTGCTACGGCATGAATGATGAAGTTTTCCTTCTCTTTCCTCTCAAGAATGCATTATTTATGCAACTGGTGTGAAATATCTGAGTAGCCATCAATACTTTAATCTTTTTATTTTTCAGACATTTGAACATTGGTATAGCGACTTCTACAGTCTACTTTGTTTCTGGGCGAAATTTATGCGAAAATTATGTTACAACTTTCAAGCCATTTGGACTTTTTGTTGTTGTGATTGCATTGTTTAGAGTATTAAATTCCAAAACTCCCATATGATAGCAGAAGAATTTCTAGTATCTACTGTTTCCTCGCATGAAGACAACATTCAGGCAAGACTTCTAGCATTCATGCACTGCACCATAAAACAGATAAATCTAAAAGGCTCACTGTAACTTGGCAATTTTATCGAAATTATTTGATTTTAAAACAGCCAAATTCATGTTGTCAGCAAGCAGGCTACACCAGTAAACTAACATTATAAATGACACTAAAATTAATCCGGAAAAACAAAGTCACACCAGTAAACTAACATTATAAATGACACTAAAATTAATCCGGAAAAACAAAGTCAATTGCCATTTCTTATTGCATATGTATGAGATTTGACCTGTTTCACATTTAAAAACTTTTTGTACTTTCTTATTTCAGCATCTGCAGTTGACTAAAATACAGTCTGTTATTATTCATGTTATGTAAGAGAGTTCTGAAATTATGAGTAAGAAAATTGCATGGATTGACCAATAAAATAAATGTAGATAAGATTTCTGAAATTATGAGTAAGATAATTGATCAAGTTAAGTTGTTTAGTGGTACAAGTATGTCTGTCAATAATATAGTCTTGAAAGGTTTGGTTTTGACAACTAAGCAGTTTAGATGACATGACAGACATTGCTCGATAGCCCCATTTTCATCCCAGACAAGTCTTCCGACAATCCGATAGGCTAATTTTCTTTGATTTTCTATAGCAATGACCTTTTTCGATCGAAAACTGTCATGCAAATAACATCCAATTAATGTAAGTTGGATTGGATGATGGCTAGCTGCAGGGAAGACAGAGTATTTGGAAATCTGGGAGCTTCCACTTTCGATATACATTTTTTTCTGTGTCTCTTCCAGCACATAATCAAATGCTCATCCAAAGATTGAGCATTACAGTGATTCAGCAGAGTGGCTCCGCTTTTAGTAGCTGTGAAGATCATGTTGCATACATATTTACATAACAGAGAATCTTAATTACCATATTCCAGGTAAAACCCAACCAACACCTTGAGATGTACTGGTTTAATTTTTCTGAGTTTGATGTAAACAAAATTATCAGACATTCGAAAAAGGTACGATATTTTACATCTCTGATTTACAACACTATGACATGATTATGCGACAAACTAAACCACTAATTGGTTCATCAACAGAACCAACTGCATAATTTGGACCTTTTCTTTCCTGTTCTTTCCAAGAACCAACTGTGTCTCTCAGCCTTGAGAGTTGAGAAGAAAGTAGAATATATGTTTCATTGAAACAGATTGGTGTCTGGAAAATCCAACTCAGTTGTGAAGTGGATTTGGTCCACTAGGGACAGCTTGATGAGCAACAGCATTTATTTGGTTGATCTTCTTATATCCAAATCCTGCAGAAGAATGAGAGCCAGAAATAAGGCGCCGGGCAAACAGAGAAGAAAACTTTGCTGTTAGTCTTGACGCTGAATCTTCACTTCTAGGACAACGCGGGCTGATGCACCGGCAACTTGAAACCTGAACCAGTGCTAGAATAACAACAAAGCACAAAAACACAGGAGAGAGTTTATGAATTCTCATGACTGAAAACTTGGGTACAAGTGCATTCAGGGGGAGTTTTTATAGCGAAGGAATGAGGGAGGTTCTTTTTAAGTTGTTTGTATGTGTTGGCAAGCAGGTTTCAACTAAAAGGTTTATTTATAGGGAAGGATCATCAGGCACACCCTTCTGCATTTTTTTTTTCTCTCTCTTTTTTCCAAGGATAGGATCAAGGCAACCACTGCTGAGAAAGATCCAAAATTAACAATCAATCAATCATATCACACGATTGAACACTCATTTTCTAATCATTGATAGGCTTAAATGAAAGAAAAATATACAAGTGAAATAACAGATAATCCATTCAAAAGGACAACACATTATAAACAAGAAGCTCAGCACATCTGATAGAAACTGATTGATGATGTTAAAGCACACATGATCATGATGGCATGATGCTGAGACATCAAGGCCATTGGCAGCTCCTAATTATCTCCCAACTATGATGCATAGCTTTCTGACGCTACATGGCTCATAACAAGTTGAAATTCTAGGCTTCTAGTCTGCCAGGCATGCATATTTATCAAGTACTTTATGAGAAAAGTTGAAGCGTGTTAGAAAGGCAAGTCAAAAACATTGTAGTGCCAAGGGACCAAGGCATTTAATCAATCGTACACATTGTTGTAAAACAGTGCACTGAAAAGATATCTCAATGCCCCAACTTCAACTGCCAGCAGGAGACAGCGAATGGTGCAGCTATAGAACCTGTCCTTTGTGATCCAATTATAAAGGACGCCAATCTTGCATTGCCAACATTTGTAGGGGGCTATGGTGAGGGGTTGAAATAAACCTTTCTTAATTAAAACTGATCAAATAGTTACTAAGGACCCCCTTACTACAGTCTTTCTGTATTTTTAGGGATATTGAATTTGTCTTCTCAAAATTTCCAAGTGTCTAGTAGGTGCCCTTGATTTTCAAGATATGTATCACAATCTGATGTAGAAGTAGCTTATGCTTTCTCCCAAGGGGACATTGATTTTCAAGTGACATGAAGGGTAGAAAACTTGGAACATGTTTCTCCTATCTTTTAAACATCCAAATCTCTATATGGACGTGATTTGATTCTGTGTTCCAAAGCGATGGGAAAGAAAGGACTTTGAGAAAAAGATAGCATGCTTCTGTTTTTATATGGCATGCTTTGTGAAGCTTGTAATGTTCCTGGACAAGGCGCTAGAGTGACAATTAACAATCTTGATCGAATCACTGATCATTAAAATTAATAAAAAACGACTTCAATTTTGATGGGATTTTTCTTCATTTCTCCCTCACCTATGTCGTTTCCCACATCAAACAACCCAGCATGCGATCTTATATTACCAACAATTTGGCCATAATCATTTTTTTTCTGCTGGATCACCGGATCACTTCCCTTGCAGCCTTCAGTTCCATCATTCTACGAATTAAATGATTGAACCAGAAAAACAGGCGTACCATCTCTGGCAACATTATAAGAACAGAAATACAAAATTTGCAGTCTATGGGACGGGAAAAGAAAATTTGATGGATTCAAAAAGCTGTTTCGCATGTACGAATCATCATATATATATAATTCCTTAACCGCATAAAGTACTCAAAGAAGTCTGACATTGCTCATTTATTACATCACAAATTAAACATCCACGAAAATCTGATTATAACGGGAGTATCCTAGGCTATGAATGCAGTAAACTTATGAGTGCAGAAGATTCATCAACTATGCGCAGCCAAACCCCAACCTTGCAACTACCCTCCAGAGAAATGGTTTACCCAACGTTTTACTCTTGCTTAGCTTCAGCACTAGTTGAGGTTTCCTCAGATTTAACAGCTGAGCTTTCAGATGGAATATCTTCAGCAGCTTTAGTGGTTTCACCAGTGGCTTCTCCATCAGTTTCTGCCTTCTTAATAGTTCCAACTGTGACATACTTGCTCATGAACTTGTATTCCCAATCCTGTAAGGCATCTAGTTCAAATGGACCAAGACCAGAGATATCACCAGTCAGATCTTTGTCTTCAAAAGACATTTTTGCAAGAGCTCTGCTAGCATCTTTTCCTGCGAACAGTGCGTAAGGCCCACCAGGTCCATAAAACATCCTGCAGCCATGGTTCAGAAGTAAACAAACTAAGATCCATAAGCAAGAAAACTATTTAGGACAGCATAGGCAAAGTACTAGTAGCTATCAAACTATTAGTTGCACATAACCCATAATGACATGGATGGTTAAGCAAGAATGGCAGAGTGTATTTTTTACTAATATTCAACCAATCTGATGTCCATCAAAAAGTTGTTTTAGGCCAAAACATGATTTTTACCCGAAACTGATAATCAAAATCCTAAAATGCACATATAACAAACAAAAGCGAGTAAGAAAAGAAGCAGTCAGTAAACTGGCTTGGTATGTTCCCATTCCCCACTTGGTGAGGTTGAAAGAAGTCATACTTGTTCATAGATTTAAAAACTACGAATACAACTCTTCAAAAATCAACTTGAATTGAAAAACCGTGGATGGACAAACACATAGCTAAACAAAAACAAGTAGAAAATGAGTTGGGACAAAGTAAAGACGCTGTGTAAGAAACAATTCTAAACACTTCTATTTTGCACAGACAGACATCATTACCCTTCACCCCTCTCAAGCCAACGCTCCTAAAAAACAAACAATAAATTAATTGAGAAAATCGCATCTTTAATCATTTGATAAGATTGAACATCAACATTGGTAGCATGTGAATATGATCGATTTGCTTAAATTCAAACTCCAATGAAATGCATCTCATAGATAGTAACTACTAGACCACAGAGAACTGCAATCCCCTAATTATGTAATTTGCTGCTCTAATTCTACAGGAATTTCATGATCTCAGAATAACTAGAACACACAAGTCTAGAATTCCAAGGTTTTATGTGAGCCATTTGTCCACAAATTACAAATCCACAAAACATCGAAGATCAAGGCCACCAAACACGCAGAACATACCAGAAATCACAAAGGCATCCAACAATTTCACATCCCCAAAAACTGAAGTACCCTTTACCCGAGCTAATCCATAAACGATTGGTTTGATGAAGATCCAAAAATCATCAGATAACCAGCAGCCGATAAGAAGAAACATGCAAACCAGGAGCTAAGGGAAGCTAAAACACCCGTTGACCACACTTGAAAACCCAGAAACCAAAAACTAAAACCCAAAATACGAATTAGAAAAATAAAAAAACAGAGAAAACCCCCAAATATGGTACCTGCTTTGAGACACGTCATAGATCTGACCCTTGATAGCCATGAGCAAAGGCTTCTTGGAATCGGTGCCGTCGTATTGCTTCAACTCGTCTTCAGTGATCTCGCCCAACTGGACAGGAGGAGCCAGAGGCTGCATCTCCTCCATGTTCCTGGGGGTCTGATGGTTATCAGACGACCCAAAGAGGCCCGAGATGACATGGTATATGGCAACCAGCAGAGCTAACAGTGTGAAGAAGGTCGCAGGAGAGAGCCCTGTGTATGCTACGATTGCCTCTTTCAGTGTTTCCCACAGTTGCAGAGCCATTTTTGGTTTCACTGGACTGAGAAGGAGAGAGAAGAGATAGAAGACTGAAGAAGCGGTGAAATTTTATCAACTCCCGGTCCGAGTCATAGCGGGGTAAGTAACGTTTCGTTTGGTATCGTTTGGTTTCGTCCTAATTCGCACTGGTCCCACCATCACCCACCAACTCTTTTTTTTTTTTAATTAGGAAAAAAAATCCCTCTATTTCTTTCTCTGTTTTTTCTTTATTTATTTTTAGTTTACTTCCTTTTATGAAATTAATTTCATTTTAATTTTCTCAGACTAGACTAATCAACAACAATATTTTTTTCAATGAGCAGCTTCAGTGAAATACATTATAATAAACACATACAGACCGGAAAGTTTTATTAATTAAGGGTTAGAGGCTGGTAAAACATTCTTTACAATTAATTAACCTTTTTTTTTTTTTTTCAATCAAAGAGCAAGGGAAGCCACTTCATCTGCTTTCCACATCCCTTGTTCATATCTATGCCACCTGATGATCCCCTCGTCGTTTCTGGTCCTTTGGCACATGCTGCACGAGTCTTCCTGCACACGCATGGCCGTAGGCATACGCATGCACGTTATAAATCTCTTTAACCTTGAAGCCTTGTGAACAATGGATGCATCAAGCTCCTCAACAATTCTAAAAGGTTGATGAGGCTGATGGGTTTCATCCAATACAACGCAATGCGATATGTTGAGAACTTCCAAGTTGGGTAGGCTCTCCAATATCACCATCAAAGCGTCCTTCGACAACATCGAGCACCGGAGGCTTAAAACCTCCAGTTTTGGAAGATATCTAACCATTGCCGAGGCAAAGGAATATGTATCACAAGTACCCATCAATTTGAGTTCCCTGAAGTTGTTGCAGTTGTAGTAAATCACCTGCAAGAGAGTGAGGTATTGATACTTTTCTATGTTCCCTATTGTCAGCGATTCAAGATGTTTCCAACACCCAATGCCCTTGCTGATGCCATCAATCTTTATTTTGTTCCAAGATGGCATAACTAATCGTCTCAGCTTCGGGCACCTGTGATCGATAATTAAGAAGAGAAACAATTAGTTATTTAATTATGTAAATCACCATCGTTTTGAAAGAGCATTTACCTACGTATACCTTTCAGCGGTGTAAGTGAAGAGGTCGTCGGGGACATATAACTGGAGATTGAAAATCAAGGTGGTTATGTTTTGGCGGCTGAGACTCAGAGAAACCTTCAAAACACGACTCAATGTCAAATCGGACTGGCTGCAAACATAAACATACGGCTCATCTTTGGTTTTGATGAAATTATGTTTAATCATTGACAAATCAAGTGTATGCCAAAGCTGGGGATCGCAGAGAGCCGAACGCCATGCACTGCAAACGGCACTGCAATGGACCTTCTCAACGGCGGAAGATAAATCAGAGACGTCGTTGAAGGACTCAAAAATCTTCCACAATATGTCAATGCTGAGGTCTTCCCATCTCCCCAAAGTCTTCCCATCTTCCCATTCCATTGTTTCAGAAGCCAAGCAAATCGTATAAATTCTTAAATAAAGAAATTGGTTAAATGGTTAGTGTATATAGTAACCACAAGGGAGCGGAAAAGTTCTTAATATTGAGTTTTCTACGGTCAACTGGGTGGGCGTCAGATGTATATATAGAATATTGAACAGAAACCAAGTCCTATTTGGATAGGGATTAGCTTCACATAACTATAAGTAATAACAAGCCCTCTGAGTTCTGACCAATAAAACAATAATAACAAAACCCAAACTCCAAGCCCAAGCCCAAAAAACCTAGTTGGTTTAGAGCACGATGCTAAAGCAGATACATAAGAAAGACAAGTAATTACATAATGTACAGTACTGAAACATCTATTATTTAGAAACACCTCTCTTCATCAGGCAGTTTTATTTATGTGTTAACGAAGAAGAGGAGATGGAGCTTTATCGGGTGGGATAAGGCAAAACATTCACCAAAGGCAGAGACTACATAAGCGAGCTATATTAGCTTCTAACCCACAAATACAATTAGTGTCTCATTCCCTTGCTCTCATCGTCAATAAGCAAGGGACCTCACCTCATCTTCTAGCCATAGCCCTTCTTCATACTTATACCACCTCATGAGTCCCTCGTCATTTTTGGTCCTTTGGCACATGATGCACGAGTCTTGCATGCAAGTTAAGAACATCCGTAAACGAGACGCCTTCTCGAGAATAACTGGATCGAGTTCTTTAAGAAGTCTCCTGGGTGCACGAGGCGGAGTGGTATCAATTACAAGGCAATGTGAGATATTGAGAACTTCTAGGTGTTGTAGGCCATCCAAGATAATGATTAACGCGTCCTTTAAGAGCATTGAGCACCGGAGGCTTAAAACCTTCAGTTTTGGAAGATACGCAACTAGAGTCGAAGCAAAGAAGATGTCGCAAGGCCCCATGATCTTTAGTTCATTGAAATTTTTGCAGTTCTTGGCAATCTCCTCCATAAGATATGGGGGATTCGCTATGCTAGGCATTGTCAGAGATTCAAGATCTTTCCAGCATCGAATGGCCTTGCAGATTCCAGTTTTTTTAATTCTGTTCCAAGCTGGCATCACTAGTCTCTTCAGCCGTGGACACCTGTTGTGACAAAGAGAAACAACCTCATATCATACATCTAAATCTCAGATTAACTTTAACACGTGCAGGACATTCTGCACAGAACAGGACTAAACTTTAATGTGTAAAGAAATATTATAATTCCATAACAATTGACAAGTGAACACATCTACCATGTAACCGAGTTTCTAATTCAGTGGATGTCAGATTTTTGAAGCCTAGTTCTTTTTTCTTTTTTTTTCAAATTAAAAATTTTTTTAAAAACAAAAAAAAAAACCAAGAATGCAGTCAAAACAACCAGCAGAAATTGCATCCACACCTTCAACATTTATCATTATGCTAGCACATTAACATTAGCACATGCATCAGTCACACATAAATTACGGAATAGTATAAATTATTACCTAGCCTGGACTATAAAGTATATAATCTACACACAAAAACAGACTCCAACATTCAAAAATTAATTATTGGTGTTAATTATAAAAAATTTGTAACCAATGCATATGAGTGAACTGAATTGGAAGTAAGTTGGAATTGAGGAGAAGAAACCAATAATATAAGAGAGGGAGAGAGAGAGAGTTTGCTAGCATACCTTTTTTCTTTAATAGACAAGACATTATAAGAGCGCTACGTTTTTAAGAGAAAAATAAACTTGTTCCTTAAAGGATGCAGTTTTATTTCAAAAAATTTGTTTATGTGGAGCGAGGGATTAAATAAACATGTCTAAATTACGTAGTATAGTAAATACATAATTACTTAAGTCTTATACAACATTTAAAATGATAAGCTAAATGTACCGGTTGAATGATTTACCATTTTTATATATGGGCCAATATAACTTTTATAGTAATGGAATGTAAAAGGGGATAGGCAGATGCCAGAGGGAGGTGGGATTGAAGTAAAATCATAATTGGAAAAAAAAAACAAACAAACAAACAAACATGGAGATAGGGTAGACACGTGTAAATGAGAGTTTAAGAGTTACCTTTCAGCAGTATAAGTTAACAGATCATCACTCACATACAAGTTGAAATGGAAAATCAAAGTCATCAAGTTTCCCCGGCTGAGATTCAAGGAAGTCTTCAAAACACGAGTCAAGTCCTTATCAGACCGTCCATCCACATAAACATAAGGTTCTAATGGGATTTTGATGTAGTTAGATTTCATCATTGACAAATCAAGCGTTTTCCAAAGCAGAGGATCACAGCAAGCCAAGCGCCATGCACTACAGATGTGCGCAATGCCCGAAGTTAACTGATAGATGTCAAAAGACTGAAAGATCTTCACCAATATGTCAGTATCCAGGTCCTCCCATCTTCTCACAAGGGACTCACTGTCCTCCATTTCACCAGCTTTCCAAACTTCTCCAAACAACCTTACCCCGTCACAATGTCTACATAAACAAATAATAGGAATCAATACTCTAATGGCATGCAGGAGGAATTGAATTGAAGATGAATTGAAATGAGGAGGAAATGGATTGAGGAGAGTTAGATTCCGGATTCCTATTGAAGTTGTTTACTAAATCATATGGAATTGGAGTAGGAGTGGTACTAATTCCTTATAAGTTGTTTACTAAATTCACATGAATTGGAATAGAAACCAAATTGATTACTAAAATGTCCTCGTTGTTGGGTAAAAGTAGATGGCAAATTTGGAATTTTTAAAATTGTGTGAGGAATTAGAATACCACCTCCCACCCAAGAGTCCAATTCCTCCAAAATCAGGAGTTGAATTCCTGATTTTGTGCGGATCCTACTTGCATTTTGATTCCTCCATGTGAAGCAAACATAGGAGTATCCATAATAGGAATTCAACTACTTATTTTGATTCCGAGTACGGATTAGTAAACATGTCATAATATTCAACTCGCTAAAACAAGCTACTATACAACATTTATAATTCCTTCACAACGCCCCTCAATATTGGGTTGTCTACAATCAAATGGGTGGGCTGGCTTTAAGAGTTTAAAATTCAAGGCCAACGAGTTCTAAACAAAATAAGGGTTGAGTTAAATAATCACCTTGAGGAATTGTAAGGAGTCTCACAGAGGTAAATTTAGACATAGAGATAAAGGTCGAAATGAAAGAATAGATAAAGAGCACACATTATTCACAGCAACTTGCATAGTGATCTTAAGAGCACTTTTTTTTGGCTAACTGTGAAATAATCAGAGCAACTAGGTTTGGATTGATTTAACAATCCTCTTTGTTTGGGAAAATAAAAAATTGACAATAAGGATAAAGCCTAATATCAGTCCCATGTAAGAGACAAGCAAATTATATGTATCAAAAACCACAGAAATGCTAATTTACTTCGCTCATTATCCAATTTCCACCTCACACAAAAATTCAATGCCTAAAACCAAATTTTCATGACTAAAGTGAAGAGATCAACCTTGGTAGCGCTGGTAGATCTTGAAATCTCCAAATCCAATTCTAAGTTAGAATAATTCAAGTGCACGACCGCTAAAAGCTCAAATTTTGACCACGATTTTGGTGTGTAATCGTATCAGTCAGATCTATCAATCTATCTATCTCATATTCATTTCACTTCCGCAGTTCACTGAGAAACACACAGAAACATGCAACAAACAAGCAGCAAACACATGCATAGGAGAGAGAGAGAGAGAGAGAGAGAGAGAGAGAGAGAGAGAAAGCAATTACTTTTGTGCTCTGGTTCTTGAGGAGGGTTTATCAGTCATCTGCAGTTTGTTTGGTCGTCACCTGCAGTAATGTAAAGAAATATTTTGGCTTCTCCCCTAAACAAGTAACTGAGAAAGAGAAGAGAAGGAAGGAAGCGGATTCTTAGGTGTCCAAATTACTAAAAAGGGCCTCTTTCCTTTTTTGTTACAGCTAGCTAGCCAACCCCCTCCCACCCTCCAAAGTCTGACTCAGCCAGTCAGTTTTCTGCCCTTGTGCGTAGCTACTAGAACACCTGTCTTCTTGGGCCACGTGCTCAAATCACGTGAAAAACTTGTCTGTCTGTCAGCAACCATAACCTGCGGCTTTAGACTGTCTTGTACTTGGCCTCCTTGTCACAACGTTATTTAGACTTTTTTTTCTTTTTTTAGTTCTTATCATTTATTTCAGACTGTAACATTTGGATCAGATTTTTATTTTTATTTTTCTGGGTCTGATTTAGATTGCAATTTGCATTCAAGTGTTGCTAATCTGATCCGTACATCCAAGTTTAATGCAATTGGATTTTTTTTTTAAGTAAATTTAGATTTTAGTCACAAAAAAACTTTCACTTTTAAAAAAAACCAAAACTTTTTTGAAAAAACAGAAAAATCTCTTAACTTTCAAACAAAAAACATGCAAATGTAAAAAATTCCTTAAGAAATTTAAAAATAAATAAGGACAAGTTTGTCCATTTTGGCTTCTTTTAAAAAATTTCTCCTTTGAAAAAATACTTTAAAACGCTGCAAGAAAAATGTTATCACCATTTTTTTCTCTCTATTGCCATATCATAATTCGTGGTCCCCTATTTTAGTTATGTTCTTTTTTATTTCTTCAAAAAGCATGCAGATATGTGTCTGGTTAATTACAAAAAGATGAAGATGGAGACCTCAAGAAATACAAAATTCTTCAGGCAAAATACTATCTACAAAATTGATGAAATTCCACGTTTCGAATCGGCCTCCGTCACTTGCTGCTGCTGTATCCACTGCGGCATGCATGCCAAATCACTTTTCAGGAATGACTGCTTATCTGAGAAATGGACAATAATGCAGTTTACGTTTATGATTCAATGTTATAAATATAAACTACCATATACTAGTGTACCAAAACCAATTCATCTTTACCTGCTTATTAACTCTCTTGCAATGCTTCTTGCGTGATTCAAATACTGACAGCTTTTTACAGGGTCGTCAACATCAATTATTGCAGCTTTCAAATTAATAAAGAATTTCTGATATGCACCACCATTTGTCTCCTCCAAAACCGGACTCCATCCTTCACGAAGGCACTCAGGAGATTCCAGCATTTCATCTTGTGCTTCTTTCTTTTGATCTGTTACCAGTGATTTTAGCAACCAATTTTTTCCATGTCTGTTTCTTGCTCGGCTGTTTACTACTGCCTCCAACCTAGCAGCCATGATAGTCGCTTGTCTTATGCACGAGGAAGGTAGCTGCAAAAACATAGAGCGCCCGGCTTAAATTACCTGAGCCATGAAGGGAAAGGGAGAGAGAGGAAAGAAGGGGGAGAGAGGAATACCTGTGCAAGCTCCGCAACCTTAAATCCAAAGCTCCTCTCTGAAACACCGGGCACAAGCTTATATAAGTAAGTGACATCTTCATTTTCAGATTGCATGCCTACCGTATCCATATCTCTGTTTGAAGTCAGATAAGAAACATGGTATGCCTCCACTGAGCCTGGGAATTCAGTTCTAATATAAGCAATTTTTGGATAGTGCGTGACAAAGAGGACCATGCATTTTTTCTGCTGTAGCAGATTATGTAATGTAGCGTAAGCAATAGCCACGCCATCATGTGTACTTGTGCCTCTCCCAAGCTCATCGATGATAACCAATGAGCGTGCTGTGCAATTGTGGAGTATATGTGAAGCCTCGCTCAGTTCTTCAAGAAAGGTGCTTCTCCCTTGGTGGATACTGTCAGAAGCACCCATTCGAGTGAAAATGCCATCCAGCACATGCAGCTTTGCCGATGATGCTGGTACAAAGGAACCAACCTAAAAGAATCAGAACACACTTTTATAAAGCAACTGCTGTAAAAAATTCATTTATCAAGCAGCCAAAGGAAAAGTTTGGAACATTATGAGAATTATATAGCCATTAACTATAGATTAAGAAAATTAAAACAGTACTATCCCTTGAAGAACATAATGCACATATATGCATATTTATACAAAGAAGAAGAGGACCAGCTATGTTTACCATTATTTGAATTACTTTTTTAGCATATATACCTTCAATATGTCACTTAAAAAAAACACTAGTGCCATGTGAAAACAATAAATCATTGAGAGCTCTGATTTTACCTGAGCCATGATGGCAATGAGAGCAACTTGGCGAATGTAGCAACTCTTTCCACCCATGTTAGGTCCAGTAATAATCTGACAATACTCTCTGTCTGCCTGCAAATCTGTGTCATTTGGAACAAAATTGTCTTGTAATGTAGTCTCTAAAACCTGGTAAGACATTGCAACCATTAAAGAGAAGCCCCCAATGACACAAAAAATATATCCCTTTATTAATAGAGCAGCAATGGACAATCTGAAATGAGCTAAAATATTGCATGCATGCAACATTTTTATTGAAAATGCAGGACTGTTCAATTTTAATAAGGATGTAATTTGATTTCTTCAGAACTTAGGCAAACACAATGTCTCAGCTAAAATCAGCAGAAGAAAGTGGAAGTGCCAATAGAGAGTTGAGATCTAATGTTTTTTGGCATGAGTGGTATATGAGCTGTATAGTTAACTTCAAGAATTAGGAAAGTTTCTAATTAATTGTAATTATTCCTGTATTCGCATACTTTCCTTTTCTCACATACCCTGTACAGTTATAAATACCTCCAATTGGGAGAAGAATAAATCATTAACAAATTCTAACCTATGCTCTATTTTTTGCATGTTCGTTAATTTCAATCAAATATTAAGATCGTTTACATTTGATATCAGATGACAGAAAAGAGATCTCAACTCGACATGCAATTTTGAAGTAACCAGTAATATCACTTCAAGCATTCATAATAAGTCCTTAGTGTTCTTAAACCCAATAAGCATTATATATGTACCGGATGACGGCCAGACGATATATGTATCTGGACAGGTTCATCATCATATACGATCACTGGACGAACATAGTTCTGCGACACATAAGTTCACAGGATTATACTTGTAGACATAAGTTCATAGGATTATACTTGTAATAATTTGATGACAAAATAAGTTGTGTATTGAAGCAAGATATTCTAATTAAACCTTCAGCAGCTACCTTATTTCTTGAAAGAACAGCAAGTGAATGAAGACAATCTAAACTCGCTACTGCTTGAACAGCAGCTTGGAACTCAGCATAATATTTACCAAAACCACTTAGAAAGTTATCCCAAGCAGCACGACAGGTGACAGTGAGTTTCTCATTTGCAAGGGCTAGATGGTCTAAAGCAGTCAAAACATCAGGTGGGTGATACCGGACAGTCTTTTTGGTACTATTGATCTTAACCCAATTTGAAGGCACCTTTACATCTAAGGGCAACTGCAGGTAATGCAACATTAAATTAGATATGATATGTTACTTGCACCAGGTGTGTCCATTTTGAGAAGAATATTCGCAGAATGAAGTTAACTAACTACCTCTATCAAGTGTGTCGTTCCAGACACACTAATGAATTCCAACTTGCGCATTCCAAGCTGTTTGCGATACAAACTGATGAGAGAATCCAATTTTTTCTTTGCCATTTGAACCTCCATCCGTGCTTCAGCAACCTAACCAAATTAATTTGACAAACAAGATAGAAGGAGGGCAACAAAAAGGTAGCAAAGAGTAGCCAAAAAAAATTACATGAAATTCAGAGTATTAAGCTCATAGTACAAACCTCAGGAAATTGGCCATCAGAGATTATTAAGTTTGGTAGATCCTGTTTGTCAGCTGCTTCTTTGTTAAGGGTAGACAACAGTCTTGCAGCATTTCCAATTACAGTGGATGACGAAGCAGTACATATCAACTTCCTCAGCAGGTCAGAGCGTACTGTCTTTCCTCTCAAATTTTCTTTGCTTCCCTCTTCTTCAATTTGAAGTTGTTGAAGTTGTTGAAGTTGTTTTCCAGCATATAAAATAGCTTGAATCACTGCAATGAACTGAGCATACCCCTTATTCAGAAACAGAAGTTACTGAACCAGCTAGGCGAGGCAAACTACTTAGTTGAGGGACCAAGCCCAATATGCAAAAGCCAGCCTGTGAGCACACATCACTAGAATTTTTTTGGGGGGAAAGGAATGTCACTACATCTTGATTTATAGGTATTCTTTCTTTATGCTAATTATTTATATATCTATCCATCCTTCCCCAAATCTACGTCATTAAATTTTATCTCAATTTTTCTTTAAAAGAAAAAAGATACAACAAAATTTGACTCTGATGGTAACAAATTAACAATCTACAAACATACGGCCATTCAAACTAGCAGGGTAGAGGAGAAGCCATGCGTCACCTCAGATGGAGTGGCAGTCCGATGAAAGATTCTTGTTATCCCACGTTGAATATCAGTTGACCGTCCCAAAGTCGTCAGAACTGAAGAAAGTATATAATTTAACTCTGGTTTCCAATTTGTTACAAAAGAATCTTCCGCATCAAGCTGTTCAATATTCTGAGCTTTAGAAGACCCCATGGATTCTGCAATCTCAGAAACAGCATCAAGACGAGCACAAATCAAGTTTCCATCACATAAAGGGTGAGTTACCTGTACCATTCAAAGGAACTATCAACTACAGGAAAAAATGAAAATTTTAAATCCCAAGATAAATTACAAAAGATTTGCAGGCAGCTCATACCCAGTGTCTAAGAAGCCTTGAACCAAATATGGTAAGAGTTTGATTCATATACTGCAGCAAAGAGCCAGACTCAGACCCATCAGCATTGTTCTTCAATACCTAAAGGCATTTGGAATGTTTACCTAGAGTCAGAGCTAGGCAAAAACCAGAAAGTTTAACAAAGGAGAACTGTTGTTGCTTTCAATATACTGGGCAAGCAGAATTTCTATCATGATTACACAGGGAATTTTCTCACTCTGCAACCAAGTATGCAGCATTTAATACTTTCCCTGCAATACTTGGTCATCATGGTAAAAGCTATCTTCATGCTTTTGCACAAATCTTGATCAATAAATTCCAAATTAACACCTAATCATAGATATAAGTATTGAATACTAATGAAAAATAAACACACGACACAGAATCACCAGTGCCAACGGATCCATGTTGGTAATGGCAACAGATTAGTAAACCTGAACCAACTATCTATAGCTAGGAATAAGCATTTGAAGTAAATTACATCACTCTTTGAGAAAATGCACTCTTGTTGGCTATCCTAGTTCAACCCTAGAGTTAGGTGGAAGAAAAAAGAGTCATTCATTTATACCCATTAGCATTTCAAACTCCTTTACTGGAAATCCAAAGCAAACCTCTTTGCAGCATAACACAAGAATAGAGTTAGATACCTCCAATTGCTGAAGTGCATTGGCCGAGAGAGTCATCTCCATGCTGCTTGAGAGGGGCCTAAAAGAAGCTCCTAGGTGCAGGATCCTTTCTAAACCAAATTGTTTCAGATGACGAACAGTTAAGGCCAGTGCTTGGACTGCCAAATTTGGCATGTTCATTATTCCCTATAAAACAAAAGGAAAAATGAAATAAAGTAACGCAAATTGCAGATGAGAAGACGTAAACAGGAAAATAAGGTTAAACCGGAAAATGATGATAATCTAACAAAAGGAGAGGACTAAAATAATTTTTTGCCACTGACAGAGCACCTAGAAAAGAAGTATTTCATTGATCCACAAGGATAAGAGTGCCAAAGGTACGGTAAACTATTGAAAGACACTGGCATGGGGCAAACCTACCAGCTAAGGGTAAAATGCAGAACCAAAGAAATGACAGATAAAATATCACAAATATCATACCTCAATTCCCAAGCGAATAGTACTCTGTTCTTTCACATCGGTATCTATCTTTGGATGATCTGTTAAATCATCTCCATCCATGTTTTCATATAGGGACATTACTTCAGCAAAAGCACCACCTTCGTTGAAGTGGTCTCGTGAGACGTGCTCCACGCGGACATTTGAAGCAGGTCCAGAAAAAGCAAGTAAAATCTAACGACAATAATCAAACCAAAAGACGAATCAAACTTGGTAACGCAACAATGACATTATGCAAGCTGAAAACCTTCTTCTGATGGCCATTTAAAATTTTTTTTAAAAATATATATGATGAGCATGCTTCCAAGTTCCAAACTTCCAACCATTATTGAGTAACAAAGTAGCTGAGGTTAATGGAAAGCCCTCAATTTTAAACTAAGCAATGAAACAGATACAAACACTGATTAACATTTCTAAGACTAAACCCTGGAATTAACTCAATTCTCTAACTAAACCAGTGAAACTTTCCAGTATAAAATACCAAATACCTTCTCTGTTTGTTTGGAGAGTGGGTCCCCAATAAGCAATTCAGCGGGAGACAAGCTCAAAACCGCAGCTTCAAGCCCACTCCTCATACAATTATCATTGAACTCTCCGTAAACAACGTCTCCAGTCGATGCCTCCACCGCAACAATCCCAATTTTCACTTCAATCCCACTGTCAACTCCGCCATCCACATTTTCTAACGCAACGCTCTTGTCCACAACACAAGCCAAATAATTACTATCCCCACCACACCCCTCTTCTTTACCCCCGACATCCTCAGCCGCCTCCAGCGTCGCCTTGGTGTACAATGCCGACAATCCCCGGCCAAATGGGCCAGACCGGTTCGACCCGTGGGCCTTAATGGCCGCGGTTTCGGTCTGCTTCACCACGCCGACCTTGTACCCAGCGCTCACCAGCCTCCTAACGTGGACATTCAACCGGAAAGTGGGCACACTAGCAGTCAAGAAATTGTGATCCATATGGGCATAAATCCCCAAAACCCTCGCAGCAATTTCGGCGTCTTGGCCGAAGAACCGGTACTTGTAACCGACTTCCACCATCAAAAGGACATCTGGGTACCTCTTCTTGAGGTCCACCACTTGCTGCTCCAAAGGCGTGAACTTGGCAGGTGGGTTGGAAGAAGGAGAAGGTTCTGGAACGTCGGATGATGGTTCTAGAAGCTTCTGGAGGAACTTTTGGTGGAGGGAGGGATTGGGTGCGGTGGGTATAGGGTTGTGGGTGTGGGGAGAGAGTTTGGGTAGTTTGGATGGTTTGGGAGATGAGGAGGTGAGGTGGGAGGAGAGGAGAGTGCGCTTGGAGGGTGAGAAATTGACAGTGGCTGTGATTTTGGGAGGTGGGGTTGGCGGGTGATGAGGGTTTGCAGATGATGATGAGGAGGGAGGAAATGATGATGAAGAAGACGATGAAGGGTTTGTGGTTTTGGGTTTGGGAGCAAAGAAGCGCGATATCACTTGCTGCTTTTGCTTTCCCATGGTGGTGGTGACGAACTGAACTGAATCGGTGAGGAGGACTAAAAAAAGGGGGGGTTTTTATGATTTGGCGCGCTCATTAAAAAAAAAAAAAAAAAAAAAAAAAAAGGAACGCCAATTCATATAAATTTTTAATGAATATTCCACCCACACGTAATAATAATATAATATTTGATATTTTGGTTGACGTCACCTGAGCCATCAATTAGAAATTTGAAATTTCCATTGACGATGTTTTTAGGGTTTAACAAAATGATACATTATTTTATAGCGTTCATTTTTTCGTTCCATGCTCATTATTCATTTGGATCCATTTTCTTATGATGTTCTTTCTAGTTTGTATTTTCTTGGTGTAATGTGTAATATTGCACTATGCATACCTTATTAAAATGTCCATTCATTGCATAGACTAGAATATGATTACGAGAAAGAACTAATGTAAATGTAATATTTAATTTACGTGACGTATAGATTAACGTGTCAATCAATACAAAAAGAAAACTTTTGATTGAATTGTACGGCATGAATCACATAAATGTGTGAATCGTTGCAAAAGATAAGACATATCGCTAAAATAAACAAAAATTAACATAATAGTTCAAAACCTTACATTTGCTTCACACGATGAGCTTTTCTCTCCAACCCCAATCCCCTTTCTAAAAAAAAGTTCTTCATCCCCTCTCATTTCTTTATTTCCTTCTACTCTTTTTCCTCCCATGTCTGCTAATCATCTATCCCTCTCCTATATGAGAGTTTTATTTTCTTGTTCATGTTTGTTTGTGGATGTCCAACCCCTATTTTTTCCCAATCGCAATCCTACCATCATATCCATACCTTTGTCCCTCCCCTCACTACTGAGTGCTCCACCAACTTATCCTCCCTCTTGCTTGTCCCCTTTCACATTATAGATAATGTTTGTGAAATGGATGCTTGGTTTTGGGAGTTAAGGGTCTTTTTAAATCCATTTGTTTGACCATATGAGTATGTATTGGTTTCGCCCACATTCTAGATGGTCGGTCTCTTCGAGTGTCTTCACGAGCCTTTATTCTTGTGGTTTTCACGGTGGTGCTAATCTTGGCAGCGACAATGACAACAGTTGATGGTTAAAGATGACCTTATTTGACAGGGTTAGGGTTTGTAGTAATTTTGGGCTTTGTTTGTGTGTTTGGTTCAATTTGTTTTATTTTTCTTGAGTTTGTGATGTATTTTGAGCTAATTAAGGCGCTTTTCCTTTCTGTCTAATAGGTGTCATCACTTTATTAGTGTTTCAAAGTCCTAGCAACTCCATACAACCAAATTTTTACACGAACAAGATTTCAGACTTTTTATCTCTCGAGGTGCAACTGTATGATTATTAAGTTACCCTAAAATCAATCTTGGACGCATCTGTCATTCTTTGTCTATGAAACCAAAAGAAACATAGTACCTTAATAAATATAAAAGTTATGTTCTTGAGACCTCTATGCAATTGTTAAACTTGTTGCTAATATATTCCTACATCTTCTTCTTGGCAACCAAACTAGCACATAGTTGCATCCATTTGTCTCTAAATTTCTTTTTTTTTTTTGCGTATCTTTCTTCTGTGTGATTGGCTATTGCACTTGGACAGGTAGTAGCTAAGGAGGTGTGTTGTACATCTCAAAATAAATCCGATAATAATCCGATCCGATTTGAATTCGATGTGTAACAAATATGGATTGATATGTGCAATTCGATAGTCCAAATAAGATTCAAATACGACGATCTGATTATAAATGAATTAGGATTTGGATTGAGGTATATCCAATCCAAATTTGATCCGTTTACAAGTTTAGTGGTGAGGTGAACATGTCATTTGGGAGAGAGAGAAGATAATAAGGCTAGAGAGGGAAAGAGACTTAGGGCTATATTAGAATAGCTGTGCGGCTATACTGTTTTAAAAATTATATAAATTTAAAACGTATAGCTGTCAGGCCATACTATTTAAATATTCGAATACTTAAATAGTCTAGCCGCACGGCTATACGTCTTAAATATATACGAATATCGGCTATACCATTTTTATATATGTTTTTTTCCTGACTTTATAAATGGATAGTAAATAATCTAGTCTGGCTATACTGTTTTTATATAGTTTTTTTTTTTCATGACTTTATAAATGGATATTCGAATATATTTAAACATTATAGCCCTATGTCTTTTTTCTTTTTTTTTTCTTTTTCTGAATATGTAAATAGTATAGCTCTAAGTCTCTTTCCCTCTCCTGCCTTATTCTCTTTTTTCTCCGCTCTCTCCTAAATGATATGTTCACCTCACCACTAGGCCGGTAAACTAGTCGAATTCGGATCGGATATACCTCAATCCAAATATGAATCCATTTATAATCCTTTCTTAGGGCTATACTGTTTAAAAAGTATAGATACATATTCGAATATTTAAATGGTATAGCCGCTATACGTTTGTTTAATAAAAAATTTCCTGACTTTAAAGAAAACCTATGTTTTATACCTAACTACAAACAAGTATATACCAATTAGAATTCTTTCTTTCTTGCTCTAGAGAATTTCATCTCTTTCTCCTCTCTCCATTTCCTCGGAATTCTTTCTTTCCTTCCCTTTTCTTCAATCAACCAATCAACCAATCAACTAAGGTCTAGTGGTGAGGCGACTGTTGTTTGAGAGAGAACGAAAAGAGAAGAAAATAAGGCGGGAGAAGGAAAGAGACTTAGGGCTATATTGTTTTGAAAATATATTTATAAAAAAAATATAGTCGTGTGGCTATACCTTGCGAGAGAGTATGTCACTACTAGTGACGTGACTAGTTAGATAGTCTGTCTATTTTATAGTTGTAATTAATTGGGGATTTACTGAATCACTGACAATGTCGTCTCTGCATACATACTCTGATCTCACATGTCTGCTGTTTTAAGGAATAATGATATCATTATAACTATTGCTACTTATGGACAATACTTAAAACTAAGGGGTCGTTTGGTACGATGAACTGTTATGGACTATACTAAATCCTGATAATTTTTAAAAGAAAGTGTCGAACTCACGTGTTCTATTTAACAAATCACTTTCCAGACTCACTATATATTTGTAAAAGTGCAATTTGGTGTACGAAAATATTTACAAACAAATAAAATATACAACCACACTGTTCGATTCTGACAGCCGCTTAAAAATAACCCTACTCGATCGGCTACGTCCAAAATTAATTTACTTTACTTGCATTTATTAATTTAGAGATAGAGGGGCTTCAATTTTCAAAAACTAGTTTTGATATGAAAAAGTCATTTAGATCTCATCTCTCGTTCATATGTGCTTCTTATTTGAGATATATTATTATATAAAAGGCTTTGCTTAGGCCACGTCATGCATAGAGGGACAAGAGCCTGTGTGTCCACAACATCCCCCTACACAAAATGAGGCACAAAAACAACCAACACTCCCCTCTTCCTCTCTTTCTTCCCATTCGCCACGAATATTAATTATATACATTTTACTCACTCATCATGCAATAAATACAATCCCTCCTACTCTCTTGATACAATCTATCAAAATTCGGATGAAATACCACAAAAGCCCATTCCATTAAATTACATATATATATATATATACGTATGTAATTTACAAGCGTTTTATAGCTCGAGTGGTTGAAAACAGTTATCTTTATATTCAATGTGTCTTGTGTTCAAATTCTCCTATTACTTGTATAAACTATATAAAAAAACACAATTGCATTGTAATTAATCCCGAGTTAATTAAAGTTATTTGATTAAGCACTTCACGCATGGTACTGTACAATCAATTAAACCTCCCTTCCCTTCCTAGAGTAACGCATGACACACACGTGTGCAATTTGATTTCAAGTACCATAACTAGCAGATTATCTTCAACTTCTTCTAAGCAATTTGATTGGGAAATAAAACCACTAGCTAATTCTATAAATAATGAGTTGGTGGTGGACGACTACAATGGCATTATAGTAATTTGAAGAATTGATTCTATGAAGCAGGAAACAAAGAAAGTTGATAACAAAAAAGACAGATGGAGAAAAATGAAATGATTTGACAAAGCGGCCCTATCTACTTTCGCTCGTTATGAATTATCCACACCTCCATGAAAGTCCCCTTTACACTTAGAGGCACTAGCATAGTTATGGGAGAAGAGAAGACAGCACCTTTGGAATTGGATCGATGCATGCTAGCAGAAAATCAAACATCTCCCCACCACTCTAATTGATATTTGATATATGAATGGGAAATGAAAAACGTTTCCTCACAATTCAATTTCCCAACCCAAGGAGCAAACGAAAAAGAAAGATCATCATCAGGAACTTGTGAATGGGATTTCAATCTCTCAACAATTGTGTCTTCAAGCGGCGGCTCCACCGGAGGAGCCGTATCAAACACCATCGGCGTGATCGAGTTCGACCCATCAAACGCCGTCGTAGCCACCGGCGGAATCGCAAGAAAAATCAGAGTTTACAGCTTCAACTCTCTGCTACCCAGTGATCGATTTTGCCAAGCCAATTTGTTAGACCACGTCACTGCATGCGCCTACACTCTCTGCACCCCAGCCAAGCTCAGCAGCCTCCGTTGGCGACCCGGATCCGACGGCCGGGTCCTCTGCTCCGGAGACTACGACGGCGTCGTCACTGAGTACGATCTCGAAACGCGCCTCCCCATCTTCGAGCGCGACGAGCACGGCGGGCGCCGGGTCTGGAGCGTCGATTACTCCCATTCGGATCCGTTTCTCGGGGCATCCGGCTCCGACGACGGGACACTCCAGATGTGGGACCCGCGCTGCGACGGCGGGGAATGCGTGGCTAGTGTGCAGCCCAGCAAGGCAGGTAATCCGGTCTGCTGCTTGGAGTTCGATCCTTTCGGTGGGGCCTTGGTGGCCGTCGGATGTGCGGACCGGAGGGCGTACGGGTACGATATGCGGAAAATGGTGGACCCGGTTTTGGTCTTCGACGGGCATAGGAAGACCGTGACGTATGTCCGGTTTATCGACGGGTGTACGGTGGTGACAGCTGGCACGGACGGGTGTTTGAAGCTGTGGGGCACGGAGGATTCGCGGGAGATTCGGACGTACAAGGGGCACACAAATAATCGGAGCTTTGTCGGGTTATCGGTGTGGAGGAATGGGAAGCTAATCGGGTGCGGGTCGGAGGATAATAGGGTGTATGTGTACGATAAGAGGTGGGGCGAGCCCATTTGGTTGCATGGGTTTGGAGCGGTGGGTGAGGGTAGTAGTGGTGGGTGCGATGAGGAGCTTGGGTTTGTGAGCAGCGTTTGCTGGAGACAAGTTGGTGAGGAGCAGTGCACACTTATCGCTGGCGGGTCGGATGGGGATTTGCAGGTTTTTTCGGGCAGAAGAAAGCCATTAATGTTGGATTATTAGCATTTTAACAGCTTTCATCTCCCATTATCTTACTCCAAATATTCATTTGCTGAAAATTCAATTAATTGTTGCATATGGAGAGAAGTACTACTACGTTTACCACAAATTAATAGAAAAGCTAGATGCCATTTTGTTTTTGTTCAAGTTATTTGCAATTAATTTTCTGACTTACATATCCATGCAGCCAATATTTCCTTATGTTTTTCTTTTTTTGGGGGAATTATGCAGTTTTTGTTTTTGTTTTTTTAAACGAGCAATAATCTAAATTACAGGGAGGAAGATTCTCTTACACACACTCTACTGTCATGATAATTTGAATATAAGACCACTCGTCTACTAGTCAAAGGTTTTTTTTTCACTAAACTAGAACCATTGGCTTTGTATATGTTATCTCATAAACATGTAACGTCCTTATTGCATGGCATTACTGAAAAATGATAACAGCTGGCATTTTGCGAAGAAAAAAAATACTGGCATTTTGTGACTGTAATAAATAAAGTTTATGTCTGTAGTGAGCAGGAGATGGCTCACATGGTCGTTTCGATAACATAGTGGTTGCATCGAGAGAGTTTGGCAAGTTTTTATTCGACGCCAATATTTTCATTAGGGTTTTGATCATTAAGTACTTCTTTGTGAAGTTAAACAGTTTACTGGATTTGATAACCATCTTCTAAGAAACAAAAGGAATAATCTTAACTTTCTTGAATTGTTATTTTCTCTTTATTGTGCATAAAATAAATTCACTAAATATAACTCAATAGTTTTTTTTTTTTTTTTTTTTTTTTTTTGGGTGCGGTGAAGGCCAGTTTATTAGCCGAAATAGATGGTGGTTTCAGGGGAAATCCGCTGGAACCAAAGGAAATTGCAGACGGTTGGTGGAGTGGTTCCTTGAGTCGAGAGAGAAGATGAGTATTCATGACAGTTCTTTTTAGTATTCATGACAGTTCTTTTTACTAAAGATTTACTGGATTTCTACTTTTTTAGTAAGTAATATAACTCAATTGTTAATGCTCATTTTATCGCATTTGTAGTTTGAACTTTGAGGAGAATATGTTCAAACGTCGCAAATGAAAATAATTGCTCGTGTAAATTGGAAACAAGTTCGTACTGATAAATTATTATGTATGACAATCATATCATCGCGCGACTATATAACTTATGCTTTAAGAGCCTTGTGTTAAAACAACAAGAGGGTTTTCAAAAATAAAGTCTTCAACGAAAAATTATAAAAAAAAAATCAAACTATATAATCAAAATCTTATAATCATCAAAATACTAATTATCAATAACCAAGAAAAAGATGAGTGATTGAAGGCTGAAGCTTGAAAAAAAAAAAAATTAAGATGCATGCAGCTGGGAAAAAAATTGCATACATAGTTGTATGTTGGAGGTCTCTTATATTGGGTAACATGAAAATCAATATTAAATAGGAACAGGAAAATCAACATTAATATAGGAGAAACCAAAGCAGTCGATACCAATATAATAAGGATTCAATAGAGAATTCGGATCCATAATGAAAATAAAGTAGATCATGGAAGATAAAATCAGAGCAGAAGAGCCGGAGGCAAGCTTTCCTTATTTTGTAATGAAAGACAAATAAAAAGTGAATATTAATTAAATGAATATCATTACTAAGCTACAACAACATATTAATGTAAATTAATATTTAATATGGATCCCCTTCAAGTGGGGCCTTATTCGTTCACTCACTTTGTCAATACTACATGCCATATACGATAGAGTAACCAAATTTGAGTTCCAACATGCCACACCATAAATGTTTAATTAACGAATTCCAACCTAATTATGATTTAGTTAATTTTTTTTAGGAGGAAAAAAAAAAAACTTACTTAATCAAAAGGCCTACAACCAAAAAGACTCCAACTTGCTGTAGCACCACCGTTTTCCCACCATCAGCGAAAGCTTGTTCGTACTAAATTATCAGTCAATGGGTTTCAGTGGAGACTCTTTCTTTCAAACTATCTTAGCGTAAGGATCCGATGTGCACATACAGACAAGCTAATGGAGTCAAAACTGAATATATACATAGTAAAAACTGAATTAGCTTATGCATATATGTGCACGAGTCTTCTCTTCCATTCAATCGCTTTATGTGGTTTAACTCATCAACCTTCTCTTCCCATCATTAATTCCCAATATCCTAAATTATCTTCATGGAGTCACAATGGTACCGAATTTTCATGTTAAAGTCTTAAATTTAGATCCTTGTTTTCAAGATGAAGATGAAGATGAAGATGATGGTAAAAGTCTCAAATTTTGATCTTATTTCCAAAATGAGGACGATTAGAGCCAATAATGGAACAATGACAAACTAAATTATTTAGGGTTGCGGAGTTTTACTTTTTTTAATTTTTATTTTACAGTAAACCAACTAAATTATAATCTAATTTGTAATTAGTTATTTAAATATTTATGATGTAGCATATAAAAAATAAAAGCCTCTCGCAGGAGCGGAAGCGCGTGCAGAGACGCTAGTATATTAAATTAAGAGTGCTGCTAAATGAACCTTAAAATTAACTGAGTACACCCTATGATCTAAGTACACCATAATATTTTTATTAAAATTTAAAATTAACTAAGTACACTCTATAAAACTACCAAAAATACCATTGGTACACCTTAATATATATAGCATTATTTTATAGTTGATTTTTAGCTTGATTTTTTTAATAGTGTTTATAAATCTTTGACTTTGCATATGGATTTATGCTTCTATTAAAATTGTTGACACTTTTTTTCCAATTCCAAGTTCTTGCAATCACCACCTCTTTCTTTAAAAACACAATAGGACAAGCAATCTCTTGATTAGGGTTGAATATGGTTAGTAGGGTGGGTGTACTTATTAAAATTATATTTGTTTCACCATTCCATATATCCTTTTTGATCATTTTATATTAGAATAAATCAGTAATTTAATATATACTTTTATAATATCAATTAATTTTAAAGTTGGTTTAACAGAACTCAAAATTTATTTTCTCTAGCATTACCGTGAATTAATAACGATGTGTTAATGTATGCGACCATCACACATTTTTCTTGCCCATAAGAGTCAAAAGTCAAAACCAACATCGATCACCGTTGGATTGGAGTCAATGGAGACGTGGAAGACTTTATATGAGATTCGACGGGAGAAGATGAGTCGTTGATTTTGGAAGTTCACAGATTTAGAGTGTTAAAACGAGGGCACCAGGGTAGAAGTAAACTGTAGAATCCTCCTTGTCGTTCTCGTTTCCAGTTAAACTAAACCCTGCCTTTGATTTGGGTTTTGGGTAGCTCCATTTCTTCCGAGCAGCCTAGAAACTGAAAGGAGGGTTGGGATTTTCGCAGAGAGAGAGAGAGAGAGAGAAGAAAAAAATGGTGACGTCGGCGGTGGTGAACACGTACCCACTGTCGAGCTACACGTTCGGGACCAAAGAGCCCAAGATGGAGAAGGATACCTCCGTCGCTGATCGCCTCGCTCGAATGAAAATCAAGTATGCCTCATTTTTGAAAAATTATTTACTCTTTTCAATTTGTTCCAATAGTTTTTAGATTTTGAAAGTTGTTTAGGCTCTAAACCCTAGTTTTTTCATTTTGGTGTGTGAATCGGCAGCTATATGAAAGAGGGAATGAGGACCAGCGTCGAAGCGATTTTACTGGTATGTGATTTGACTCAACAACCCCCCTCTTCTCGTAATTTCCTTTTATTTTTTTGATTTGTTATAAATAGGAAAAAAACTTGTTGCATTTCATTTTATTATTTCTTGTTCAATTGCACATTATAAGGGCTCTTGAGGTCATGCCTTCCTTGCTATACATGGATTTTTGAGCTAAATAACTCGTGCATCATTGAATGAGGAATTGATGTTTCACACATGGCACCAGCTCGATAGGAATTTTCTTTTATCAATGGAGCACAGCAAGGAAGGAGAATAGGATTTGTTTGTTTCATGGTCTCTGATAAAAGGATATAAAAGTACTTACCAATGGGTATTAGGTATCATTTTAGCTTTTTAGTTCTTGTTATGTTTTCATGTTCCACGTTCTCGTAATTGTAGATGTTTACACTTGGATGGACAGAAATTAGACATGAACTTGATTTAACATTTTCATTCTTTCCCCGGCCTCAACGTATGTCTACACTGTGCAGGTACAGGAACATAATCATCCCCACATACTTCTCCTGCAGATTGGGAACACGTTCTGCAAACTTCCTGGTGGACGACTCAAGCCAGGAGAGAATGGTATGACCTTACCCTGTATTCCATCCTTTTCATGGTGCATTCATTTTCCTAGTTCATATTGTTGAAGACTGACACCTGTTCTTTTTTGGTTTCTTTGTGTTGATGGGTATCTTTATGTTGCAGAAATTGAGGGGCTGAAAAGAAAGCTGACTAGCAAGCTTGGCGCTAATTCACCTGCCCTTGTGCCAGACTGGCAGGTACTACTCTCTGATTTATTATCAATTTGAGTATAGATGTGAGAAAGATTTTAGAATCATATAGGGCTAGAGGAAAACACATGAGAAGTATTACTTGGAAGTGAGTTGACTTTAAGTGTGAAAAGGTAATGACAGATGAATGGAAGTTCCAAGGCAACCAAAAATGCAATATAGCTAGACATATTAGCCTTTTCTATGTGCTTCTTCAGTGATCTGTTTCATCAAAGTGAACTTGGTTTATGTGAAGTTGCAGCATGTCAATTTCACAGTGCCACTAATTCTGTTTGAAAACCTGGAACTTGGAAATTATGGTTAAAGGCATCTATCCTATGACCCTAGTGTGAACTTGCAAGGCTACAGCGTGTCTATTTTGTCAGTGCTCATTACTTACCTTGTCCCTTTGGTGCAGATAGGAGAGTGTGTGGCTATCTGGTGGAGGCCAAACTTTGAAACCATAATGTATCCATATTGCCCTCCTCACATAACAAAACCCAAGGTAAATGACTATCAAAAGATAAATCTTGGGCTATTAATTCTGTTGACAGCTTCGTTGGGCTGCATATGATATCTCCTTCCCTCTCTTTTCCTCGCACTGATTTTTTACCAACACAACTTTTTTATTTACCCAGTTTTGGTAATGCAGGAGTGTAAGAAGCTTTTTCTTGTTCACTTATCTGAGAGAGAGTACTTTGCAGTCCCCAAAAACCTGAAACTTCTTGCAGTTCCATTGTTTGAACTCTATGATAATGTTCAGGTAGTGTGATCATATCACAACCTTCTGCTTTCCTACTTCATTTTGGAATTTGAATGTGACTTGTTTTCGTTGTGAATTCTAAGTCCTTTTAAAAAAATAGGTTTGCTGCATCAGAAACTTTTCAGAATTATGATTCATAAGCTTTATATAATTACTTCTTATGATCGGCCTTGCCCTGATCCCCTTTCTTTTGTAGCCTAAGATAACAACTGTAAACTTTTTCTTCCTCTCACTAAATCTTAATTTTTGCCTCTCTATTTTCTCATGGTATTCTTCTTTTAACTGCAGAGATATGGACCTGTCATATCTACAATTCCCCAGCAGCTTTCGAGATTCCAATTCAACATGATCAGTTCATGAAGCGAGGAATTTTGAAATTACCCTGATAGCACTATCCATCGTACTGAAGATCATATCTTGATATCATCACATGGATGACTAAAACTCAAGACCTGGATATTATTTTGTTACTGAACTTAAGTTGGTTAGTATGAGATCCTTCAGTTTATCCAGATGACTTATCTTAGGATATTGACCGTCCATCTATGTTTGGCCATTAATCATATTTGCTAATGCGTTTTGCATTGCACTTGGAACTTTGTTGAAACCGTGTTTGTATTGTTCAAGTTCTTATAGGAGCTAGTGGTAAAATCGATATATTCATGTTCTCAGAAAGAAGATATTTTAGTTTCTTAAGACCGGGGAGCGATACAATTAGTTGTCTCAGCTCAGTGCTGTTTTGAGATTCTTTTAATATAAGATTTCGTAGCCGCTTTGGTGTAATGATTGGGTAGGAGGAGATGTATGTTTTTAGAGTGTCCTGACAGCTTCTTAACTTTGTGTAATGATGGGTAGCAGATGGATGCGTTCACAGCATTCTTATCAGCTTCATTTTGTTGAAGCCCTCATGTAATCATCTTTGTCGAATTCGCCTTGCATCAGTAAAATTCTTTCTATTGTCAAGGAGTTTTCTTAAAAGATGTGGTTTGATGAATGCTGCCTTGTGCTTTTTGTTCTCATGGTTCAGTTTATTTCACATTCATGCTAAATATCTGTGCCCAAGGAATGCCACCTTGACGATGAGGGAAGATACATACCATAGCTGGGAGTGATGAAAATTAAACATAAGATTTTGGACCAAATCAATGAATTAGTATTTTTCCAATTTGAAAGTTTCCTTCATATTTTCTCCTCTCCATTGTAATCTAAATAGCTTCTGCTCCGGGGTTCCAAGGTTACATTAGAAGCATAAACATGACTGCACCCTGTTTTCTTCCAAATTTTCTTCTCATCCATGTTCTCTCTTGCGCTTTGAGCCTCTGGCCATTTCCCTGCTGAGGCATGCGTATTCGACAAGAGCACATAAACCCCAGATTCATTTGTCTCCAACCCAGTAGCCCTCTCCATCACTTCCTCTGCCAACTTAAAGTGACTTCTTAGTCTGCAACCCCCAAGCAAGGCTCCCCAAATGGCAATGTCAGGCTTATATGGCATTTCCTTTACTATACGTAGTGCTTCCTCCAGCTGACCATTTCGGCTCAGTAAATCAATGAGGCAGCCAAAATGTTCGAGCTTTGGTACAACACCAAATTCTCTCTCCATAGCATAGAAGATTCTTTCACCTTCTTCTACCAAGCCTCCATGGCTGCAAGCAAAGAGAGCAGCGGTGAATGTGAAGTCATTCGGCTTCAATCCTTCCTTTTGCATCAATGAATATACCTTCATGGCATCTTCTGTCCTTCCATGAATAGCTACTGATCTAATCATAACATTCCAGCAAAATACATCCCTCTTTCCCATCTTGATAAAAAGCGTAAAAGCTCTATTTATGTCCCCGCACTTTGCATACATATCTATAAGGGCAGTTCCTAAAATGGTTCCAAAATGAGACCAATCTTCTATCAAGTAGTGTGTCCACTTTCCAAACTCTAGAGCTCCCAAGTGGGAACAAGCCGACAGAACAGAAACGAATGTTTGTGCATCTGGAACTACATCTTTCGATTGCATTTGGACAAAAAGATCCAATGCTTCTTCATACTGTACATGTTGGGTGTAACTTGATATCATAGAGTTCCAAGAAACCACATTCTTGCATGGCATTGTCTCAAAAAACTTTCTTGCTGTTATAAGGTCACCTGCATTGGCATACACTCCGATCATCAACGTCCAAGAGACAACATCCTTCTCTGGCATCCGCTCAAACAAATCTCTCGCATTACCTACATCCCTTACTTCAGCATAACCAGAAACCATAGAATTCCATGAAACAACGTCCCTTTCAGGCATTACATCAAACAGCTTTCTTGCACTCTGAACATCACAAACGCTGACATAACGTGAAATCATGCGGTTCCATACTTCTACAGGTTTCACACACATATCATCAAAAACCCTGCGGGCATCATTCGAAGTCCCTTGATCGACAACAGCCGGGTCACAAGAATCCAACTTTTTAACATACATATTGAAAAGCGCATTTGCAACTGCTAGATATGACTCGAACCCATGCTTTACTATATGGCAATGCACTTGTTTCCCTTTTCTGTACCAACCCATTTTAGTGCACGAGTTTAAGACATATGGGTAGGTGAAATTATGGGGTTTGAGTCCTCTAAGAGGCATTTCATCATACAATGAGACGCATTTCTCGAAGGGACCATTTGTATCATACCCTCTAATCATGGCATTCTGAATCATAATGTCGTTACTGAGTTCAGGACCCAATTGGGAAAATATGAGATTGGGATACTCCATAGTTCCAAACTCGGTGCTCCGCCGAAGAAATTTTGAGAAAATTTGGATGTTTTGGTTGAGAAAGGTTGTGACAATGAGGGCGTGTATTTGCTTTAACTGTCTGAATGTGCATTGTGGCAATACTTTTGAGAGGTTGAGCTCTAAGGAACAAGCCATGCCTTGCATATTGGGAGCACACTAATCCAGTAGCTCTTTTGCTTCTGTCTGTTTTTCTTTTAATTACTTCTTTTCCTTTTTGTGTTAAAAGGGAAAAGAAAAAGAAAAAAAACAATAGCAACCAACTTAGAGAGTGTATAGAATCCACACAGCTTCCCTATTAATTGAGAATGATCCTTGTCTTTGCTTGATCGCATTTGGTTTTGTCAACAACAAGGAATCCTGGCAAATCTAACTTGAAGTTTGGTGTAAAATGATCAAGTGTAGCATCAATAATTTTGGAAAAGATTAATAAGGCAGACGTGCAAACCCTGTTTCATTTTCTTAAGATAAGATGTTGGAAGTGTATAGGTAGGCAGCTCGTGAAACAGCAGCCTAAGCCCCCCAACCCAAAGGCATCATTTCCATGTGCCATAAAACAAAATTGAAGAGTTGGTCAATGAGATTGCTTAAGGATACTGTAATATTTTTTGTGTCATATCCTCTTGTCCTATACTGTGTTGGCTTTTCAAGAGTCAGTTGTGTAAACGACCAACTTATTTAATATGGTTTTCCCAGAAACAAAACTTATTTAATTTGGATAGCAGAAGAGTAAGCAACCCTGGAACCAATTGCTTTGTAACAGTTGACACCATCCACTTAAGCAGACAGCTTTTTCAGAGAATACTTAAAAGTAGATCAACGCTGTCTTAATCTCTGTCCTTTTTTTCATTATACTAAAACAAATAAGAGAAATATTATTAAGGAGAAGTTGAGTTTTGTTTCTTATGTTCTATGTTAGGTTGCCAGGTTCAATCCCTAAAAATTTTATTTGCAACCTATTTTTTCTGATATGAAAGAAGCAGGAAAAGATGGACAGCTTGGTGTTTGTCCAAGTCCCACCAACGCATAAGTCTTCGACTTCATTCATGGAATCAAATCAATTTTCTGAGATTAGATTCTGCTTTACTTAATTTCATACATATTTGTCATAATTTAGCTATCGCTTAACATCGTAAAACTTCCATGACAACCAAAAAAAGTAGATCTATAACAAAGTCAGAGTCATGGAAGTCAAATTTTGGCTTGATGACAGATGATTATCGACTTTGGTGGAATAAGCTTGTATTGCAACAATCAGAATATGAGACAAAATAACGTATAGCTTTGTCAATCATTGATATAAAGGTATTAAAGTTGGAGATAGAAAGTGTGCACAAGTTGTAGAATAAAACAGAATATGAGACAAAATGAAGACTGGTTTGCAGTTGAAGTTACAATAGAATTTCAGAAATGAAAATCATGCCCTATAAATTTTCTTTCCAGTGAATAAAATCAAAACAGCACATGGTAATTTCAACAGTGACACAGCACAACTGGTTTTAATAAAAAGGAAAGGATCAGTACTGTCTAACCAACCACCATATCAAAGATAACTTTCTGATGCTGATAGTATCTTTTGCTGGTACGAAGTTAATTCCTGAGGTCAAGGGTCGTGGGTTTTGGGGACATAATTGGTTTTTGTTGTATAAAGCTGCTGTTATTATTATTATAACAACTTGGTGATTAGTTAATGGTGAGGCAGTTGTAGTGTGCGATTGCTTTTGCTGTCTTATCTCATGTTCTAACTTCTAAGTCTTTGTTTAAGGTGGCCAATGAGCTTAATGTTATGAACTAATGAATGTTCATATTTGCTTGCTGTCAAACTGGTTTTGTTTGTATCGATCCTTCGAAAGAAAACACATGGTTTACGACCAACTTAAAATAAACCATCAGTATCGTTAATGTGTCACACTGTCCTGTCCTGATTCCATTATAATGATGCAATCAAGGTTCAAGGTTTCAAAACCAAGAGCTACCAAGAAAGAAAGAAAAAACCTCAAAAAACCCAAACTGCTGTTTTTTTTTTTTATCTCACTATAAATATATAAAATACAAGTGATTAGGCATGGTTGAGATATGAAGCTAAAACGTGGAAGATGAATTAATCCCAAATAAATGCGCTGTAGATCCATAATTCATGTACCCTAAACCACCCAACCCAAGAACATCGAGCATGAAGCATGCTTCAAGATTAATGGAGGGGTGTACCCATCTAGAGTTTTTAAATTTTTTTTTTTTGAACATGCTTTAAGGGACTTACTTGAATATGTTTTTCTTTTGGGTCATTTTACTTTAATAAGTCTATATTAAGAAACTTATCCCTCAACCCATTTTAAAGACAAGGGGAAGAAGACAATCTTCTTAAAACAGACAGAGTACCATACGATCTGTATGAAAATATCAAAATCTGTGATTGGTGCAGATAATGATGAGTGTTTTGGGAAACAGAGTGCAGCTGGGATAGAAACTAATGAAGCAAAAGGGACTCTGTCCGCATTGTCAAGGTGGAAAGCTTACTTTTTTACAAAAATGAACCTTGTTTTTCATATAAATGGGGTAGTTTAAATTTAATTGAACATATGGAGACTTTTAATGAAGTCAATATTCGACAGGGAAGGAATGAGTCATAACGACAATTCTTCTTCATTTTGATACTACAGTGTGTGTATATATATATATATATATTTTTCGTAAACTTAAGCAATGACTTTGACTAACACGAAACGACAAATAGTTAAACACATTTTAAGAATATGCTAATTAGTTCTTTCAACTTGATGATCCACTTGGAAATCACAATTATACAAACTTAAACAGGTTTTTATTAAAAGTAATTAAATGGATCACAATTAAAATTAAGAACATAAATATTGCAGAGTGTTTAGGTGGCAAAGGGAAAGATGCTGATGTGAGAGACACCGACACAGTTTAATTACTGTATTCCATTCCCATTGTTCATTGTGTAATGTAAGGCAAGCTTGGCATACGTTTTTTAATTCTTGGTAGACAAATGGGGGATCTGGGTTGACAAAACGATAATATTTTCATTTGGGTATCTCCAAAGAAATAGAGTCATGCGCAATACATACATATTTTTTCCTTTTTATATATAATCAAAACGATATTATTCCTCATTTAAAATGGAAAAAAACAATCTGTCAAAGTATTTAAATACAAAACTTAATAAACGAGTGAATTGAATTGGTCATTTTCAATTAAACCAATGATTGTTTGAATAATTGCTTCTTGTCCATCGATTCATTGGTTCATGGATGAGAGTTGGGTTGGGGACAAAGGGATATTTTCGAATAATCCACAGATTAAATACTGTCCGCCTTTGGATCTTTGTATCCGTTGTCCATTTGTCCCTTTTGCATTTCTTTATATTACCATGCCTATCCAACAAGGTTTTTCAATATTTCAAAGGAATCGATTTCCCATTACTTAAAGTCCAATCAAGCTAAACCCCCTTTTAACAAATTTCCATTTCAATGGAAAAAATTTGTCGGTAGGTTAGAGAGAGAGAGCAGAGAAGTGATTAAAATAATAAATCATGATGGCATGATATTGATTTAATGTATGTCACCCAGTTCCCCCAAGAGCATCATCATAAAAAGCAGAGGCAGTTTTCTAAAAATTGCACCAGTTTTTTTTACTACAAGCGATTAGGGGACAAATATTCCTTGGGTGCTTGGGAATTTTAAACCTCTGCTCACATGAGTGGAGGTGGAGTAGACCTTCATACTTTTATCAAACCTTACCCTTTTGAAAACTTTGTTGCTGAAATCAATGCATTAGATTCTTCTACCAAAGTCTTCGCTCTAATTATCTCGTTTATTTTCTTCATTAATGGAGAAATGTTTTGGCAAGCACTTTTGTGTAGAAGCTGCTTTTTAACTAGAGTCAACTCTCATCCCCAACCCCAAGTGACATTTTGGATGAGTGCATATTCTTTATCTTTATAGCTTGATTTGCGCGGTTCTGAATATTATATGACATCAGAGGCATGTTGGTCGTTTTCTTGTGTGTTTTCTTTTACATCAGCACAAGTCGCATAAAATCATGATGTAATTGTTGCAAGAATTGGATATGAACCTACACATCCATCCATGGGCAAAGTTCTAACTTCAATCAAAACCAAAACCAACTTGAATCAATCTCTGCAACTCTAAAAGAAGAGAAGAGGGTCTTCATAATTTATAAATGGAGCTTAAAAACAGAGGTGGTTTAAATTATATAGGTTAACCTGTATAACGTACTATAAATTAATCCCACATGGGTCCACAGTAGATCACAGCTTCTCCCAAGTTAAAACCTTTAAATTTGTTTATTTAGAAGTCAAATTAGTTACATATGGGTAGGTTTGCATTCTTGGGCAACCGTGACTTTCTTAAAACCTTGTAGCTTTATCTTACCTCATGATCGAATATGAAAATACAGTAACAGCATAAAATATATATGTTTCATGCTTCAATGCTTGTTTGGCATAAAAAATGAAAAGTTTCGTGCTTTGTTAATTCTTTTAAAGAGCAGACTTCAACTAATCATTGCTTTAAGTACCAGAGGCCAATTGAGGTCAGCTGTTCATTGCTCTACAGCCTAGTTTCCTCTCTCTCTCTCTCTCTCTCTCTCTCTCTCTCTCTCTCTCTCTCTCTCTCTCTCTCTCTCTCTCTCTCATAATTCACAACATATATATACAACAAGTTGCAACTTGCAAGTTTTGTTGGTGGAAAAATGGGCTGCAAGTCATCAGATAAGCCAAAGCCAAAGCACAGAAAGGGATTGTGGTCACCAGAAGAAGACCAAAGGCTTCGAAACTACATCCTCAAGCATGGCCATGGCTGCTGGAGCTCTGTTCCGATAAACGCCGGTGAGTTTACCATTTTTCTTCTGTTCTTTTTGCTACAACCCTAAATCAACTCAGCCTGGTTCTAATTAAGGAATGCATCATAGCTGTTTTATTATAGTATTGGCACATTGGCCCATATTTAACATTGCTGGAAAAAAGAATGACAGAGGAATCTAAGATGGTTTTGATGATCAAGAATTTCAAGCTTTTGGTTCCTTTTTGATAATTATATAAAATGGCCAATCTCCAATCTATTGTTAATGCAAATTCTGCCGCAAGATTAACGAGTGTTAAAAGTTCAAGCTGAAAATGACCCCATTTTGTGATTTAATCTTTTGGAGTTGGTAAAGATGGCTCTGTGAGCCAACAACAATAGAGCTTGTGGTAAACTCTTGAGGTATCTAAGCAAAAGAGATTGATGGTGACTTTTCTATATAAAATTGGCTTAAACATCCCCCTCAATTTGACTTTAATGCCATATGTAATTATTCATAAGATTATAATATACATGCAGGTTTGCAAAGGAATGGAAAGAGCTGCAGATTAAGGTGGATAAATTACTTGAGGCCGGGGTTAAAGCGAGGGACATTTAGCAAACAAGAGGAGGAGACAATCCTGACCCTTCATCATATGTTAGGGAACAAGTAAGCAATCAAGCAAGATAACCATGTTTTGTTTTTCTTGTTTACTTGTTTATTACTTTTCATCATTTAGGGTAATTTCTGGGTCAACGATGGATGTTGATGTATAATGATATTAATATAGAAGTAATTTTTAAAACCAGGTGGTCTCAAATTGCACAGCATTTGCCAGGAAGAACAGACAATGAGATAAAAAATTACTGGCATTCTTATTTGAAGAAGAAAGTGGCCAAAGCTGAAGAAATCATGGAAGGCCAAAGCAAATCTCAATATACAAGTACTACTTCAAGCTCAGACAACTTAGAGTGTTCACCATCTCCCCACAAGCCCACAACCTGTATTAATCCAAGTTATGAGTCAGTGGAAAAATCACCAACATTAATTCCCCAGACTGGTGATCAAACTCACAGAAGCCCTTTACCAAAGATTTTGTTTGCTGAGTGGCTTTCCTTAGACCATGTTCATGGTGGAAGCTATGCAAATAATATCAGTGAGGCTGGGGTTTCCAGGGAAGGCTTTGATCACAATTCTAATAATCTTCAAGCAGATCATGCTCTAGGACATAATTTTTTATTGAACAATGAAGGAGCATTTGAGAACGGTTTTCATTATGGGCTAAGCCATCATGGAGCGGCTACTGAGATGATCAATTCATCACAGTTTAAGTTTGAGGATCAGATTTCAGGACCTGGGTTTGTTGATTTTATATCAGGGGGTGATATGTGTAGTGATTTCAACTTGCACAACGATGTAATGTATTTTTATAAATAAGGGGAAAAAATTAAGTTCCAAGGCAACAGTGAAAGAATAACCTCTAACTAGTAACAATATTAGCGGTTATTCTTTCATATTTGCTTCCACATATGGAATTACTTGAAAACAAGTACAGACTTTGAATTGATCTCATTCTTATGGGTCTAAAAAAAATACTCATTGGCCAAGACTTGAGTTTCAAGAGCTTAGAGTGTAATTTCATTTATCTTTCTTCTTCTGTCTAAGCTGGTGTAGTATATGCAAATTATACAGCTTGGCAACGAAAGCATTCTTAAACCATAACCTTCATGAACGAGATGATCAAACAAACAAATCTGTGTATGTAACTCAACGCGATCAATCGGAGGTTTCTCAACCCAATTCCCCACTTAGTTTAAAATCATGAAATTGTCGTCTGCATGGATTATGGTGGCCCAAAGAACAACAGTGACAACAAAAATAGTGACTGTGATAGGCGTCCATTTCATTGCGATCACCTGTGTATATAGAAATATAACTTGAATAAAAGAAATTATCTTAATTTCCATTATGTCTGAGTTTTGAGTAAAATGTACCTCAAGGCGTGGCGAACACCAAATAGGTGAAACAGCTTGTGAAGTACTAGTCGACGGTCCTTCCAATATTTCTGTAAATTTAAGTGGAGAAGTTTTAGAACAAAAAGAGGAAGCTTTTCATGTGTTCATAGCATTGACTTGACAAGGAAAGTAAAAGCAGCTATAAATATGAAAAAGAAAGCCAACCTGAATATCTCCATCTCTCTATGATTTCAGAAAGATTTTCAGTAGCAATGTCTAAATCTTGTTTCCGGTTAGCATTAAGCTTTGACAGATTAGCTTGTGTTCTTGTATCAATGTATTGCTTTCTAATATTCCCAATCACACCATCTGCCAAACAAAGTTGTGACATGCATGGTTGTGGCAAACATTCGCAACAAAATTTAAACTTACATTTTTGGGGTGGGATTTAAATCGTAAAGACTTAATTTGTAATTATATGCCTTCTAATTTGACATCTAGTGCTAAACCTTATGCTAAGAGCCAAATCGATGTCAAATGGTACTATTAGCTGAAGAAAATTACCGAATTTGACAAGGCAGTATGGTCTTGTGACTTTCTTAATGAGGCTACTATCAAAGTTTTCAAATTCCTTTTGCAAATCTTGTAGATAATGGAAAGCTAGTTTTCTTGGATATGAAGAGTCGCAGAGTGTGATGAAGGCAATTCCATTCTCGACCATGTAGCTTCATTTTAAAAGGATGAAGTTAAAAAAAAAAAAAAAAAACACATGTAAATACCGTCCCCTGTTTTATGATGGTTTAGATTTCTTTGAGCATTTTCAGTTTTTGTTACCTTGATTTTGGGATAAAATTAAAAGAAAAGGGAAAAACAGAAAGAGAAATAAGAGGATACTTAAAGCAGTGATGATCGGCGCGAATGGTCATCTTGGAAGGAGGCAAGGCTCCTCTTGAGATTTCTCTGAGTATGAACTCTCCTTGTCTCTTGTAAAATGAAAAGTTTTCATGTTCTTCATTCAAAGAAGAAGGTCCTTTTGCAAGACACAGACCATCACTTAACCTTCCAACAATTGTAAGCTTTACCATACCTACTACATATATGAACGAGTTTAAGAAGATGATGTATTTATATAGATGAAAGGGAAAGGAAGCTAAATGAAGGTAACTTGGAGATGAAGTTATTCCTTAGGTCACGGGTGTGCAAAGGAAGCCATGGATTTCTGTGGAAACAAGCTAAATATTAACTCCACATACAAAGGCAAGCAATGTCGTCTTCTCTCTCCTTTTCATTCCAAGGAAAATATAATGGTCATAAAGATTTCGCATTTAAATAAAATAAATTTGTTTACACACACGTATCATTCACATTACTAGCATTCATCATGATCGTCTAATTAATGAAATATTAATTTAAAAGAGGAAAAAGAAAAAGTTTGTGACAAATAAGTTAAGTTGATTTTTTCTGCAAATCAAGTGTATGTACGCACACATACTTTATCAAGACACACACACATTAACTAACATTGGCCAATGCCCCATTTCAAGAAGAAGAAATAAACACATCTAAATCAACAAATGTACTTCCAAGCCAACAGAATATACAAATAATTCAAATGTTGTCAACCGGACCTGAATTTATTTTAGCCTGAAAAACAACCAAGGAGTTTCTTAGGAGCATTTCCTGTGGCACGGTATTTTGCAGCTGTTTCCTCCGCCTTAAGAAGATCCTCCCCGCGTTTAGCTTCGATCGCTGCCCTCTTTTCTTCTGCAGCCTTGTGGATTAAAGCTATCTTGTTTTTCATCTGTTCCACATACTCTGCCTTCTTCTTCTCCAATTTTTCCTGCTCATGCACAAATTGCTCTCTTTCTTATTGGAATTCAAGTACTGGATTTGATGTTATCTCACTCACAAAACTTAATAAGATCATCGAGGAAATGAATGAATTGTTACCTCAATCTTTTTCAGCTCAGCCTCCACAGTTGCCTTCTTGGTGTTCTCCCATGAACCAACGGCAGATAGCTTCTTATGAGCTCTGTTTTCCAACACAAAATACATTCACTTCAGTATATCAAATTATATCAAACAGACTTGGTGGAAATGGAAAATCTAATCGTTTCGTTAGAATGAAATGATTCCATTGGTATACATATAGCAATGCCAGAGTTCCATAAACTTTTGCATAATATGATGCTCACTGAATTAAACTCAATATTCAAGAAAAGTCCTTACTTATTCTCTGCCTTTGATTTTTCACTTTCTTCCCATGCTCTGATAAGTGACAGCCTTTTCTCTGTTGCAACTCTTGCAAGCACAGCATCTGAAGAAGAGAGGAGAAAGTTAAACCTACTTAATTAAAAAACCTACATCAACAAGCAGGATTGAAATTAAGAAGCTCGGGATGAAACAACACTCACCTCGATTGACTGAACCCTCCTTACTTTTCTCTTCGGCAGCAGGTTCAGAAGGCTCTATGGGAGGAGAAAAAAAAAAAAGCTTCTTTCAAATTTGAGATGCCAAGGATATTATATAGCAAGCAAAAGCAATGGTAATTTGGTCCATCTAGTGGAAGAACTTTCGGAGTTTAAATTCTGAAGTGTCTAACAGAACTTTTAAACTCATTATTAGGTAACTCGATCAAATCCTGACACTGAAAAATAATTTCTAACAAAAAGAAGAAGAATATGAAATATAATTTGATACAGAAAACAATATTTACTACAAAAATACAGGGAAAAGGAAACGAAATTCAAAACAATAAGAGAAAGCAAGCGGGAACCAAAAGAGGACAGAAGGAAATAATTATTGGTAAAAAAACCATGGGGAAAATAACATTAAAAGACCATTTTTATTTATTTATTTATTTAAAAGTAAAACAAAAAATCTCAAGAATTAGAAACAGAACATATATGCCAGACAAGACAAGCAATCCCAAGTCATCAAAGAATAAGAAAATCAGATTCATGATGGGGTGAAAATAAAAGAAGTGATCAGAGCGAGATTTGCTTTTCTCACCAACCAAGCAGATAAAGTTATAAACTTTAACAATAAAGAAAATATAATAAAGTGAAGGGGGATTTAGAGAAATATACTCTCAACAATAGCAAGAACTTTGGAGTGATCAGCCTCAGCTTTGTGTTCAGGGGCAGGGGGTGGTGGAGTTTCAGATTTGTCCTTAGTTGGCTGAGGATCTTTTGGAGCTTCCACAACCGGCTTCTCTTCCTCTGCCGGGGCCGGAGCGGGAGCGGGAGCGGGTGGAAGATCCGAGAGTGATTCGAATTCTAACTTCTTGGGTTCCTCTGTCTCTGCCATATTATTGTTTTGTTACTAAAAAGGTTTTTTTTTTTTTTTTTTTGGGTTGCAAATGGAAGAAACTCGAAGCTTTCAAAAGCAAGTTCACTGTGTATATACTAAGAGAGAAGATTATACAAGCAACAGAGAGAGATATGGTTGGGATTGTATAGGTGGTATAGTTGGAGGAAGGTAACTGTTACTTAAAAAAACCTAATTAGCTCATGAGCTGGATGGTAGGTACATGTGGCCTCTTATGAGTTGTCAATACTTTTTGAGTAAGAAACACAGAGTGTGACAAATTTAATCAAAGTGATTAATTAAAAGAAGAAGAAAAAACACATTAACTTTCGTTATTATAATAAGAAAATGTTATTATCAAGGAGAGCTCCATTGTTGTTCAGTCTTGCATTAGCATTGTTATAGTCCTCCTGCGGTTCTCTCTATGCACCAGCTTGTTAATTGTTTAACAAGGTAGTGCCTTTCATCGCCAAAATCAAAATTGTTATTTCTAAAGTGCATACAATTGTTCTAAACGTTGGAATATATTCTAAGTTAGAAGACTATGTATCGTACGTCTTTATTAATAGATAAAAGTAAAAGATTTCGTATACTCGTGTGAAAGTAAACACATTTGTTTTTCTCTTTTATAAAGTAACCTAATGACTTTTGATTACCAAAAGAAGAAATTGCATATTATCTTTAACTTTTAGTGACTCTTATCAAGTAAATTAATACTCTTGATACATAATTAGGCCAAAAGAAGAAGAATCTAATTATGAGGGAATATTTTTTGCCGTTTGAATTGGACAGTTTATGAGTTTCCATATTTTTCATAAACGCCAAATGAAGAGAGAGAGTGGTAATGTTGGCTTTGTGTTAGTAATTAGGTGGTGAGCTAATGTTTTCATTTTAGAAAAGGTAAACGAATGTTTTGGCTCCATATAAGAGACCAATTAATAACATTGTATGTAGTTAACAATTAGAATGATGAAAGAATTATTCGAAATTTCTTTTGGACTGAAGTGATCTGTATTTATTTATTTATTTATTTCCAAAAATAGATATTTTGTACGATCAAGAATAACAGAGAGCAGGAGCTCATCAGCTCTCGTCAAGATTCTATGATTTTCGCATTGGTGGTGGAATCTTTGTAGGCCACACTGTAAAGTGACTTGCCACCCTTCTCTATCAATCTACTTTTCCATCCACCCCCTCAAAACGCCTTTTTTGTCTGATTTGCCTTTTTTTGTTTGGGTAATTTCGTCTGATTTGCATTGAGGCTTGACATATGTGTTTGTGTCTGTATTATTAGCCCTCGCAAGAATTTTGCAACCACAAAATAAAAGATCCTTCGAAACAAGAAAAACTCATTGAGATTTGTGTAAAGAATTCTAGCTGAAGTGATTGCTCATGTGTATATCATAGATCATGATTAGGGTTAGAATTGAAAATTTTAGAAGAGTCTCGAAAGAGAAAATACATAATTATTCAAGAGTTTGTTTGTGTGTGTTTTAGAGAAGTAGAGGAGAGATTCCTTCGCTACCTGAAATCTTGTATTCGAATTATCCTTCACATCAACATCTTTTGTATGAAAAAATTGTTTTGAGACTGTTGAGAGTTTTTGAGGTGGCTTAGGCTTACCACCGAAATTTGGAGTTCCAAATACTACTGGACAAAAAAGAAAGCAAAGTGTTGTCGGCAGTTGGAAAACGTTAAAGCACCAACTGCCACAGTGCCACGTTGTGGACCCCTTTGCTGCGCAACTGCGGACGTGTCTATGTCCATATTGAACACGTGTTCCAGCTCAGACAAAATGTACATATGACTGACTACATGTCGTAGTCGTGTGCTGTCTCTCTTTTGTTTTTGGTCGAACGTGTGTGCTGTCTCTCATTGGTTGTGTTCAGTTTCTGGATAAAACGATTGAAAAGATAAAATCCACCTAGGTCATTTATATCATTTAAAAAAAAACAGGGTACAATTATTCGTGTACAATGTCACAGTTAATTACTTTATTAGCTAATTTTATTATAATTATGATAATCTTGATTTATTAATTACACGAAAATTTGATTGCGTGTAGTGTGGTGTGGTGTGGGGGGATTTTCACTCGTCTACACAAACACCAAAACACTTTGTTGGCAAAGAATTGCTGCCACGAAATTTTTCAGCCTTCTTCTCAACTTTCTGAAGTCCATGGGTGCGTTTTGCTTCAATTTTGACCTTGGTGTCTTCTATGACCTTGATCGAGTGAGCTTCTTTGTTCTTCATCTTTTCCAGTTCCTTATGTCTTAGCTTCTCAACTTTTGTCTGCTCCATCATCATATATAAATTAATTAAATGTTAATATTATATTATTAATTTGATAAACAAATAAAAGTGCAGCCATGCAACGACCTCAATCTTCTTCCCCAAGGCCTCCAGGTCTATTTCACTTGCGTTCCTTTTCTCCTCGTTGATGGCTTTCATTTTGTCAGCTCTGTTCATCAATACATAATTTTATCATGATTAGTATAATTAATTTCTAAAGGCTTTTTCCAAGATTGCTATGCTTCTGCTTACTTGTTATCAACTTTTGCTTTTTGTTTGGTCTCCCATGTATTTACACGACACTGAATGACTTCCTTCCGTATCTCTGTAAGCTCTTACAGAGGAAGGAATAAACCATGCATTTTGAATCAGTCTATATAGCGCTAGCGTAGAATCTTAGAACATGAAACAAATTTAAGGAAAATTACCTTGAGCCATTCGGATTCCCTTGATTGATAAACACAAGTGGTTAAGATTCTACGTACTCTACCAAATCACTTGAGCAATTTGCAGTTGTCTTCTTGCTCGAGTGTCTGAGTGGCGAGCAATCTTGCAATGGCACCAATATATAATCGTTGGTCTCCCAAAAGCACAACCAACAAATTAAAACCTGTTGCTCTCATTTACACCACAACATAATTACGTTGTATCATGCGCAATTCTTATTAAACAATAAAATTGAACATGCAATTTTTATGATTCTTGAAATCTTATAATCTCTTTCATGCACGCATGAGCGTGGTAAGAAGCTTGCAATGAAATAAAAGTAAAATAAGTAAGATGGGCATGCTAATATTTATGAATAAGTGGTCACTAATGTTTTTATCATGTTCATGTATAGGCTACACGTAAATCATAAATAATAGGTACCCAAGCTTCAGTCCTTGAACTTACAGCCAAGTACACTATTTAAAAATATTGTTATATAATCATATAGATGAATAGCTGTTGTCATCTTCAATGGGAGCAGGAGCTTCAGAAAGAACTGAAATTACAACGAAGACTCCAAATAATATTGTGGTGAGAGCAGTGAAGTTGACAAGAAAGGCCTCAGAGCCAAATTTAGCCACTCCTGAGCTCTCAAGGAATGTGAGCTTCTCTAAGAACCCTAGTGAAGCATTGGCCACTGCCAAAACGTACACAAGGAGCCCAAATACCACATGCCATGGCATACACTCACTCCTTAGGGTAGAACTTCCTCCAGGGTAGAAGAAAATCAAGAACCCATATATCCACTGCCCATAAAAATTATACAAACAATTAGGTAGAGGAAAAATTTGAACTACGTACAATTTTCTTGTCTGATCGACTGTGTGGGTGGTTGTCAACTATTGATATATATATATGTATGGTTCACTATGATCCACATATATCAACGGTTAACAACCACTATGTTAGAAAATGAGTGTCGAGTTTTTAGTGGTTTGGTTATGCAAAATGGGATTAAGGATTTATACCTGAATGCCATAGAGAACAATGACCCCAATCCCAATCCAGGAATGCAAGCTGTAGAGGTTGGCAATCCCACTCTCATTATGGTTCTTGAATGCAGCATAAATACCAATGATACCCAGGGCTAACGCGAGAGCATGAAGAACCAGGTGTATCAGTTTCTTCACCTGTTTCTTCAAAGGAAGTGATTTGTAACTAATAATGGCTGCAATTTTTGGTTTTGGGATCAACATCAGACCAAGTGCAAAACTCAGTAATTAAAATTGCTAAAGGGATGAAGCTTTTTAATTACCTTCTCCTCCCAAGATAATTAAACCAAGTAGCATGAGCAAAGGATGGAGCTGTACAAATACAAAGATTATGAATTTCAAAAGAACAAAAGCAGTAAGGATTATGGAATTAAGGAAAAAAAATTATTATAACTGGGCCATTGTTTTTAGTTTCTTTTGGTCATTATTGGGCCATTGTTTTCACATTTTATTTATTTATTTATTTCGCATAGATTAAGGCTACTCAAACTCAACGGACCCACCATCAACCCTGTAAATTTCGTTACGGGCCGCTTGGACTTTTTCGGGATTTTTATAATGAAGTATTTTCTTCTTTTTCCTTGAGTTTTGAGACCCAAAATAAATAAAAATCTTTAGGAAAAGCAAATAAAAGTCCAGAAGAAAACGACAGTCGTATAGTCATTGAATGAATTGACCTAGGAAAGGAATCGAAGGCGGGCCACTGTGAATGATTTGAATATTCGAGTGTTGCCAGGCTGCCAAGTGCCAGCTATATTATATCTATTATCTATTATCTAGTATCTAGAGAGGATAAACTCAATTCTATACTAATCCAATCCAAGAGAGGAAGGTGCTAGAAAGAAACGATGAGACAATTGATTTAAGAATATTTATTATCTTTTGTTGGTAATTTGTTTAAGAATATTATCATCTGCTGATGTGGATAAATGATGATCGTTCACTTAGCATCACAAGAGACGAAGGTGTCCAAGTAGGCAGATACAGACAGACACGTGAGTGGTCAACATTCAGCTTCGTTTCCAACTTTGGACAAGTTAAGTATGTGAATGTGCAATTCTCCAGGCACCCATGCATTATGTGGTTATGGTCATGGTAGCTAGGTGCCATACGTGTTCCACTTATTTACACTAAAACCCCAAACTAATAAAATAAATGATGACATTCAAATTACAGGGGTAGGTGTGTTGGACTTAGAATGGTAGGTGAACTTGTGATAGCCATGCATCAGCACCTTCACCTACCATCAAAACGACTATTTTTCTTGCTCTTCCAACTTGATTAAGCGATTTATTATTAATTAGTGTTTCTTAATTCTCAACTCTAGTCAATAATTTGCTTGCTTCAAAGTCTCCGTGACCAACGCCAATAACGGTCGTCAGAAAACAAAATTAAAAAAAATAGAAGAAAAAAGAGTGGTATTGGTATCCAATACCATATCATCAAGAAGAAGAATCGAAGGCATATATACTAAATGACTATGACAAGCTTCGATTGCCATGGCCAAAACAAAATTTACATCGATCGATCAATCAGGAACAAACAAACATCTAATTCATGCTCTACTATGCAAAAATGAAAAGAAACGTTATGCATAATAAATCTAGAAGAAAGAACCCAGAAAGAGAGAGAGAGAGAGAGAGAAAGACTTACGTTGAAGATGAGGTTCTTGTTTGTAGCTTCCCATGCGAAACCACCTCTGAAGTGTATGTTCCAAACCAAAACCAGAACCAAAGCTGCGATTGCAAGCGTGTGTGCAACAAACGTGAATGGAATTGCTGGTACCCTTAACGCCATCTCTTTCCTTTTCTTCTTCCCTCTTCCCTCCTCCTTTATTTCTTTCCTCAAAACGAGTCAATTATATAATATATATACATATGGAAAACCCTTTTTTTATATGATTTTATCTCTTTTTTATCTTGGTATTGTCTCCTCAAAACTTTCCACCAGTTTATGTCGAGCCATTTGGACCGTCGGATTGAGATCTTGAAACAATCTGTGATGGATGCCACGTTGGCTCTTGTCTATAGGAAGCTTTTTTGACTAGGTGTACCCAACTTTGCGTCGTTTTCTTCCCTTGTTGGTCTCCCTCTGGCTCTTCAGGGTAACGTCCCATGATTCTCCCATTTTCAGGGTAAGTGTTCCCTGCGATTCTCATGAAAAGTAAGGTATTCTAGGGCAAATTTCCATCCGACGTCGTTCTGTGGTTGAAGTCATTGGTGACATCAATGGACCCATCATCTCCAATGAAATTCCTGATTCTGTCCAGGTTCATACTTGGAGGTTCGTTATTATTCAATGATCCTTCTCAGGCTCACAGCCACTCCTGTCATTTTAACGTGGCGTTAAAAGCCCAAACTCAGCCCAAGCATGATGAGGCCCACATTCCAGGTCATTTCATTGTTAAAAAAACACCCAAAAATTGAAAAGGCAAACAGAAAACAAGTGACATCTGTCTTCCATCTTTAATAATTTCCCCTCTACGTTCCTTGTATTGTATTCTTTCAATAATACTTGCACTTAAATAAATAAACTTAATAAAACCCACACCCCCAACTATTCATAGTGGTACTAGTTTTATAGTTAATCGTCTGCAATCCTCAATTGGCTGACTATGCCACGAGGAGAAGTAGCATGGGCACTGATATTATTATACGTACATCATGTTATGCTATGTCCTTTTTGAGTTCAAATACTAAGTAATTTATTAGTAAAGTAGTGATTCGGAAACAAACAGAGACATCTGACTCACAAATTGGACTTCGGAAAGCATTGAGAAGGAGCAATGCACTTAAAAAACTAGCAGCATTGCCATTCATATGCCCAGCCAGAATGTCATTTAAATGTTTATGACAAAAATTGTCTGCTCCTGTCCTGTTTTCTATACCAAAAAAATCAACTATGAAGCTGTAACTCGGCAAAAATAACAAATTTCATTTTCCAAATTTATAAGAAAATAATGGAAAGAAGATAAATACGATCACGTGGAGCACAGAGCAGGCCACGTGTTGAGGTTGAACCAAGGCTCCAACCTTGCCATGTGCTTCCTCAATTATTATTTTATTAATTGAGGAATTCATCTTTCAGACTGGCCGGGCCCTATGATGATGAGACTGTTTTTCTCATGGCAGGACCATTTTCTTAATCAATACTTCCAAGGTGACCTATCAAACTCTGGTTGTCCTCATATCACTTTTGAGTGGCCTATTAGACCTTCAAACTCTCGTCAAGTCAAGTTTTCACTATTATGTGGTTTTAACTTTTGACAATAACGATATTTTATATTAGTTTAATCATGTAATATAAAGAGCCGAACATACTGTCTTAATCAACTAACCTAATTTATATATATTTCTCGAATGGATTTGCAGCCCGAAAAGAAGGCCATCTTTTGGGTAATCAAAATCTAAAAATAAAGAGCAGGGCCGTTTTACTTACCAAAAAAAGGAGGGGTAATTTCCGTCATTTAAACTCCGCGACGCATTATTAACCTTTTTAAAAGCGGAAAGTAAACCGTAATGCGATTCAGATATCTTTCTTGAAACATATAACGACTGCATTAAATCCATTACAGCGAAGCTTCTTATTTTGTTTCTGCAATAACATTTTTTTATTTGTATCTTTTGCTGCCCTGAGTCTTCTTCTTCAAAGTCTACGAAGTATCTACTACTTACAGCTAGATATGAGATTTAACAGCTAGACGGCATTTTAGTTGCATTTCAGAATATTCATGTGTTATTTTCAAAGAAAAATACCTTACTTGGACTTCTAACCATACCAGCCTAATTCTTTCGGTGAATAAGCTCAGAAAGGCAGGCATTGTTTGCTAAAGTCTTAGACGAAGACAGTGACTTGGATTTCTGAGATCTGAAAACTCAACAAGACTCAAGAAGACTGAAAAACATGTTCAAGTCATGGAGCAAGAAGAAGAAGATAAAAGCTATATTCCAACTGCAGTTTCAGGCAACGCAGGTATGATTTTCGACACATATAAACTAAATCATCTTCTTTCCTGCTACTACTTATTCTCAATGGGTTGGAAGTTTCAATTTTTTGTATTCAAACGAGTTCATCTGAAATGTGATCTACAGAGACAAGATTTATCATACCTGGTTTCTTCCTGACCATTTTCATCTCAGGTGCCGAAATTGAAAAAGCCTGCTTTGATGTTGTCTTTGGTGCCGGACGACGTCGGAAAGCCGACGGTGAAACTAGGAAAAGCTGCAGTTCAGGATGGAACCTGTATTTGGGAGAATCCAGTTTATGAATCAGTGAAACTCATTGAGGAATCAAAAACGGGAAAACTGAAAGAGAAGATTTATCACTTCATTGTTTCAACTGTATGGAAGAATATATTGTTTTGAGAGTTTTTCTTTTTCTCACTTTGCCTTTTTGTTTCTGGGCTTCTTTGGTATGTTCTAATTCTAATGGGTTATTGCAGGGCTCATCAAAAGCTGGTTATCTTGGAGAAGCCTCAATTGATTTTGCAGATATTGTGGCAGAAACTGAAACCCTTACAGTCATTCTGCCCCTTAAATTTGCAAACTCTGGTGTAGTTTTACATGTCAGTCCTCTCTATTTCTCTCTCTGAAACACACACACGCACTCGAGAAATTCTCATGATTTAACACAACTAGTTCTGTCTGTTCTCAGAACAAAACAAAACTTCAATGTCATTGACTTGAAAAAAAAAAAAAAAAACCTAATACTTACGAAAATTATTGAGACAGGTAACAATTCACAGGATTCAGGAAGATGGTGATCAAAGGTGACAATCAACACTAACACATGATTCTTTCCTCTTCTCTAACTTTTATGTGTATTTTAATTTTCTTTTGCTTTCCCCTTCTGCTAGTTAATAATAATAAAATTTATCTAATCTCAGAGAAATTGAAGAAGGTGATGATCCGACCCTTTCACGCCATAGCAGCATGGACAACCAAAACAGCAATTGGGATACAGATGGAAGCAACCACCTCAGTTTTACGGAAGTACGGTATTTTCTAGCATTTTCTTTTAACGCAGTTCAGACGGGATGAAATTATTAAAATGAACTTAACACAGATGTATTTCATGTTGTTGAACAGAATGGAGCCAGTGACAAAACCACTAATGGTCATCAGGATGCTGCCAGTTCCCTGTCACCCCTTGAACAAAACTCCATGCCTCAAAACGGAAACAACGGTGCCACCGCAAGAAAAAACCATATGCGTCAAAAATCAAGCTTGGATTGGTCATCAGATGGAAGTTTATTTGATTCACCAAATAGTGTTGAAGACAAGCTTCCAACCGAAAGGGTGCAAGCGGGTTCAGATGATTCCATTGAAAAACTCAGAAATGAAATTGCTATTCTTATGAGGCAGGCAGACCTATCAGAACTGGAGTTACAGTCTCTTCGGAAACAGATGGCCAAAGAGAGTAAACAAGGACAGAATCTCTCAAGACAAGTTATTAGCCTTAAAGAGGAGAGAGATGCACTCAGAACAGAATGCGAACAACTTAAGTCCTCGCAGGGACGTAGCGATGGGGAACAGGCTTTCAAAAAGTTGCAGCCCGAGACCAAGGATACAAGAGAACAGTTAGAAGCAATGAAGCAAGAGCTTAATTTTGAAAAGAAAGTTAGAACCAATCTTCACTTGCAACTGCAGAGGACACATGATTCAAATTCTGAGTTAGTCCTAGTGGTGAAGGATCTTGAAGACGCGTTGGAGAAGAAAAAAAGGGAAGTATCTGATCTTTCAAGCAAGTTAGAAACTGAAAAGAATTCCAAAGTGATGGGTAAAATGTTTGAGGATGAATTCCAAAAATCTGCAGGGAAACTGACTAAGAAGCACAGTGATGTCCAGGAAGTAGAATCCTTGAAGCTTAAGATCAGAGAACTTCTTAGTGAAATAGACACCCAAGAGAAGAAGAGGGAAGAGCAAGATGCGCATATAAAACAGCTCACCTTGGACTATGACCTTTTAAAGCAGGACAACTGTGGCATCTCTTTGAAGTTAGATCGTAACCAAGAAAGACTACGAACAGAGATGGAAAATGAGCGGGCAGGCTATATAGCTACTATAAAAGAGCTTGAATCTCAGTTAGAGAGATCAGAAGAAACAATTGAGAAGCAAGCACATGAATTTGCAGAGTGTTTGATCTCCATTCAGGAACTTGAAAGTGAGGTTAAGTCTTTGGAGATGGAACTGGAGACGCAGGCCAAGGGGTTTGAAGAGAAACTGGAGGCCATGACATGTGCCAAGGTTAAGCAAGAACAGAGGGCCATCCAAGCAGAGGAAGCATTGAAAAAGACAAGGTGGAATAATTCTGTTACAGCTGAGCGTCTTCAAGAGGAGTTTAGAAGGCTTTCTGTGGAAATGACATCTAAGGTTGATGAAAATGAGAAGCAGGCCACAAAAGCACTGGCAGAAGCTAATGAACTGCGTCAGCAGAACAGAATTCTGGAAGATATGCTCCAGGAAGCCAATGAAGAGTTAGAGCTGATCAAGGACCAGAATGAAGTAAGATTGCAAGATCTTGTCAACCAGATTGATGTGAAAGCAAAACATATAGAGCAGATATCATTGGAACTAGACAATAAATCCAAGCTCCTTGAACATGCGAAAAAGCATAAGGAGGAAGAACATGAAGCTCTCTCAATGAAAATGCAAATGCTCAAAGCTGAGATAGAAAGGCTCACAGAAGAGAATTCTAACTCCACAAAACAGGAGGAAGAGAAATTGAGAGGAGATTTGAAACAAATGAACAAACTAATTGCTGAAAATGAGATGCGGATCCAGTGTTTGAATGTTGAAAAGGATAATTTGGAGAAAATATTTGCTTCAGCAAAGCAGGAAGCAGAGAAAACACAAGAAGAACTTACCAATATGAGATCTTTAAAAGAAGAGAAGGAAACGACAATCACTTATCTGAAGTCAGAAGTGGAAAACCTGAGGACCCAGCACAAGGAGTTCAAGGATACCTTGTATAAGGAAGCATTGGCAAAAGAAAGCTTGAGGAAACAAATATCTCAGTTACAGGGTAAAAGGTACAAGCATTCAATCAATCAAACTTTGACTTCATCTCTGCTTATCCCAACTAATTATCCAATTATACCATTCCATCTACATACCAGCTGTTTATTGTTTTTTATTTTTGAGTTTTGATCAAAGTATGCATGTAGATGTGAGCAAAAAGAACTACTGTCACCAGTAAAGAAGTAGAGTGCAACTTTACAGAATAGCCATTTGTTAACTTTTCATTGTATTTCACAGGAAAACAGAAGATTGCTCAGAGAAAAAGTTGAAAGCCGCCACTTTCCATACCAGTGATGAGAATAATTTTACAGACTTGCTGACTGAATTGACATTACTGAAGGAAAGAAACAAATCTATGGAAAAAGAACTAAAGGATATGCAAGAAAGATATTCAGAGATAAGTCTCAGATTTGCAGAGGTTGAAGGTGAACGGCAACAACTTGTAATGACTGTGCGTAACCTCAGAAGCAGTAAGAAGAACTAGCATCCTCTGAGATGTTGAGCCTTGGGAACTGTACAGATTACGGAATTGCAGCTGGGGACCTCATACTTCACAACCAGCTTGGGAATTGGAAGCTTTCTTAGTAGTTTTCTTCTCTCCACAGTTTCAAACATCACCAAGCAACATGGCAGGGGTTGGATTTTGGACAACCTAAAGATCTCTCATTTCGACTACTACTGTTTGTTCTTGGCTGTCTTGAGCTCTCTCAACCTGCTGTTCTTCCTCCTCGTGGCGAAGTAATTTGTTTACAATGCAGACACGACAGAACCGAAAGGAGACTTTGCCAAACAAACCTCCTCCTCAAGCTCAAACCGAAGCCTCAAATCCTTTACTTGTAAGCTGATAAAAATTTTCTTGTGTTTGTACAAAGGAAAACCCAAAGCTATATGAAGATATAATAAACTTGAAGGCAAGTTTTCAAACCTAAACAGGTTGCAGTGTCCTTTAATTAATTAATTGCCACTTTCATATCCCAATCCAAACTATCTTATTTCTAAGAGTAAGTCTTATAAAAGACCTTCACGGAACTCTAGTTTTCCAACGTGAGACTAATTTCGACTTAGGCTTCATTCTTGTGAGTCAAGCATTTGCCAAACTTCCAATGGATGCAGCCTTCCAATGTATGTACTTATGAACTCTATCAGTTCTTATCCAATTTGTGATTTTTGTTTCCCTCCTCTAGCTCTATTTCACTCTCCATTGACCCTCCATTATTCCCAAAATACCCCTACCTTGACTCCTTGCTTTCTCTTTTCCTTTCTCCTTACCCAACCTAGCCCTCATATTTTTTTTCACCCCAAAAAAAAAAAAAAAAAAAACAACAATTGCAGAACCTGTCAAGTTCTTGATTGAATCACACATCACACGCATATTTTTCATTAATTAAAATATAACTACTAATTAAAGTAATTAAAAAAGAGAAATCCAAATTATGCTATTAAAAAGGTATAGTTATTTAAAAAACATAACTACTATCCGAGGTATAGCTACTGTCCCCTTTTGATTTTTTACTTTTCCAGAGTTATTACCCGTATAAAGAATTTAACATTTTCCTATTTAATACTCGTATTATACACTTACATACGTATTTGTCAATAATACTTTCGTTTTCCGTATACATCTTAAAGACTTGGTATAATGCACTTTTTTTAATATGTAAAAGCAAACGTATAATACAAGTATTGTACACATATGTATTTATTTTAATTATTATTTACTATTTACTATTTACTAAGTAATTTACGAAATCAGTAAAATATTTAAATATTCACTAAATAAATAATAATTAAAACATACTTACTAATTAAAGTAATTAAAAAAAGGCTAAGGTATTTCTTAATTACATCTATATATATAAAGCAAAAGGCAGAGAATGGTGAAACATTAAACCAGAAAATGCCCTTGGTTAATGCAAACATTAAGAATTAAAATTATTAATTAAATGAGGATAATATAGTAATTTCACACTTTTTCATATTTAAAAAAAATTAAAATTAAAACAAAAATCAGATAATGGATCCTATTTTTATGGAACACAACTACCCATTATCTTTTTTAATTCTAAAATAAATTTAAATTATATAAATAAATAAAAAAGTCTCTCCTAGGCGCGTGCAGAGAGGCTAGTATATTAAATTAAAGAAGTTGGCCAAAAAAAAAAAAGTAAAGAAACTAATTTTATATTTTTATATATTTAAAAAAAAAAGAAAAAACAACCTCTCCTTATGAAAGTTCGTTGGCACAGGTCTGCATCTCCCTAAGAAAATAACTCTGCCTAAGAAATTTCGTCGGGAGAGGTTTTAAAAAAAAATAAATATAAACTCAGTATCTTTAGGTCAATAATTTTTTTTTTAAAAAAAAATTTGTAATTAAATAATATCTTAGCCTGATTTAATTACTTTAATTAATAATTATGTTCTAACTATTATTTCTCTAGCGAATAATTAGTATTAAATATTTTAATTAACTTCATAAATGATATCACTAAATAAATAGTATTTTGTGTTTTTAAATTTTTTTAATAAAACTCTTAAATACTAATTATTTACTAAGTAAACAATGGCTATACTTTTAAAATAGTCTATTTATAGAGTATAGCCGCTCGGCTATACGCTTTAAAATAAATAAACAAATAAATTGGGCTGCCCAGGCGCTATGCGGGTCCTTTAAAATTAAATTTTTAAAAAAGTATAGCCGCGCGGCTATACTATCTAATGGTTTCTTTGAAAAAGAAAATTATTTCTCCCTAATTTTCATTTATTAATAAGACTAATCTAGAGCATTATCCATTACTATTAGCCTATTACCCGAGCATTATCAAGACATAGATTGTGTGCAGGAATAGACATTACTTTCTCATGACAGTTCATCGCTCTCCAATTAGAATCCATCTGGGAGTACGAAGGATGAAGATCTAGGATTCATAAATTTTCATGAATATTGTACCATGTTCATTATAGTTAACATAATTTTTTTTGTATCAGCATTACTCATTCATTCATGATATTCGTCTAGAGAATCTAATATACAACTTTTTTCAATGTGCAAATTTGGTTAATGAAAACAGAGATGTCTATCATAAAATTGGGACACTGAAGTAGTTCGAGTTCAGTTAATTGTCAGTAGTGATCAATAAGACGTGGGTAGCCACTAACACGAGAGAGAGAGAGAGAGAGAGAGAGAGAGAGAGAGAGAGAGAGAGAGAGAGAGAGAGAGAGATATGCATGCAAAGTTTCTTCGCAAATTAAGACATGGACGAGGCAAAAAAGCACATTAGAGAATACAAGAAGTTGTGACATGAGTTTCTAGTTACTAGCTGTTCAATATTTTTGGCCACACGTCTAGCATGGCCATTGGCCACTAATTTATTTAAAAATGTTATGCTCAAGCAGACTGATAAGAGGCCAATTATATTCCAACGATTTTGTGATATCAATACTAATTACAGCAGAATCAGAACTGGCAGAAGGTATCCATTCAGAAACCGACATGCAACATATATCATTTTAATGTTCCATCCAGCCCAGGAAAATATAAAAAGAAACATCTGCACCAACATACCTAGCCCTGTCGTGTTTGAATCTAAAACTTTTTCCTCAGACCATGACTTCCATCACTCCAGACCAGCTTAGTTTGGCTTCCGCTATCATTCATTGCAAAAGATAGTGTCTGCAGTTGATCAAGTGAATAAATAAATTAATTGATATCAGTATGAAACCATCAAAGACAGGAATGCCACCTATGCAAGTGAATTATAATAAAACAAAATTCATACTATCAAAATGCCAAAAGGAATACTAGACAACCTGTCTCGCTCTCTTATCAGCAGGTGTCCATGCGGTAAGAGGAGGTGCTGAACCTTTTTCTTTCTTGGATGAGCTTGATGATTGTAAAGGTCGCTTCTGCCTCTTTGTTTCTGGTAATTTTCTCGGAGTGTTACCACCTTGGTACTTGAAAAACTCAATAATTGACGGACTTCTTCTCTTGGTAACTTTCGATACATTCCCTAAATAACCCAAACTAGGTCCAGATAAGTCATGTGGAAGGGACTGTTGACGCAACCTGCTCTTTTCCTTGATTCTGTTCAGAAACTCTATTGTCCAGGGAGTATTTTGTTGTGAATTGCCTGAACGGAGAGCATTTTTGAGTGGTGTTCCTCCATACTGTGATATATCATTCTCGTGGAGATGTAGCCCTTGGGATTTTCCACCGGACCTCTGCATAAAACTCTCCTCTAAGGGCTTGTTACGGTGTCTCAATGAGAAAACATCGTGTTCAAGATCCGTATCTGAGTTATTGTTGGCTCCAACTTGCGAACTTTTTCTTGGGTCTTTTACAGAATGCCAAACAGTTGAACTTGAGTTGATTTCAGCAGCTGTTGGGAAAGTACGGTGACTGCTTGAATCAAATGACAATTTTCTCGCAGCTTTAGACTTCCTTGTGGAATCTATTTCCAACTCAGGCATCAAAGATGAGAATTTCATGGAGTTGGCAATGGAAGAAAAGTCCTCATCTAATACAGGACTCTCTGTTAGGTCAATAACTTCCCCTCTTAGGTCCTCATGCAGAATCTCAGAGTTCTTCATGGTATTCAAATCAAATTTGTTCATGATAGGCATATTTGATCGGTGTTTCTGGCCTGATAGCTTACCCTCCGAAGATAAACAAGACCTTTTTATCTCGTTTAATGACTGAGGCCCTTTGGCGATCTGAGAATCATATGTCTCAAGAACCCTAAAAGGACTCATCATCATATCCATATCCAAACCCTGTTCTTGATCAAGCAAATCATTCTGAGAGAACTTAGGCCTTCTGAACTCATCATGTCTTTTGGGGCTTTTTGACATACATGAATCAGAATCAGGTAGCTTGGAAATTGTAGAAGGATCCAAGATGCCATCAGTGAATCGGTTTAACTGCTCCAGGTGCAATAAGCTATTCATTTGTATCTCATATTTGTCAGGGCTACCATTGTATTTTCGTCTCTTTCTGAATCTTCCTGAATCCGGACCTGAAGACACTGAAGAGGAGCAGTCTGTCATAATTGATTTAGAATCTTCCAGTTCACCATATTTGCATAAAGCACTGAATAGTGTGATACTTTCATCAGGAACTTGATATTTTTGGATTGCACAGATCCTGGTTTCATAGGACCATTCAAGAAACTCTTTGAGCAAGCCTCCTGAAGACAGTATTGCATGAGCTGTCAAGGAATTTACCGAAGGAAACTTGGTAAGGAATGATTCTGCAAGAGTTTCCGATTCAGGCATTCGAGGATATATCCACCTAATCAACTTCGTGGCATATCCCATGCAGCTCAATATAATTTCATCAGTCAACTCAGATGAGTACGAGTTGAAAAGCTGCAAATCGATTCCCAGGCTCGCTGCGGCAGCATAAAGTCCATCTGAGGATTCCATTACAGTGGAAAGGAAGCTCTGTTCTCCCTCAAACACCTGTTAAAAGATAAAACACAAGAAACAAAAGAATTTATATCACTTCAGTGCGGCAAAGTAAATCAACTAGAATCTAGAATCTAAGGATGCTAAAGTTGACTCATTTGCCTTATGAGCTAAGCAAGAAATAAAGATTTAGCAAAGCAAATAAAAAAAGAGTAAAAACTGCAAAACATTGTAATGGTAACTACCATAATGCAGCCACTGAAAGTGAAACTCAGCAACGTCAAAACATTTGTGGCAATGTCCTCAATGCACAAAGGTAAGCATGAAGAAGCTTCATCAAGAGCAGTTGCTTTCTTTCCTATGTTTCTGCAATCATACCACACTAAACAAATTGCAGAACTGATTATAATATCCACAGGTAAATCTGAATCACGTTCTACAACTTGTGCCCCTTCTTTCTCCTTTGCAAGAATTTTTTGGTAGGTACTTCTTCTAGATACTATCATTTCCTTATCAAGATTTTGAGTGTTTACAATAATGACCATCTCAGGGAAAGACATCATGTTCTGTTGAGTAAGCTCAGTGTCCATTGCAGATGGCATAGAAGGGTTGGGTAGGGGCATACTCCTAGCTTCTATTTCATTTGCTGTTTCTTTAGATCTCATATCATTCTTTTCCTCACCAGGAAAAATGTTCAAGAGTTCCTTTGACTTCTGATCATTTATATTCCCAACTGGAGCAGATGTAGAATGAGACTGTTCTCCCTGTGCAAACAGCTTGCGTTATTTGTAGAGTGGTAAGTTTGAATTAATAAGCTATCCATACATGAAACAACATATAAACAATAAGATAAACAAGAGAGACAAATTCACATAAGTAACAAGTAATTGCAGGGAAAAACCTCGGTAAATGTAGCAGTGTTATCAACTTTGGTAACTGCACAATTGCTATTTTCACCAGTAGAGGCCTTCCGAGGATTCAAGAAAAAGTCAAAATCACTGAATTGGGACATAGACTCGAAAAATGATGAAGCCCTCTCAGCACTTCTTTTATCTCTATCCTCTCCCCTTTTTGGCTGTGGAAAATTGTCGTCTGATAGTTTGGCTGAACCATCTCCAAGATGACCAGCAAGCATGGGAATGCCATCAGAAAGCAACTCCTGAATTTCTTTGTTTTCTTCTGTGTTTAACCCATCTACAGTATCATCGGAGAAAGCAAAGTCATACACCAACTTTCCTTCATCATAGGAATCCCAATCAAAACAGGTGCTGAGTGAACTCATGTCCTCCAACATTTTCTGATGGGAGGAATAAGTCTGAAAATTGCATTTATCTTTCTCGAGAAGATGCCAATCCAAGTAAATCCTATCTGAAGCAGATAGGGGCTGCGGTTTTAAGTCATTTAGTGTTTCCTCAATAACAACATATAATGAACTTATCTTTTCATGATCAGAGAGAACAGGTACAGGCAATGATTTGAATGTTTCATCAACCAGGGCTAGCTCATGACTGACAATTAAAGTACTGAAGTTCACGTCGCTGTTAAACATCCAGTGACACGTTTCTGGTTCATTTGCTGTTTGTGCAGTAAAGAGGACTTCAAAATTCTGAGATGTGTCCAAATCAAGAATCTGAAATTCCTGAAAAACAACTGGGCTCATAGATTGAAAACAAGCACCTAAGGACACTCCTTGATATGCGATGTTTCCCTGAATCTGTGACATTTCCACCATGCTTAATAAGTCCATCTCAGGAGTAATGTCAAGGGACCCAACATCAGATCTAAGACACTGTTCTAATATCCCGTATTCCTTGGTACCCAAAAGCTCCTTGCCATTCAGTTTATCCTTTTGAGCCCAATGTTGGGGCTCAATATTTTCGTAAACAGAAAAAAGTTCATCCTCAACTGACAAACCTGTCAAAGTTTGCAGAGTTATCTCATTTGCTTCAAATAGAGGGAAAGTCTGATAAAAGTGCATTTGGTCCTTATAAGAACCATCATCTTCGAACAAATAAGCCTTTTGATCCATGGGATACTCTGAATGAAAGTCTTCAATTGTATGAACTGATTCATGAACTTCCCAAGGATACTCTATTGTAAGATTGAGCGTTTCCTGGAAGAAAAAGTCTACTTCATTAGCATCCCCCTCATAATATACAGTTAGGGATCAGAAACACATACCCTCAGACAAAATTTAATATCAGTACTTGTTAGCAATCAAGCTGACTAAGGAGAATACAACCTATAATTATTTCTAGATCCATCCCTTCCCTATCAAAGGGAAATTCCAAAAAATAAAATAAGTTTAAAAAACCTTAGAATCGCACTACCTAATATGACAATTATGAAAATAATTACGGTTATAATCATTACAACTGGCAAATATTATGTTTCACCATTAAAAATTTAATCACACATAAGACAGACAAGTCACTCAGGTTGGGAAGTGCCAGTGCTATTTATCCTGCATCAACTGATTGGAAAGACTGAAGCTTAGTACAATAGCAACTTATAACTGAATCATGAATTTTCAAGAGACATTTACTAGGTTAATTTGAGTCTCTTGAACTTCTGAAATAATCTGGATCTCCTCTTTCTCATAAATGTAAGCATTTTCCTGCACATAACAGACAAAAATATTATGTAAACATAGTAATTCTCATGTGGATGTGGAACCAAATTGTACATTACGAGATAGACATTCATTTTACCAAGAATACATCCAGCTCTTGTGTTTCAAATTGGAGTACGTTATACTTGATTGCATCTTTCTCTTCATCTGTTCTGCCATTATCCTTCTACAGTAACATAAGTTTGACTGTTCAGACCAGAACAAACATGATTACAGCTGTGAAATCTGAAAATGCCATTGTCATACTTTCCGAATTTCAATCTCCAGAGGACCGGAAGCAAAAGTGAGCTGATTCTCTAATTCCTTCTCCCTTTTGAGGACCTCGGCTTTCTGCAGAAGGTAATCAAAATATTATACGAATACCACTTAGCACAATTTTTACAGGTACTTTTGAATTGCTTCGAAATGTAATTACCAGAACTGCCTAAAATATAAGTTCAGTTTCAGAATTCATAATCTTCTATCAACTTTGACATCAAAGTAAGAGCTTCCCTATGAAGTTGTCAACTAGACAAACTGAAACCTTGAGGAAAAATAAAGGAGAGAAGAAAATATATACTTCGTGCAGTTAGCCTTCTTTTTAGATTTCCATACATCAAAAGTAAGACTAAAAATGAATAAAACAAAATATCTACGTAGCTTCTCATTGTCCCGTGGTATCCACATACTACATAGCGGAAAAATTGTACTCATAACAACATTTTGTAGCATAAGCAATGAGAAATTGAGAAACAAAAAAAGGATTTATAAATTTTCTTAGTTCTTAAATAATACTGTCAGCAACTAAAATCAATCAATCAGCAGTCGCTTCTTTAGTAATTTTCCTCTTTCTTTAAACGTTATTAGCAATTGCCATAATTAAATTTCAGAAAAATAGGAAAACAATTCAAGAGAATTATAGATTGAATTTTCCTATGTCCTCTTCTTCTAATACACAATACGCATAGCGGCCAAACAGAACCTATAAAGTTAGATTGAATAATCATTCTCGTAACTCTTTTTTTCATTTGAAGAAGAAGAAGCATGACAATCCTATAATTGAAAGCTTCATCCACAGGCAATTTCAAAATTAACTACATTGTGAATACTCATCAAATTCCTAATCAGTTACCTCTGAAAACTGTAGCCCATGGCTTCCGGATCCGAAACTTCTAGAAGTTGGAGACGAAGCGACAATCTCAAAGTCTGGAGCATCGAGATCGATACTCTGAGGAAGAACGTCGGAGAAGAACTTGGAGAGAGCGGTTTCGATCGGTAACCGTTCGATTTGGAGCGAAAATTCGAGGACCGAGTCGAAGTGGAGGAAATGGAGGCCATTGAAGGTTGAGAGATGAGAGTGAGCAAGGTGAGGGATTGGGAGGTGAAGGAAGGTTACGGTTTCTAGGGCTTGGATTGGAGTGACGGTGAAGTAGTCGATGTTGAGGTAGCGAGTTCGCATTTCAGCTTTCAAAATTTGAGAGCGAGAGAAACAACGGACTGGTTTTGGTTTTGGAATAATTAAATTTCGCGCTTTAAATTTCGGCCTCTAAAATTAATTAGGGTGGCGTGGTTTGTACGAACGTGCGCACTCCACGGTTATATACAGGTCATACTTGGGTCCTCAAAATTTGAGGACCGACCTGTTTGTTCATGTCGGTACCTATCCAAAATTTAAATGCCATAACCCAGTCTCAGCGTAATGTAATAAATCACTCATGGGATGACGGCTGGCTTCCAACTGTATGAGATTGTCCATCTGGCTGGCAACTGTATAAGATTGTCCATTACACAAAAGCAGTTCATGTGGCCTTAAAGCCACGTATAGCACATACCAGCTACGTGGCAGAAAACTAGACGTGGTTGGTTATTTGGGACGTGTCTCGCTCAGAGAGCGCCAGAGTGTTGCATTGCAAAGGCGGCAGAACCCTCTGTCAAAGCACCCTCTATAAAGCTTTGGTTTCCCTCTATCTGTTTTTGCAACTCTCTGTTCTGCAACATACTTGCAAAAGCACAACACAAAATCAGTTTTTTACTTGCGATCAAGTCTAATATTTTCACAGATTTGAACAATGGATTCTCATGATCAGGAGCACAACAGGGACCCCCAACATCTTGGTACACACCAAGGTAAAAACCTCATTATCCTACAAATGTTTGTCTTTTGTTTTTCTTTAATTTTTTCAAATGTCGGTTTGGTTATCTATCTGTTAATTTGAGTATCTTTGTGCGGTTGGTTGAAGGCGAAGATGAGGATCACCATGAGAAGAAATCGGTTTTGAAGAAGATGAAGGAGAAGGCAAAGAAGATAAAGGACACGCTCACAAAGCCTGGCCATGGCCATGATCATCAGGAAGGTCATATCCCTGATGATCATGATCTGGATGAGGAAGATGATGAAGCAGACGAAGACGCAGAAAAGCATGGTGCAACATGTAAGTTCCTTTGCGCTTGATTTCATTTCGACATATTAATGAATGATCAAGATTAAATGACCAAATTAGTCATATTATGTGCAGCAATTAGGAGCGGTGTTCCTGAGCAAGGAGACATTTTGAAGGTGCCTCAGGTCAAATTTGGAGACACCAAAGCCATTCATGATGATCTTGTAGGGTCAAATTTGGAGAGTACCGACGTCAAAATTAGTGATCCCATGAGGGATTATGTGCAACCAGAACCAGGGGTGATGCTGATGCATGATGATGTTCTTGAGCCAATGGATTACAGTGGCTCAACAATGGGATCTGTTCTTGGTGGGCATGAAGAAATTTCAGGGCAACCCAATGTTAATTTTGGAAGAACATCAGAAATGGGGGGAGGACTTCATGCCCCACAGAATACCCCTGTTTCTTCTTTGGGAGAGTACAAGTCCAAGGTCACTGACCCAGGTCACACTTTTGCTCATGGGAAGGAAGGGCATTTAGGTCAATCCAGGGTGGACACCACCCTTGTTTCTTCTTTGGGAGAGTATAAGTCCAAGGTCACTGACCCAAGTCAAACTTTTGCTCATGGGAAGGAAGGGCATTTAGGTCAATCCAGGGTGGACACCACCCCTGTTGCTTCTTTGGGAGAGTATAAGTCCAAGGTCACTGACCCAAGCCAAACTTCTGCTCATGGGAAGGAAGGGCGTTTTGGGAAGGAAGGGCATTTTGGTCAATCCAGGGTGGACACCACCCCTGTTGCTTCTTTGGGAGAGGACAAGTCCAAGGTCACTGACCCAAGCCAAACTTCTGCTCATGGGAAGGAAGGGCGTTTTGGGAAGGAAGGGCATTTTGGTCAATCCAGGGTGGACACCACCCCTGTTGCTTCTTTGGGAGAGTACAAGTCCAAGGTCACTGACCCAAGTCAAACTTCTGCTCATGGGAAGGAAGGGCATTTAGGTCAATCCAGGGTGGACACCACCCCTGTTTCTTCTTTGGAAGAGTACAAGTCCAAGGTCACTGACCCAAGTCAAACTTTTGCTCATGGGAAGGAAGGGCATTTAGGTCAATCCGGGGTGGACACCACCCCTGTTTCTTCTTTGGAAACTTTTGCTTCTGGGAACGAAGGGCATTTAGGGCAATCCAGGGTCAATTTGGAGCGACCAAGAGGATTGGAAGAGGATCCTAATCCACAGGCTTATACTCCTTCAAATTATCAGAACAAAGTCACTGATCCAACTAATGCAGGTAATTGTGGAATATTATATATTCTCTCTTTATCTTTTGCTACAAAATAATTTGTGATTCCATAACATGTGACAGGTGGTGAAGAAGTAGGAATTACACCAATTCTTCACTCCCTTGATAAGATGAATATCCATGATGGAACTGAGCAGAGCAGCTACACAGACAAAATTCCTTCTGCCCCATCTGCTATTGCTGACAAGGCAATCTCTGCAAAAAATGTTGTTGGTTCCAAGCTGGGATATGGGGGGAACAATGATCAACATGGAGATATTGAGCCTCAGGCTTGTACTGCTTCAAGTAATGCAGGTAAGTTCTATAGGACTAATAATGGCCCTCGTGGTTATGGCTTAATCTGTTTTAGACTAAGCTTAACATGTTTATGTTTTTGTTACTGCAAATCAATTTCCTATTTCCTGACATGGGCCTTCTGATTATGGCCTATTTGTTCTTAAACCAAGGACTTATTTCCTAACATGTGACAGGTGGTGGTGATGAACAAAAACCACACCAAAATCTGAGCACTGGAAGCCATGACCAGTTTTCTGCTGAGAGACCATCAAACCAGAGCAGCACCTATACTGAGAAAATTTCATCTGCCACATCTGCTATAGCCGACAAGGTAATATCTGCTAAGAACGTCGTCGCTTCCAAAGTCGGGTATGGAGGGAACAATGATGATGATCATCATCAGGAGGTTACAGCAAAGCCTGGTGGACCAACGTCGCCTGAACCGCATGGCAAAGGAGTTTCACAAAGCAAAGCCGGCCTAGACAAAGGAGTTTCTGTGAAGGACTATTTTGCTGAGAAGTTGAAGCCTGGCGAGGAGGACAGGGCTCTTTCTGAGGTGATATCAGAAGCTCTGCATAAGCCCAAGGCAGAGGACTCTGCTCGGCCTGTGGGGAAGGTGACCGAGTCGGAGGAAGTGACGAGGCGCTTGGGTCCAGATTGTGGAATTGAGAGGGTTGAGCAATCTAGCTATGGGAAGATTGTTTCTGATGCGGTTAAAGGCGCTGTTGGTTCATTGTTTGGGAAAGTTGATGAAAACCCTTCTTCTCAGCAGTCCACTGGTTCTTCAACCGGTAACAACTTGCGACATTTGTTCAAATTTAATCAGAAAATAATTAAATTTGGTTAGTTTGATAACAATATTGTGGTTCCATTTTGGTTGGTTTGTCGGCAGGTGGTACAGATGGTTTGTCCAGTTCTGGAAGTGGGGCAGCAGAGCACCCAAGTCTTCAGGGGTCGGGCAACTGAATGGAAGTTTGTGTTGGTGAATAAATTAATCCGAGACTAGAGAGATGGGATTGTTTGAAGTTTGTTTTTGTATGGGGTGTTATAATAGTGTTTGACAACCGACAAGGATTATGTGTTGTTGATAGTGAATTCCAACGTTTCAAAATGTTTGACGTGCGTATAATATGTATGATGAAAACAGGGGACAATCTGTTTCAGTTTCAACGTAGAGATGTTCCAGAATATGATTTGTGCAGTTCGTCAAATATTTGGGTCGTTCTGTTTTATTTTTTTGCAATAAAATGACAAAATTCCCTCCTTTTTCTGAGCAGCCAAACACTCAAAAACATCAATATCCCCAACAAACGAAGCTAGCTACAACACCTACACATAAAATTTCTTCAAGCAGAATACATAAATCGAAGTGTTACCTAATCAATCAGGAAAGATGAAATATGTGCTTCACTTATATAACAGGATGAATTGTGTGAAAGTAAAGTGGTCTACTATCGAGGAAATGATCAATATAGACTATAGATTATAGGGTATATTACAACTAATCAATGTCACCTAAACCGACATGAGATTAATGAGCATATCATCGTTACGATCTAATTTTCTATAAATGTTTCTTTTTACTTTTGACATGAGATGTTAGAAAGGAGGGAATCGAATCTAGGACCTTAGATGCATGATAAATACTTTTAATCACTTGAGTTACAAATTCCTTACATTTTATAAAATAAAAATCACAAAGAGAAAATACAAAAGTAAAATTTAGCCTAGTATTTAGTTTAAACTAGCCTCTCTGCACACCCTTCCGCGCATGCGAGAGGGTTTTTTTTTTTTTTATAATTAAATTTATTTTAGAATTAAAAAATATAATGGGTAGATGTGTTATATAAAAGTAGAATTCATTATCTGATTTTTCTTTTAATTTTAATTGTAATTTTTTTAATATAAAAAATGTGAATTTATTATATTATTTTTATTATTTAATTAATAATTTTAATTCTTAATGTTTAGATTAACAAGAATATTTTCTGATATTTTTAATGTTTTATCATTTTCTTTCTTTTGCTTTATATATATATATATATAATTAAAGGTAAAACTAGTCGTGATTAAACAAAAAACCAAAAAACAACCCTCTCTTTACAAGCGTGTCGTATGGTAATTGGAGCTTCACAGGGTGACTCTACTATCGGAACACAGAATCCGATTCCTCTCCCCCTCGCTCAAAGGGTTTCTCTCCTCCAGCTTCAATAGTTGAATTCCTCAATTGCGACAGCTAAAACCCTGGCGGGACTTCAGAGGCAAGCTTCAAGAGACTGATATCGCCTTTATCAGATTGCTTAATTCCAGGTAACTCAAAGTCCTCCTTCGCCTTCTTTCACACTTTGGAGATAGGCAGCTCAATGAACTGCCTCTGCTCGATTCACTACTGTTTGCGCAATTTGATCCCTCCAGTTTAATGGGCATCCATCAATTTGAGAATTCACAGCTTTTAAAGTTCTGCGTCCTTTTAATTATCGTTTTATTGGTGTGTTTCTTGGATTTATTAAGTACTGTAAAGTTGCAGAGATAATGGGTACCAACCATGAACTGTATATCTCTGTTTGGTCCAAGGGTTATTCAAAAGATTTCGTGTTATTTTGTCGTAGCACGAAAATTAAGTGATGGATGCTTTGGTGGGAATAAAGGGGATAATGGGCATGAGTTTATAGAGGAACCCTTGAAGAGAATATGGCGAAGTTCGGATTTTGATTCAGTTTTAGATGAGAAACAGAATGTTCCTGAGTATGAGAACCGTCCACGGGAGTATTTCTCACTGAGACGGAGTTTTTTCGAGAATGCGAAGATTCATACCAGGAGGGTTCTTGAAGTTCTTCAACAAGATGGCCCTGGGTTTGATACAAAAGCGGCTTTGGATGAGTTGCATATAGAGGTTTCAGGGCTTCTTGTGAGGGAAGTTCTCTTCAAAATTTTGAAACAAGTAAATTATGCCAGTAAAATGCGGTGTGCAAAGTTGGGGTATAAGTTTTTTGTGTGGTCTGGCCAGCTTGAAAATTACAGGCACACAGCAAACACATATCATTTAATGATGAAGATATTTGCAGATTGTGAGGAGTTTAAAGCAATGTGGAGGCTAGTTGATGAGATGATTGAGAAAGGATATCCAACTACAGCACAAACGTTCAACATTTTGATATGCACTTGTGGCGAGGCAGGCTTAGCTAAGAAAGTTGTGGAAAGATTCATCAAATCGAAGACATTTAACTATAGGCCATTTAAACACTCATACAATGCAATTTTGCACTCTCTTGTTGTGGTGAAGCAGTACAAGTTGATTGAGTGGGTATATCAACAGATGTTGGCAGACGGTCACTGCACAGATATTCTAACTTACAATGTTATGATGTATGCAAAATATAGATTGGGGAAGCTGGATCAATTTCACAGACTCCTTGAAGAAATGGGCAGGAGTGGATTCGCTCCAGATTTGCATACTTACAATATTCTTCTTCATGTCCTTGGTAAGGGAGACAAGCCACTTGCCGCGCTTAATCTTTTGAACCACATGAAGGAAGTCGGTTTAGATCCAAGTGTTCTTCACTTCACAACATTGATAGATGGACTAAGCAGGTCTGGAAATTTGGATGCCTGCAAGTATTTTTTTGATGAGATGATAAAGCATGAGTGCTTTCCTGATGTTGTTTGTTATACTGTAATGATATCGGGGTATATTGTGGCTGGGGAGCTTGAGAAGGCTCAAGGGGTGTTTGATGAGATGATCCCTAATGGGCAGCTTCCAAATGTATTTACATACAATGCTATGATTCGTGGCCTTTGTATGGCGGGAAAGTTTGAGGAAGCATGCTCCATGCTTAAGGATATGGAATCTAGAGGCTGCAATCCGAATTTCACTGTATACAGCACCCTAGTAAGTTATTTGCGAAATGCTGGGAAGCTTGCCAAAGCTCATGAAGTAATAACACATATGGTGGAGAAGGGGCAGTATACCCATCTACTTTCGAAGTTCAAGGGATATAGGAGATGTTGAAGCCGTAGATTCTGGTATTTGCAGTGTTTACTTGCAATCTCATAAGAAGAAACTAATTGATCCAGGTCAGTTAACATTATGTAGCTCCTGGCTATCTCAGTTTGACCTTGTACCTACAGATAAAGAAACTGATTCCTCCAGGGACCAGGTAACATTATGCAGCTCCTGGCTATCTCAGTTACACGATGTACCCACAACTTGTTTCTATTGTCTCTGAAGGACAAAAGTAAAGTATGCACAAGTTATTTTTTCTTCGTATTTTTGTAGCGCGAACAGTTTGTCCATGTGTTCTTCCCCCGCATACAGAAATGTCAGTATTGTTTTTATGGTCTTGTGAATTCAAAAGAACTAAATAGAGTACCAGACTGGTTTCACTTAGTCTAATGAAACATACATTATAGGTGCACATATGCATAGCTACATACATTTGTGTTTTTAGTCATATGAAGCAATAAATGGACAGTCCGTTATGTGTTTATGATCATACGAGTAAATTGGGTTTTGTTGCTTTCTCACACATTGATATCAGATATGACCTCTGCATTTAACCAAAAACATATTCTATTTCCTGCAATCGTCACAGTTATATAATACAAAAACTGAAATAATCACCTCTGTTTGGGCTACTTTTTATATTTTAATTTGGTTTCAAATGGGTTTTGCTGGACAAGATGTTTCCCATTCAAACATGCGAGTCGATATTTTATGTTGAAAAAGCAAGAATCACAAGCATTTGCCTAACAAGGACAAATGAATACAAGCCTATAACAGTTGTTGATCCCTTTTTCATTTCCCACTAATTTTCTCTCCATAATATTTAATTCAATTGCAAATGCTGCAGGCTTAGGCACAAGATTGTATGTCCTCTTTCACCTGCCCTCATGGATTGGATATAACCAAATACTCAAATCAAATGAGCATCAAGAATTAATCGAGTGTTTTTGGGTGTGTCAAATTTAAATCAAACACGGCAAACAGACCACAAAGGCACGGGACATGATTCATCTTTCAACAATTAAAAATTATATTGAAAAAAGAACAATCAATCAAATTCATGGCAGTCACTCTCTGAAATTCTGAATGGAACGATTATTTTTGTATTTATGTAATTCCTTTTTCAAGTGAGTGCATTGCATGAGGCATGTCTATATCTTGGCTTTAGTAGGCGCCACAAAATATCATGCTATTGCCATCCAACAATAATATATTATTCTGTGCGCTTTTTTCTTCATTTCAAAGATGACAAAATCGACGATCTTATCACCTCCTCTCCTCACCACCACCAAAGCCAATTTGCTTCTCAATCTCTCAACACTTACAAATTAAATCCATTTGCACTTTTTTTTTTTCTTAATTACTTCGCCAATAAATTTAAATAAACTCATACATTGCCCATACATCATAGAAAACTTACTGCTTTCCTTCTTGTAAGTAGGAGAAAATTTACCATGAGAGATATTAAAAAAAAACTTTGGCTTTTTCATTTTTTCTCCTCCTTCTTCTCCTCCTTTTTCTCTTCTTTCTTTTCCTCTTTTTTCTCCTCTTTCTTCTCTTCCTTTTTCTCTTCCTTGGCTGGGCCAACTGATATTATGTCCACTTTCCCTACCTTCTTTAACTTCTTCACCACTGCCACTGGATCCATCATCCCTACCACGGTTAGCTTTTGGTCCTTTAGATCTGCTGCTATTGAATCAATCCCTGTTCATCAAATCACCAAAAGATTTCAAGCAAAGAAAACAGAGACAGTGGCTAAAACGATGATCTATTTCACATGCAACAGCTGGGACAAGAAGTTCTTTTTGAATATTGAAGATGTTAACAAGACTTTGGCAAGGAAAAAAGGAAAGAAAGAAAGAAAGAAATACCAAATATATCAGCGGCCGCTTCAATGGCTTTCTGCTTTGTTTTGTCATCAGTCATAGTCATGACCTTGAGGACCACCTTCTGCTACAAAGTTTACACGAAAAATTAAACAAGGGTTATAGTATATGTTCTATGGTACATAGATTTTACAACACTGTAAGCTTTAAACTAAATTATTGAATCGAAAAGGGCATGTTAGAGTTGGAAAAGCACCTGAGCCATATTTTTCTAAGAGCAAGAATGTAAGAACACAAATAAAAAGGCGAGAGAGAGAGAGAGAATGAAACCACGAGCAATATTGTTGGTTTTGTGGCCTTTATAAAGGGTGAAAAATTGTGAGGTGCAACTGGGCTTGAACTTGGGTTTGGGCTTGGGTTTGGGTTTGGGTTTGGGTTTGGGTGGGTCCTGACTCTGGAATTTGATAGCAAATCGTTTTACCACCTTTTGATGTATGTTTAGTAGGAGGAATAATTTTCTTTCACCTGGGTTAGGTAAATCTTTTACTTACGGAATGTTTGGTCTAAATTGCCAACAATGAATGAACATGCAAATGCCAATTGATGTGAAGAATTAGTTACGTAGGCTCTTGGAACGCATTTTCCAAACTCTAGATTTCCTCCCACGGCCGCGTGTGAGGTGTGAGGTGTCAAGAAGATGAAATGTCATATCAAATTCCATTTTGAGGCTTTACCTGTTTAATTAGGGTTGATATCACAGAACAATGGTTGCTGCTTTGGTTGGGACAAGTTGCCTGGCCTGGCTGGGCTACCTATCCTATAGGAAAGGACGCTTCCTTTTTCAAGATCCTATTCAATTCGAAAAAGATGTAACGCACAACTTTCTTCACATTTGAAAACTGCAGCATACACTAAAAAAGCAGGCTGCATGTGACTTTAATTGAATGTTTGATCTCTGAGTAATAAAAAAGAAGAGATATTTATTCATATACTCATTCTAACATTAAAATTATAAATAAATCCTATATCATTTAGTTTTTAGAAACATACCCAAAAAAAAAACTCAAAATATGACAGCTGCACCTACTGAATTTAATTTTTGATTATTAAATTACTTTGATGCCCTATTGAGTGCTTTTTTATGAGGTTTTAGGGTTGGGTTTGTTTTAAGAAATCAATGGCAGTTTTGTAATTTAAAATAAGTTAAAACCCTTTTTGTTATGTTGTAAATAAGTTTTGAGTGTGTTTCTAAAGTCCATTTCATATAGGGTTTTTTAAAAATAATTTAGGCTCCTATATTGAGTATAATAGTGAATCCCCAAAAAAGAAAGCCATAATTGAATGTACTTTCAAAGGAGATGAAGATATTTTGAAAGCAAAGGCAGTGAGTGGTGATGAAATGATGATGGCAGGAGGAAGAATTCAATTTTTAATCAAACTATTTCCTACTTTTGAATCCTCATTTTTTTCATGGAACTTTTTGGAATATGTTTTTCTAAGCAATGACTTAATTAATTTAGTGAGCCAAACTCTCTCAGTGAGTCAAACTCTCTCCCTCCTCCCAAGTGCACCCGGGTTATATTCACATAAAATAAATAAATAAAAAAAGCTTAAGTCCATGACTTCTTCATGAAGATATGACATCCCCATATTGAATTTTAAATTTTCCAAAAAAAGGTGTTAAATGCTTCAATTTCCAAACCCTAAACTTTTGAGATGCACTTAGTCAAAATTAGGTGCTTTATTAAGACGGAGCAAGCAACCAATTAGTTTTCTTCCATTGACCACTTTGCATAACATCTTTTTGTATCCAAAAAATAAAATAAAATAGGCTACTATTTTACGAATAGAACCAAACCAATTCATATTTCCTCACAATAATTCAATCTTTCCGAAATACAAAACTTGCTTATGCTTCTTAACTACGTTCTTGTAGAAAATGAACAACTCAACCATATAAAAGCACGAGACTAAAGATAAGAAGCAACAAAAAGGAGCTCAAAAACAGGTACAAAATTACAAGATAACAAATTAAAGATTAACAATAAGAACTGCTCAAAATTGAAACAATTAATCACATGATGGAGCAGGCATGTGGATTGTCGTCGCTAAAAAGCGAAGCAATGGCCTCATCGGATGCCACGGCGACCGAATAAACTGATGGAGTGTGGAAGAAGGTGTGTACGCCGGTGGTGGTTTCATTTTTGTACGTGTCATAATAATGGTTGACAATGTAGGCAGGGTACTTGTAAAATGAGGCAAAATGAGAGTATCCAGGAAAGGGCCATGGCTCTGCTGCTTTTCCAGCTCGCTTAATTGCCTTCACCACTTTCTTTTCCTCCAACCCATACCCTCTCACAATTATCTTCTGGATCTCCATTTCTATTTCCACCTCCTCCACACCTATTAAAATTGAAAATTACATTTGTCAAAAGTAATTAAAAAACCCTGATTTGGGTTGAACTTTGGGCTCCTTATTCATATCTCCTGAGAGGCTGAATCAGCTTGCTTCAAGCCCAAAAGTGTTGGGTCGATTGTTGTAGGCCTAGACCTCAGCATGACTGGGCCCACCCACAACCCAAAGAAACTGGGATTGACAATGAAGAGCATGCGCAGCAGCATGAACTCACAATTTTCTTTCCTTAATTCCCAGTTCAATTGCATTTTGCAAAACGCAGTGAAATGAGTTATATGCCAACTCAAAATAAGTCATTCCTTCTGTAGTTAATTTGTTCCAGAAATATATATACACGCATAAATAAGGATGTATTGTAAGTACCTTTGAGTTTGAAGAGAGCTTTCTTTACCTTGGAAGCACATCCTTCACAATCAAGGTTTGGAACTCTCACCTCCACAATCTGCAAAATCTCCACATTGTCAATATATTTTCTTACTGCCACAGTGAGTGCTTTGTGTGTTTGTGCAAGATAATAAGAGAGGGAAAGAGAAACTTACAGACATGCTTCTGGTAGCTTCAAGATGAATACAAATACAATGAAGGTAGCAAGAGACCTATAGAGAGGAGAGGGCTTCTGACTTATATATTCATATTGGGTTTTGAGAATAATGTTGGAGAGGTAGAATGAGAAAGAGGGTTCACGCGTGGAATGGGAAGGCGTGATTTTGTGCTAGCTAGCTCAAACCCCGAAGCTAATCCTCTTGCTCCTGCTCTCTGTCTCTCTCTCTCCTGTGTCACTTTAATAACACAGACACAGTCCAGTCCACTGTGCATTTTCAATTTCTTTCCACTTGCCAAAACTACACGCTCCACAGGAAGGAATGATGGAGGACACTAATCAAAACCATCATTTTATCCCCCATTTGTATATGGCATTGGCATGGCATGTAGGACCTCACACACTTAATCAAAACCACCAAGTGGTCCAAGACTACTTGATTAATTTGTTAATTTCCAATGCTTCGCATTTGATGGGCATTAACATAATAATAACATGCATGTCTCTGTTTTACTTGATTGGTGATTTTGTTTTAACAAAGAGAAAGGTATTTATGAGTTATACACATCAAGGTCAAGTCCATGTCTCAAATAAGCTCTGAAGCTCATCAGTAGCTTTTGTTGTTCTGTCTAGCTTCAAGGTTTGTACAGAACATAACAGAACTCTGCATCAGCTTTAACACTTTGAAAAGAATTTCAGAACAGAACAGAATCTGCAGCTTTAAAGTTTTAGCTTGGAAAAAATAACATTAAACATGAACTACTTCCTAGAACAATATGCTGGTGAATTCATGAGGTAAAGAAGAATACTCAGTAGGTTACGTTGGAATTGCAAGATTTCTGATGATGATGATGACAAATATTCTCTTGTGTGTTCTGTCGGATTCATTCTGGCATCGCTTTCAATATTTGAATTTTGGTGTGACATAACATTGTCATTATTTGTAACGCTTCTTTTGGAGCACAATGATCGTGAAAAATTTGAGGTGCACACACACTGCTATTTCTGTCGAACATAACAAAGATGATAATTATGTGCCTTCCTTTCTTCCGCGGGCCCAAGTTACCAACAAATATAAGCATAATATACATATATGGTGGATCGATCCAAGTCCAACACTTTCCACTTTAAAGACTTTTCGAAGCAACCAAAAGGCCCATAACGTCAACTGTATCAAGTCCGTTTTCATTTATACAATAAATAAAGGATCATAAATAAATTCCAAAAGCAGCAGCAAATCCATGATGAAACAAATGCTAAATGGTAACTCGCACTTTTGTTTGGATTTGAAAATTTGCAATGTTTTTTCAACTTTTCAGGCAAATCAGCTTTGTCGTGTAGCCATCCTATCTATACTAAAAAAATTAAGAAGTTAACATTCTCACGAGACGAGATTCCACCTTCAAAAAAGCCTCTACTTTGTAAACTCTATTGACTCTTCATTGTTCCCAACTCCCCCCCTGTTGGCTCACTTCTCTCATCTATCTCTGACTTTCTTTGTCCCCTCCATTTCCTTTCCGATCTAACCAACTTTTTTTTTTTTTACCTCATTTTAGTCTCCATCTCCGATCCATTATTAGTCCTTACCAGATTTATTACTTACCTAAACAATCCTTTTCATCGGCTTATTTTATTAGGCAACAAGCTCTGTCCACGATCTATATCTCAGATCCTAGATTCTTAGTCTATAGCTTCTCCTACTACGACTACTACTACTACTACTACTACTTCTTCTTCTTCTTCTTCTTGTATTAATTCAAATTTCAAACTGAATTAACCAAGAAAGCCTCAACCTTTTCATCAGCTTCAGAACAAATGCGCAAACTTGTTCTGCTTCATAGAGCCTCAACCAGCCAAAACTGAAGCCAACCCATTTGAGGAAACAAGCACCACTACTTACCCAGTTGATCAAATCCATGGAATTTGGTTTCTAACAGTGAAATCAGAACCATTGCTGTCTGAGAAGAAGGGGGCAAAAAGTAGTTAATACAAGAAGAGACATAAGATGAGAGAGAACGAGAATATGCAGAGGCTCCAGAGCCAAAGGTGCTACTTGTATGGTCCTTTCGCAGACACCATCTTAATGTTACGGCCATTTATGAAGTCACCTGCCAGGTTTTCTGCCGTCTTCGTCCTCCTCTTCCTCCTCTTCGGTGCTTTCGTCTGCACGCGCCTTCTCAACTCCCGTGTAAGTCTCTTGCCTACCACTCTAGTTGACAAGACACCCCGTTTCCAATATTCCTTTTTTCTTTTTCTTTTTAAAAGATATAAAGATATATGTTTTTTTTCTTGTCTTTTAAGTTTTAATTATTTTTTGAAATAATGGTGGGGTTGTCTAGAACCAGGAAGAAGGTACACGGCAAACGACGTTCGTCAAAACGGCATGAATCCATGTCGTTTCCATGAGAGTATAATAATATTCTTAGGCGTAACATTTGCCGTGACTGTCGGTTAACCTTTTTCCGGCAGGGCATCATTAATGAGCCACATGTAGTGTTGACTACGTAGCACGTAACACGTGGAGCACGCTTTCTCTTAACGAAAAGGGAAATTGGAATTTGGATGCAAGGCTACGAATTTTTTGGTCTAACCGACCGACCTAAACTAGTTTTTCTTTTTGAAATGATGATAAATGTGCAATGAAATTTATGAAAATGTACTGAATATAGAATTTCGTATCGTATATACTATTGGGCCGTTAATATTGACACTGAGTTTTGTTTTGGTAAACTGTGTTCTTTGTGTCACAAACCCAGATTCCAGCGGATACTTCAGCCGAAGAACCAATAATTACCACCAGAACATCCCAAAAACACCCTCGTGAGATCCCACTCAACTGCACTGCTTACGACCTCGCACGAACCTGCCCGTCAAACTACCCTACCAGTACTACTATCACCTCCCACACGGAGCAAGATCCTGACCGTCCATTACCACCCACGTGTCCAGAATACTTCCGCTGGATACACGAGGACCTCAGGCCATGGGCCCATACGGGGATCACGAGAGACATGATACAGCGAGCCAAGCGCACGGCCAATTTCAAGTTGGTGATTGTAAATGGGAAAGCTTACGTGGAGAAGTATCAGAAGTCGTTTCAGACCAGAGACGTTTTTACAATGTGGGGGATCCTACAGTTGTTACGGAGGTATCCAGGACAGGTGCCTGATTTGGAGCTCATGTTTGACTGCGTTGACTGGCCGGTGATTTCATCAAACGATTATAGTGGGCCCAATGCCACGGCCCCACCACCGTTGTTCCGCTACTGTGGGGATGACAACTCACTCGATATTGTCTTCCCTGATTGGTCCTTTTGGGGATGGTAAGATTACTCACCTTTATTTTTATTTATTTATTTGCCATTTTCGTTGAAATCATAATTCTTGACATTAAATCAAATAATGTTTTGATTGAACGAAGCCATGGTTGATGGTCCAAAAAATGAATTTGGCATTGTTAAATGTGCATGTAAATTTGTCAGGTTTCTTAAGAAATTGCATACTTGGCTTCTTCCTTGTGCAGGGCTGAGATCAATATAATGCCATGGGAGGTTTTGTTAAAGGACCTAGAGGAAGGCAACAAGAGGAGGAGGTGGATAGACAGAGCACCTTATGCTTATTGGAAGGGAAATCCATCTGTTGCTGCAACCAGGCAAGATCTCCTCAAATGTAATGTTTCTGACCAACAGGACTGGAACGCTCGCGTTTACGCTCAGGTACTGTACCATTACCCTTTATGCATTCCAATTGCAAGTCCAATGTATGTTGTAAAAATGCAGAATCTGAGGATGTCATTGAAAACCACTTGCAGGATTGGTTACGAGAATCAAGCGAAGGGTACAAGCAATCGGATTTGGCAAGCCAATGCGTTGATAGGTAGAAACATTTCCCACTATCCCCAGTGTTCTTGGTTTAATCATTTTTAATGTGTTCCTAATGTCCTGACTTAGGTTATTCCATGAACAATCATTGCAGGTATAAGATCTACATAGAAGGGTCTGCTTGGTCTGTCAGTGATAAGTACATTCTTGCATGTGATTCTGTCACCTTAATTGTTAAACCCCGCTACTACGATTTCTTCACGAGAAGTTTGATGCCAGTGCACCACTACTGGCCCATAAAGGATGATGACAAGTGCAGATCCATTAAGTTTGCTGTTGATTGGGGCAACAGCCACAAGCAAAAGGTAATATGATTTGTTAGGCTTCCATCACTAATTTTTTTATGTGTCTTAGACTTTTAGCTAAAACATTCTTTAACTTGTCATTATCACCTAATTTTGACTGTTTTTTAAGTGTGGCATGCATGCTGTTATTTCCAGAAATCATCGTAGAGGGATCATTTTGGACAATGGACTTGGAAACCTTATCATTCCTCATATGAAATTTTTGTCTAGAGTTCATTGGAATTTCATCTTTCCGGTCATCTGATCATCTCAGTTTATCTTTAGCTTTTGATAACTATGCTGGCAATTTACCGTACTTTCACTACTACTTACGATTGAGTTTTCACATGAAAAAGGACAGAAGCTGATAAGGAAATAATGGAGTAACTAACCTCACTTTTCTATATTCTTTGTTTCTAATTGCATTGCTTTTTCATCGATTGCATTAGGCACAAGCCATTGGAAAGGCAGCAAGTAAATTAATTCAAGAGGAGTTGAAGATGGACTATGTCTATGACTACATGTTTCATCTTCTGAATGAATACGCAAAGCTCTTACAATTCAAGCCAACCATACCTCGAAAAGCTATTGAGCTCTGCTCAGAGGCGATGGCTTGCCAAGCGCAAGGAACAGAGAAGAAATTTATGATGGAATCTATGGTGAAGGGTCCTGCAGTCAGTAATCCATGCACTATGCCTCCTCCTTACGGTCCAGCATCTCTTTTTGCAGTGCTTAGGAGAAATGCAAATTCAATTAAACAAGTAGAAACATGGGAGAAGAAATACTGGGAGAATCAGAGTAAGCAATCGTAAATAGGGTAATATATATATATATATGATATATCGATGTTTACAGATGAATTAGCGTTGAGCTCTTACAGCTCGGAGTATTATTATTAGCAGAAAGATTTTCCACTAAACAAGTATATCACAATTAAATGATCAATATTGGTTGAAGTTTTTGAGTTGTGCTTTTTGCCCACTTGAAATTATAAATTTTTTCATTCTCTCATCACACATTTGATGTATCGGGGGACCTACCATATCAAATCACAACATAGAAAATCAGGTTTCATGCAGAGCATTAGCACCTAAAATAATGAAGGAAATATTCTCCAAAAAAAATATATGATGAAGGAAAGTGTTAAATGAATTCAAAGTTCAAACTGAATAAACAAAACAAAACTCAAGAGCTTGAAGGAAAATGCAGGAACTTGTTCTGGGCCATAGAGCCTCAACCAGTCAAAACTGAAACAAACCCATTTCGAGAAATAAGTACCACCACTTACCCAGCCAGCTCATGAGATCCGCGGAATTTGGTTTCCAAATGTTAAATCATAAAACATGGTTGTCAGACAACTACAAGGAGGAAAATAATGGTTAAAAAAGAATACTGTTACAGAGACACGCGAGGAGAAGGAGAAATACAGAGGCGATCAAGAGCCAGAGGCGCACCAGCACTACTTGTGGTACGGGTCGGGTATTGACAGCCCCACCATCTTAATCTCGCGGCCATTTATGGAGTCAGCTGCAAGATTTTCTGCTATCTTCGTCGTCCTCTTCGTTCTCGTTGGCGCCCTTATTTGCACGCGGCTGCTTAACTACAATGTAAGTCATGCATGATCATAACATTCTCCGACACCATTGTTTCCAATAATTCTTTTATTTATTTATTTTTCCAGTAATTTATTTCAGTGGTGATGTCTAGAACTGGGAGGTACAACGGCATTGTAATCGATGTTGTACATCCGAAAATATTATTCACATAAAAATGTGGGATATACCATGCTTGTATTACGTGTTATGTTTTTAACTGAATAATATTTGTAACTTATCATGTCATGTCACGTTTTATTCAAGTTCCCTAAATAATTGTTGATTTTTCGACATTTGATTATTTGCTATATAATAATTAGTATATATAGATAAAAAAGTATTAAAAAGTGTTAAAAATAGTTATCTACACGAACGCATGAGTGATTGTCAACTATGAATATACATATGATGAAACCCGGACCATTCATTAGTAGTTAACAGGTCATTATTGAGATGATCTTTGTTTACGTGGTGCTCCATGTCACAGACAGAGACTCTACTTGGAGCTATTTCAGGTCAAGCCAGAACATCCCAATCGTACCCTCACAAAACCGGTGAAATTCCCAAGAAGCCCCGGGGCAAATTGGAAATTCCACTCAACTGCCCTGCTTACGACCTCAGGGGAACCTGCCCCTCAAACTATCCTACCACATTCCACCCGGAGCAAAATCCTGAGCGTCCATCACCACCCACGTGTCCGGAATACTTCCGTTGGATACATGAAGACCTGAGGCCATGGGCCCGCACGGGGATCACAAGGGAAATGGTTGAGCGGGCCAATCGTACGGCCAACTTTAAGTTCGTAATCGTGAATGGCAAGGCTTACGTGGAGCAATATGAGAAGGCGTTTCAGACCAGAGACGTTTTTACGGTGTGGGGGTTTCTACAGTTGTTACGGAGGTATCCAGGACAGGTGCCTGATTTAGAGCTGATGTTTGACTGCGTTGACTGGCCAGTCATTCCATCCCACGAATATAGCGGGCCCAACGCCACGGCCCCACCACCGTTGTTTCGCTATTGTGCGGATGACAACACACTCGATATTGTCTTCCCCGATTGGTCCTTTTGGGGTTGGTAAGACTTCTTGACTTTTTTTATTTGGAAATTAAGTTTTTCATTGATTGAGATGAACTAACCAACAATTAGTAAAGTGGTATTTTTTTTTTTTAATGTTAAAAGAAATTCTAAGTTCGAATTCCTTATTCCCAAACAATGTTGACGGTCCAAAAATAAAGGAATATGCCCATTGTGTTTTTTTTTTTTTTTTTTTTTTTTTGGTCTGAGGAATATACCCATTGTTTAGTGTGAGTGAGAGAATTTGCTAGCTTCTGTCACAAATGACATGTAGATTGCTCTGTTCCTTGTGTAGGGCTGAAATAAATATAAGGCCATGGGAGGTTTTGTTCGAGGAACTAAAGGAAGGCAACAAGAGGAAGACCTGGCTAGAAAGAGAACCTTATGCTTATTGGAAGGGAAATCCAGATATTGCTGAAACCAGGCAAGACCTCATCAAATGTAATGTTTCTGAGGAACATGACTGGAACGCTCGCCTTTATGCTCAGGTTTGCAACATTACCTAGCTATCTCCTTTTGCTCCTCTACTTTACATTACAATTGTAGTTAAGTAAAATATAGGTTAGCTCATATGTAGTAGAACAGAAAAAAGAAAAAGAGAGAGGAGAGAATCTGACATTGTTGTCGAAAAATCGATTGCAGGACTGGGATCGAGAATCGAAGGAAGGGTACAATAAATCAGATTTGGCAAGCCAATGCATACATAGGTTCCAAGATCCCACTATTGCACAGTGTTTATTTGCCTAACCATTTACAAGCGCGCATCTGAATTATTTTCATTGCAGGTATAAGATCTACATAGAAGGGTCTGCTTGGTCTGTCAGTGAAAAATACATCCTGGCCTGTGATTCTGTTACCTTGATAGTAAAACCCCGTTACTACGATTTCTTCACAAGACGTTTGATGCCAGTAGAGCACTACTGGCCGATCAAGGACGACGACAAGTGCAGGTCTATTAAGTTCTCTGTTGATTGGGGCAACACTCACAGGCGAAAGGTAACATAACTCCTTTAAGGCTTTTTCAATGTTCATATTTCTTTTTGCATTATTGCTTTTTCATTGGTTTCTTCAGGCACAAGCAATTGGAAAGGCATCAAGTAATTTAATTCAAGAGGAGCTGAAGATGGAATATGTGTATGACTACATGTTTCATCTTTTGAATGAGTATGCAAAGCTCTTACAATTCAAGCCCACCGTACCTAAAAAAGCCGTTGAGCTCTGCTCGGAGGCAATGGCTTGCCAAGCAGAAGGAACAGAGAAGAAGTTTATGCTGCAATCTCTGGTGAAGGGCCCTGCAGTCAGTGAGCCATGTGCAATGCCTCCGCCTTATGATCCTTCATCTCTTTTTGCGGTGCTTAGGAGAAAAGAAAATTCCATTAAACAAGTTGAAACATGGGAAAGGAATTACTGGGAGAGTCAGAGTAAGAAATCATAGAGAGGGTTTTTTTAGTTTATGTATACAAGTTAATTACTTTTGAGTACTTACAGCTCAACTAAGTTTTTATGTATTATTCATTCCTTTCTGGATATTATTAGCAGAAAGATTTCCCACTAAGAAAATCTATCAGTATTTTCTGTTTTTTTTTTGCTCTTTCTTTCTATTGATCTTGATTTCAGTTGTGCTTTGTGACCACTTTGAAATTATTATATGGATCATAATTTTAATGGTGCGTCAAATTAATACTCAATGATTCTGTATTTGAGCTGGCTTCAAGAATTAAACTGTTGACTTGGATATTTCTGAAGTTGAAAACAGAGATGATATATCTCCTGTATTGACTAAATTGAAGAAAATGTTGTAAAAAGTTTGAAATTGATAAAAGAATTCATAATATTACATTAAACTACATGGTTGGTATGCAACCCCATACAACACAGAAGAAAAGAAGAAAAGAAGAAGAAGGAATTTTGAACAGAAAAAAGTTAAATGTAAATGTTTAGGGGAGGCGGATGAGTTTGGTTGCTTAAAGAGCTCGGCTTTTTATAATGTCAAGGCTGATTTCGCTAGGATCAGTTGCCTGCAACTCAACTTGAGTGCCATCCAATTCCCTCTTGAATCTATCTTTGGAGCTTGCGTACACCATCTTCATTCTCACCTTTGATGTATCAGGGGACCTATCAAAGTTTCATGCATACTATTAGCACCTAAGACAATGAGCATTAAATTAAATAACCAAAGTTTTAAACTAATTATTTAATTACCATGCAATGAAGAAAATCTTGCTTTTCTGGCAGTTCTCGACAGTGGTGAAATCAAAATCAAAGACAGCATAGCGACACTCATCGGCAGGCAGGGATGCCGCAAAGTCGTCATATGTTTCTTCTTTGGTACCAACCTTCTCTACCACCACTTGTTGAATCTCAATCTTGAATATAATGTATCGATGGTTTCTCTTCGCTTTTAGCTCCAAGAACTTGAGTTTGCATTCATCACTCACAGCCATGCCAGACGCCGCCTGCCCCAACCCAACATTCATTTTAGTTTTTAAGCAACAACTTACAATAATATATATAACAAAGCAGCAACAACATTCTTACCTAGCCAAAGAAAAGCTGAATTTCCACGAAATTATACAAGTATAGAACAAGAAAAATTTATCCTTTTATTTTTCCGTGCAATTTTCAAACGATATCCCATTCAAGGTAGGGTACTGATCGAAAAACCATTCAGATCATCCCCCAAGAAAAGAAAGGAAGAGAAAAACAGAAGTTTAAATCAATATGTTTAATCAAAATTGTTACATGCTTGCATCTTAACCATTCTCATTTATTAGTTTGTAAGTGTATCAAATTTTCTGCTCAGCGTCACAGAAACATTGGAGATGAGAATTACATGAGAGAGAGAGAGAGAGAGAGAGAGAGAGAGAGAGAGAGAGAGAGAGAGAGAGAGATAGATACCATTTTGTTGTCCAAAAAGAGACAGGGACTGTGTAGTGCGAAATGAAGAAGAAGAAGAAAGAGGAACAGAACGAGAGAGATGCAGAGTATAGCAGACGGATAGATCCTTATTTTTGGGGAGCCATGAGAAGGAGCTCAGAAAATTGCGGGGAATAAGAGAATTTTAAGGGACAAAACAAAGGTTGAGAATTCTCTGAAGCTTCTATGGCTTATCATATACACAACTAATCATCTCCTTACGTTTTATATTAATGTATGATTGCTTGCATGCGCAACAACTATATACTCTTCTTTGGTTTTTTTACCTTGTTTAAAATGATGACAGAGAATTGGAGGATGAATTGATTGAGATAAAATGTAAAGAGTAAAAATAGAAAACCTATTTAAAGTTTAAAGGCCATCTTGATATAATGATATTATGAGTGTACACTAAGTTTTTAACATACAATACAAATGAAACTCAAAACAAATTATGCTAATATATGCTATGAAGTCAAGGTTATACATTTAGAACTACGAAAATAATTTCTGAAGACTACTGAGAATATTTTGGACTATGGCAAAATCGTGGATGGTGCCAACGCAACGCAACACAGCTGCGCCGTGCCATACAAAGGAACGACTGAAAATTCACATGAATTTCTTCATTCGTGAGCCATCATTATCCAACAAAATTCACTACTTTGGGTCCCTGTTTCTTCTTTGATTTTACAGGACTTTCTTGCGCATGAGAAGCAGGACTTTCAACTGACTCGTCTGTTGCACCACCACGTTTCTTATCTACGAAATTGAAATCATCATCAAGATCGTCTCCACTCACAAGTTTGGTAACCTTTCCTCTTGGCCTTTGATTTTCATTCCCTGAAAAAGAAAGGGCCACTAAACTAAGTACAATGCCAACTAAATCAACTGATGCAAACACACTTAACAATATATTTGAACGGAGGAAAGAGAATACTTCATAATATATCTGAAAACACCACGGCTTTCATACTTGAAATTATGAGAAGGTGGGGGGGGAGGAACTGAACTCAGTTTTGTGAAAGTAGCCTAATTCCTACTAAAGGCTATATAAAACCAGCCCTTGAATTAAAACAGCCAACTTCAAAAACAAGATTGATACCACCTAATTTGACAGCAGAATTCAGTTCATTTTCAGAAACATGATAAAGGTCATTGTAGTTTTGCCTAATCCTAAGGGTGTCAGTGTATTCTGCTAAGAGAATGAAATCAGGGTTGCAATGGAAAGGTGGTTATTTCTTTCAACGCCTCTGGGATTATAATCAAAACACTTAAAACATATACCTCAATTTGAGCATGCATGTCAAAGTAATCTACTACTAATTTCTTGGTGAGAAGATTAAAAGTCTAAACAAAGTAAATTGAAGCTCCAAAGAACTACAAGAACAGACAAATTCAGGAGTACCAAGGGAAAAACTTACATGAGTGAAAAGCTCCGCCAACAGCCATTGAATCTCTGTTGCCTTTGTTGGGACAATCTCTAGCCAAATGTGTTACGCCTCCACAAATCTTACAACTACCACCCTAATAAATGAAATTCATAATGGGAAGTTTCAGAGTTTATTAATGGAGGATATTAGCTAGGATAGCTCAAGCATGAATGAATAACATCTATATCCTGAAAACTTTGATTTCTCCGTTAAGAATATAGGCAGTCATGTTGTGGAAAATTCAAAACCACAGATGAAAACTAATTCACCTTTGGATAAATCCCATGAGTATTTTTAGAGCAGTCCTTGCTTAAGTGACCGGTCTCGTTACAGATGAAGCACTTGGCAAATTTAGTTCCTCCTGCATTACCAGATAAACAAAATGAATAACAACGCAATGACATAACTATAGAGTAAAAAAGATATCATCACCAGATTGACTCATAAGGCTATAGACCTCTGCATTGTTCATGTAAACTTCAAATGCATGTGTGATACTCCAGTACACAAACACACTCAAGCATAGCCACTAAAAAAATTTCTGCTCGCATCATCCGAATATTAAACAAACTTGATGTAACTTAAAGGATGAGAAAGATTACCTTCTTGAAGAGGTAGGGGGCAGGTAGATAGTGAATGCCCAGTTTCCCCACAATTATAACATAACTTCACAGCCACGGTGTCATCATTCTTGTTAAGGCAATCCTTGATGCTATGCCCACGTTGTCGACAATACAAACATATCTGCAAGCATCAAATAATCGCAAAACACATGAACATCGGTCGGATCCAGTCCACACCATGAATAACCAATTTCAAATAAAAATTCAATTCTATTAACTTTTGCAAAGGACCAAACAAAGACCAAATTTGATTCAAGCTCTCACCAGATTTTCCATTACTAATAGCTATAAAAAAAAACTTACGAAGACATATGCATTTGTAACCCTTTTTTTTTTTTTTTTTTCAGGCATTAACTTCTGAAATATTCAGAAGCCATAATGTACATGATTGGTTCACCATTTTCGTACAGAACCCACATAAAATTCGACAACATAATCAAAGTTCCATCATTTAAAAAATTACCCAGATAAAGAAACTCAGACTAAATCAGAATCAGTACTACCCAACAAAAAACAAAACAAAACAAAAACAAAGTTCACACCTTGTGCTTGTCCCACCCAGCTCGCTCAGGGCAAAGCTTGGCGATATGGTTGGTGGCTTTACAAATGAAACAGCTCTCCCCAGGCCTCATACCAGGGACTCTAAGTGGGTGTTTGCTATGAGAAGTTTTGGTGGGTTTGTCTGGACCATTGGGTGCTTTCTTGCGCTTGAACGTGCTCTTCTTTCCCTTCTTCTTGCTTGGGTCCTTAGGCGGCGTCGGCTGTTTAACCAGTTCAGGGTTTTCTGCCCTGAATCTCTTGCGAGCATCTCTCTGTCTTTTGCTCACCATATTGTCTGAGAAGCCGAAAACGAGAGCTTGGGAGTTTCGGAGGGGTTTGGGGGCACACAACAAAGGGTTCAAGAAGAAGGATAATCCCCTGCAGTCAGTACCGTTGTATGTTTCTTACGTGTCAAATCATGATTCGGTTAACTGAAAAGTCAAGGGAATTCCTTAGATTGAGTAATTGACCCTGCCTGTGGGCTCAGGGGCCTCTCGGGTGCTCAGGTTGGCCCAAGTCAGGTGTTGAATGATCCCTAAATAGCGGCGAGACTATAATGCGGAGGTTATTTACGGGCTACTCACTGGCCCGTAGATTGATCAAATGGCTAACATTTGTATCCTCTTTATGCTACAACCGGGTTAACATTACCCATCACAAAAACTGCAATCCGGAACTTCTCTCCCATCTCTCCCCTTTGCAAGGTCAACACTGATGGTTGTCGGAGTAGAAATACTGGAATTATTGGTGCTGGTGGTTTATTACGCAGCTGGTGCTTGGCTTAAGGGATTTTCTGTGAAAACCCAACAGTCAACACCCATCCCGCCTCCTCTTCTTCCGGCGAAAACCCAACAGTCACAACCATCGCACTCAAACCCAACCCACCACAACCTACTCCATATCCAAATTTTGGAGAGAGAGAGAGAGAGAGAGATTTCATGTTTTTTCTTGGTTTAATGTCATAGTTAGCATTTTGATTTTGATTTGGGGGTACTCTGTTTCTGTGTTCATAAAAATTTTGTGCAGTGGGGCTCTATTTGTTATAGATCTCTGGTTGCTCTGTCAAATTTTGTAGAAAAGCTGGGTTCTTGAGAACATTCTGTGGTATATATATATATGTATATATAGAGAGAGAGAGAGAGAGAGAGAGAGAGAATAGTTGGGTTGGGGATCGATGGGGTGGCTTTGCTGGTTTCTTTTCTCGGTTGGCTAGCGTTGGGGCTGGAAAAAAGGAAGAGAGAGCCGCGCGGCTATATTATTCATTCAAAAGGATTTTGAAAAAAGGACACTAGTATAGCCGAGCGGCTATACTATATATTTTTAAAACCTTTTTATAAAAGTGGCCCGGTACGGCTATACTATTTATTAAACAAAATTAAAAGAGGACCCCAGTATAGCCGTGCGGCTATAATAATTATTTAAAAACAAAAAAGAAACCCTGGTATGGCCGCGCGGCTATACGATTTATTTAAAAAACTTTTTATAAAAGTGGTCCGGTATGGCCGCGCGGCTATACTATTCAGTAAAAAATTAAAAAGGACCCACGTATAGCCGTTCGGCTGTACTATTTATTTAAAAAATAAAAAATAACAAGGGGCCCAAGTATAGCCGCCCGGCGATACTAAAAAAATAAAAGCATTCCCAGGTATAGCCGCTCGGCTATACGGATGGAAAAAATTAACATAACACTCATGTTCTTCACTGCCCACATGCAGTGCTCCATTGCTCTCACTGTACGCAACAATGGGGTTCAATTCTAAAATCACTGCTAGCACAAGACCCAACTTGCATCTCATTCTATGCACCAATTTTTCTGTTTGACTGGCCCGAACTTCTTGAAACTAGGCCAACAAGTCCACGCCCAGATGGCTCTGCGTGGGCTCGAACCTAATGCGTTCCTTGGGGCCAAGATGGTTGCAATGTATGCAAGCTCAGATGATATATTGCAACCAGAGATCTATAACAAATAGAGCCCCACTGCACAAAATTTTTATGAACACAGAAACAGAGTACCCCCAAATCAAAATCAAAATGCTAACTATGACATTAAACCAAGAAAAACATGAAATCTAAACAATAACCAGATCTGATCCCAAAAAAAAAAAAACAATACCGAGATGCTCTCTCTCTCTCTCTCTCTCTCTCTCTCTCTCTCTCTCTCTCTCTCTCTCTCTCCAAAGTAGGTTGTGGTGGGTTGGGTTTGAGTGCGATGGTTGTGACTGTTGGGTTTTCGCCGGAAGAATAGGAGGGGGGATGGGTGGTGATTGTTGGGTTTTCACAGAAAATCCCTTAAGCCAAGCACCAGTTGCGTAATAACCACCAGCACCAATAATTTCCAGTTATTTCTACTCCTACAACCATCAAGTGGTGGCACTTGAAAGAGGGGGGAGAGATGAAGAGAGAAAGTACTTTTTTTTTTTTTTTTTTGGGT